>NW_024104581.1:0-547243 GCF_003945595.2 Pipra filicauda
TGGCGCGGAGCGGAGCGGGGACGCGGGGACGCGGTACCTGCTGGCTCTGCCGTGCGCATCGCTCCGACCTCGCTGGCGGGCAGGCACGTCCCATGCCCCTGGATGAGGGCGGAGAGGGGCCGGGGCTCCCCGGCGGGGACGTGGCAGCGGAGCCCCAGCCGGCAGCGGGCCGTGTAGATCCCGCAGGGCTGTCCCGGCCCGAGAGCGCAGGTCTGGCAGCAACCGCAGCCGGGTTGCCGGGCCGCCTCTGGGCAGTCGGACGCGACGGGCGGGCAGAGCGCGATCCTGTCCGGACTGCACGGGGCGCAGCGCACGGGCTGCCCGGGGGCCAGGCGGGGACCCAGCAGCGCCGGCAGCAGCAGGGCCGGCAGCCAGGAGCGGCGCAGCACAGACCGCGGGCGACCCATGCTGCTGAGGAGGGAGCGCGGGAGGGCAGCTCGTCGGCCTGGGGACCAGGAGGCACTTTGCATACATTCGGCTCACCCGGGCCATTTATACAGCGCTTTGCCTGGCTATTAATCTTTAACCCCAGTTAACTATTATCTGAACAGGAGGGCTGGAGAAGCATCATTTCACTGGCGGTTCAAGTCCCTGGCCACTCTTCCCCTCCCCTTTTACTTTCCCCCTTTATCTATTTTCTTTCCTCCAGACATGAAGGAATGCTTTTATTCCCTCACCCCCACCTCTCTGCACCAGCACAATTAACAAGGAAATATGTAGTGGGGGTTGGAGGCGAAATTGGCAGAGGGCAATGGAGGAATGGGGGGTATCCCCTGCCCTTTTGCCTGTCACAAATGTGTCCTTTTCTTGGCATTTCATAAATATGTAAATGTTAAAAAAAAAGGGAGTGGGGGGAAAGGAAGGAGGGAAATCCCGTTGAAACTGAAGCAACTGACTTTGTATTTCCACAGCAACAAATGCAACAAACCCTTATTTAATTTTCATCATGTGGCTGCAGGTTAGTACACTGACATAACCTAAGAGGAGGCCTCAAGGGTAATAAAGCCATGAGGATTCTGTAACCACTGCACACATGCATGTAGGAGTCTTTGCATTAACCTCCAGGAAGGGCTGCACAGCTGAAGTTGGAGGGATCTCCTGTGCCTTGGCTCAGTTTTGCCACTGCTGCTGGGATGAGAGGAGCTTCAGTCCTCAAAACATGCACTTGAGGGAAATCAGTGTTTGTCAAACAGACCAGAAATTAATTAGATATCTGCTTTTCTGTCTGTCCTGTTTCTCCATCTCCTCATGTATCACCTGAGGGAGGTGTGGGTGGGAAATCTTTCCTTTTATCCTTTGCATGCAACAGTTGTCACTCCAGTGAAAGAAAAAGCACTCAAACTTCACTGTGCTGAACAGATTATTTTATCCTAGTATTCACAGTATGTACCAAGACTGAAATAGCAAATTCTACTGTAAAGTCATCTAATGTAGCATGGTTTTTTTGTTTGGTTGGGGTTTTTTTTTAACATTTACTTGTCCTCTTTTGTAAATGCATCATTTATGTGAAAGAAAGTGAAGAAGAATTGCAGAGCATATTTAACATTCTGTTATTCACTCTTTGTTTTCTGATATTGATACCAAAGGTTTTATTTATCATGTAGTGATTTTTTTATCCATCTATATTCATAACTCATTTCTTAAAAGTATTCTCATGAATTACAAATTTTTACATTTTTACAACTTGACACATTTTCACTTAACTACTTCATGTATTTTATTTAAATTCAAATAGTTTCAGGGTTCTCTAGATACACAAAAGTTGACAACCCTTAAAGCTCATTAGCATTTTTAAGCATTTTAAGAAAAACTAATTTTACATATTTTAAAAGAATTCTGTGGACTTCGGATGTCTAGGAGTAAATTTTGGCTGAAAACCTAGAGCACAACAATTTCTGCAGAACACTGCAATTAAATTTTCAAGCTCCTTTCCCTCTTTAATTTCTATTTTTTCTTGTATACCTGTCTTTGAAAATCAAAATTCTCTTACCATTCAATATGAAATGAAAAATATACAGAAATATGTCTTCTTTCCTCTCCCAAAGAAGAAAAAGAAAACAATGCAAAATTAAGTCTCTTTCATTAAGAAACATGAAAAAACCACAAATGGAAAGTAGACCCAGTTGCAAAATGACAAAGACCCAGAGAACCCATATGTATTAGGATATGTGTACGCAGGTATTCATTCACTTATCTGTGTATCTCTCTCTGCTGTGTTAGATAGCTTTTTATGAACAGAATTGAGGATCATTGACTGACTGCTGAAGATAATCTACTTGCCTCTGAAATTACTATACAAAGTGATTGTCACTGTCCTGCCTGCAGTTCTTCTAAGAAACCCGAGGTGAACTGAAATTGCTTTTAATGATACACGTGAAACATTTCTTAAAAAGGATTTTTTAACTCATCACCATCATTTTTAGGTAACCAAAGACACTTAATGCAAGAACAGAGTCCTTGTCTGACATGCACGCCTACATAACAAAACTTCCATTAGTTTCATTCTCATTCTTCCCAAGTACCATCATATTTTCAGGTCTTTGGCGTATTTTTCCTTCTTGTCAGGCAGTTGGCAGTATCTGAACTGCCCAGGCAATTCCTAAAAATTTGCTGCCTTTTAGAAGTCAGATTTTTGCAGTTTACCCAGTTATACAAACAAAAGATAAACAACACCCTTCTCCACAGATTATAAAACATTTTGAAGTTTTTTTGTTTTGTTTCCTTTATGACTGCAGGTTAACTTGAAATGATGCCCCAGCCTTTTTTTCACTTGTTATCTTTTGTGCAATCAAACTAAGGAAACCTTCAAGTCTGCTAAAGCTTCCTCTGTGAGTAGATGTTTTTCTGCAAAAAAAAGTAGACCCATAAAAATCAGTCCCTTCATATTTCATTTATATAAATGTAATGGACATATGTTAGAGCAGATTATGTTAACTTAGGGCAGTATCGATCAACAAGGTAATGTTTTTGTATAGGTCATGGGACATCAATGAAGTGAAGGCAGTGTATATGTTTATGTAGGCTCTGTTTGATGTAATACTACAACTCATCTACCAATCTGCATCTCTGACCCTGACATTGCTTTAAAGAACACAAACAGATAAGAGTCAGGAGGTTAAAAACATCCATGATGTAAAGTTGTGTTTACTGAGGACTTTTGATGGTAATTTTTAGGTGTTCCAACTGTTGACCCCTAATTTGAACCCCTTGTCAAAAGACACCACATGAATCCTAGGCAAGGATTGCTTTTCTACAAGATCTTTACCATTGGTTTCTCAATAATTTTTAATCAATGACCTCACTTTGCATGTTACATAAAGACAAGGATTTTTAATTTCTTTTTCTTTAAAGTCATGTGGAGTGACTCACAAAATGTAAAGTTTTGTATGCATTTGAGAATAAGTGATCTTTTTCTACTAATCACTAACAATTCAAGTAACTTGTCAAATAATTGCCTGCTGGAACTGCTTCTCTGGATATGTTTAAAAAACCAGCAAAACAACCAGTGGAATATCCTCATTATTTTTCTTTAGGTAAGAAACTAATCCTGCATTGTAAGCTTAATATCCAAAACTACTATGTGATACACACACACACACACACACACACACACACATATATCCATCAAGGATATGAAGGAAAAAGCTATGATAGAAATAAAAAACCCCTAGTTTCTTCTCTGCATTTATTCCATATAAAAAAATGTTTTTTCCCTCTAGATTATTAGGAATTTTTTAGCCAACTAATTGACAGTGCTTATGTTATTGATGAATAATTTGATGCACACATTTGTTGATTGTTGTCACTTTGTGGCAATGACATATAAGCCATTTGGTATTATTCTTCTAGTTGGGTAAAAATGACTTTTAGAATTAGATTCTGGATGCAAATAAGGAGTTGTTTCAAGTCTGGGTTGCACTAACCTTTGCAGAGTGACTTTTGCTATTTTTCTCCAGCAATTAATTTTGCTAGAATGTGGAAAATAATTTATAAATGCCTAAAACTAAAACTGCAGAAACTCTAGTGAGAGGCTGTCTCATGGCAAGTGTAGCTAGGGAAGGCTGGTATGGGCTTTTTGCATTAAATCATGGGTCATGAAAAAAAAAGAGATGAAATGGTAATTTATCTCCTTAGTGGCACCCAAAGTGTCTGGACACTGAATAAAACACCTTGTTTTCAATGTTGTGAATGCATACACCAGCCAGATAACTATTTTCTACAAACTATTGCACTCTTCTGGCAAGACAGGTTAAAGTCCTTTAGTCATTCTACCATAGGCCAGCTGCTCATGTAGTGAGTTTGCCTAGCTGGAGATATAAAACAGAAACTTTGAGTTTCTGTGGTATGACAAAGCTGAAAACATGCTGCAGAGTTTGATTTCCTTTGGACAAGTAACACAGAAAGAAAGCTTCTGCTTCACCCCTTCTGCTGTAGTCAGCATTACTAAACCCAGGTAGTGGTATTTCCTGTGACCAGCCATGGAAATAAAGACTTTTCAGTGCCTACCACAGTGAGCTATAGCTTAGCAGGGACTTTGAAAAATGTAAATGACCCCCTTAGCACTGGCTCCAGGCACCTAAACCAGCATAAGCTGTTTAAATCTCTTTGTATCCTTCAGCCACAGTCTCTCTGAGCCCAGAAACAGAAAAGAACACCACTAACCATGTAATTTGCCCTTTACTGCAGTCCCTGGGGGCTGTAGGCACTGATGGGATGAGACTCCAGCCTTCACTACCTTCAGGTTTACTTGCTGAAGTAAAGCTTTATCATATGCTGATAAAGGAAAAGGCAAATTCCCCAGAGATTTACTCTTAAAGCAGTTTAAGTATAATAATACTTTCAAATACATATTAAGGCATCTCATATGAAGTTTGAGACAGTAACAAAAAATTACCGCTTACTTTAATGTCTGGATCTGTCATGTGAGTTAACTGCCAGCTTGCACATAAAACTCCCCTTTCTCCCTGAACTAATGCATGGCTTTCCAGGAACAAGCATATCCACATGCAGTAGGAGAAAAGTAGGCACTAGTGATGGAGAAAAAGTGACATCCAGTCCCAGACCAGGGCCATCATATTCACAGTCAGCTGCACCACTTAGATGAAAAATGCCTGTGGGAAAACAGCCAGCAATAATTCATCTGTATTGGTTTCTGCCTCATGAAGTACAACAGTAGATATTTGCTTTCACAGTAGATAGACTGAATATTTAAAAAAGCTTACTGCTAACCCAAAACTAGAGGAGCCTCTGATGTTTCAAATTCCTGGTCTTTTTTTCTGAGGTTTCATGGAAACTTTTAGCCTCCGTGAATATATTTGACTCTTAAAATTTGAATATAAAATGCCTTTCTGTCATCTTTTTATCTTTTTAAAAATGCTAATAAAAATAGGAATAAGTCATAGGACCCAGATCACAGTAAGTCGAGAGGTCCATTTTCTCTGGTCATCCATCCTATGAAGTGGGAAACCAAAACTGTGGGACAAGCATGCTTGAACTGTGCTTGCTGCAGGAACAGGGTCTGGGCTGCAGGCAGAGCAGGAGACAGCAGCCTGAAATTCTTAGCAAGAGAGCAAGAGGGCTGTTACTGACAGCAAAATGATAAATGCTGGTAAAACAGGACAGCACATTTCTGTCTATCAATTAAAATTGCTTTTCACATTTAGATTTTTCAATTCTGCACTGGTTCTTACAAAAATAAAACAGTTTGCGCAGCCGCTTTTATCAGGAGATCTGTCCCTGCCTTTCATCCTTGGGCATTTCTGATTTCAGCAGTATTATTGGTATTAATTATTACAATTATATTGTTGCCAGTAATACCAAGAGTACTTTTTTTCAGGTTTCAGAACATCTACTGTTTCCCCAGAGGTCAAGAGACAGGAGTCTGTGACTTCAGTCAAATCTAGAGAGTTTGAGGCTTGCACAGAGAACTGAAACCAGGTAAGCTGTTGTTGAGAATCAGGGTTGTCTGAGCTTTAGTGTCTGATAGTTATCAAATGTGAAAGCTTTTGATGCTCACTGCAGCCTTAATATACAAGCATCTACTATTTGAGACTCTGCAGGGGATCCAGAGTGAGGTATAGACGAGTTCACACTGTCCAGAGGAACAAAGATGCTCAGAGGTGCTGGTGTCTCCTGGGGATCCCTGAACTTTTTGGTGTAAGGGGGACAGAGCTTGCTTTCTTGTGAGCAGAGGTAGAAGAACAGCATATAGACAAAGTAATTGAGGCACAACAGCCTCCAGTCAGGCAGGTCACCCTGTGTGGCATGTACTTTTGAGTGAATACCCCTCAACAACCATTTTACAGAAAACTGAAGCTGCTAATGACCAGTTTTAGGGCTCCTTGGAGGACATCATAATTTGCAAATAGAGATATGAAGGGGTTAATCCAATTTGTTATTATACCAAAATCACACTAGAGATAAGACTGAATGTCACACAAGTATTTGCCTGACCTACTGTATAAATAATCTCCGCCATCAAACACAGAGATCACACAGAGTTACTGGATTTAAAAAAAAAATCAATATAATTAATGTATAATGAAACTAAGCAAAAGCCAAGATTAGATTGTTAGGGCACTTCATTACAGATGAAAGCAGAGTGCCTCTCTTTCCAAATAAGATTTGACTACCTTTAGTAAATCGCTGTGATTTTGCCTTCTGTAGCAAAGTCACATGGAAAAGAATGAAACTTCTAGTGACCCACTAGAAGTGGGTTGCTGATGGCAGGGCAGTTGTAAAAACTAAGACAGGCATAGAAAAGAATCATTAGATATCTCAAAAGCTTTTCTCTCATGAAATCTGATAAATCAAGCTGTTGTAGAAATTCTTAAATGCATAACTATAACAGTAAGAATTTAATTTTATTTTTGTTGTTGCTGTTATTACAGTCAGTGACTGGTTGACCATGATATGGCCAAAATGGCAAAAATAAACAACACCTTTTTAATGTAATTTTCTACATTTTCATATATAGCACACTACCCCTTGCTAGGGTTTTATATTTTAAGTTTTAGATTTAATATTTTTCTCAAAGATATCTATGTAGTGAAAAAAACATGTTCTGCAGACTTAAGTATATGCAAAAAAAGGACACCTTTTAAAATAGCAGTCCAAGTCTTATTTTCCTCTAAGTCCACTGATTTTGCATTCTGAGAAACTGGAAGAGCCAATAGACCTTTAAGGTGTCATGAGTCTGATATTGTGTTTTTGCTTGCCTTGTTCATCCCTTCTCCCAGTGTGGTCATCACAGTCTTTTCACTTTGCTAGTCTCACATAAGGGCTTTGCTCTGTGATTTGTTTTCTTTAATTAATTTTTGTCATCTCCCAATGGTGGCCAAAAACCCCCACCTGCTACTGAGTATACTAGTCAAGGTCACGATGCACTGTTGATTTGTATGCTTGCATCATAACCTCTGTAGTATAATTTCCAATCCTATAGTTTCAGTGAACTTTTTCTCAGCTACCCAGGGGCATTCAGGATGCCATACGGCACTTCTTTCTCCACCATCCCAGTTCCACCCCTTCTTTCTTCCTTTGAACACAGTCACAATTATAACACATATCCACATTAGCATATATGTTGTAAATAAATTTTTTTATTGCATTTGTAAGCCTTCTAATTGCAATGTCTTCCCTCCTATGGTGGCAAAGCTTCTTGCTATTGCTAAGTTATGGTTTGTGCAGGTTTTAGGGTTTTGTGTGATATTTTTCTTAGACAGGAGCAATAAGCACTAAAGCTCCCATGACCTTCACATGAATACTCTCATGCAACACCAATTTGATTTAATTGCGTGTTGTATGATGCAATGAATTGCTTGGTGCTCTCTTGGCTGGGAATTATACTTTGAAATCCATTTTACCTGGGCATCTTATAAGTGCTTTTATTGGATCCAGTTCCTCTTCCAGTAAAGTTTTCAGCAGTCCTGCCCATACTTTCTTTCCCATATGTGAATTCACATCAGATTTCCATACTATAAAATTGGATTATTCTAATTCTAGAAAGAGAACTTTTGTTTTCCTATTAGAGGTACGAGCAATTTCTTTTTCTCTGTCATTGTTGGCACCTGCTCTTTAGGAAAAGATGTAAGCTCTAGAAGTATTATGGTGTCTGCCAGTAAAAGAGGGTCACTACAAAGGACAAACCTGCAATGACATGAAGAGCTGAACACAGAAGCCAGTTATAGTAGGACATGTAGAGCTAGGAAAGGCCAAAAGGATGAAGTGGAGGACGACGAAAGGGATCAAAATTAAAGCAACAGTAAGAAGCACAAAAGATATTTCTTTCTCTGTGTTTTTGCTCCCTGGGAGTAAGGAAGGATGTTTTTCTCCTTCCTTCTTTTAATTTCTTCTATAGAAATGAAGTAAAACAGGAAAATCACACAAATTCACTGAGAAATAAAAGATGCAAGACAGTGAGTGCCAGAGGAATGATACAAGTTTAATCTTATTTTTAATGAGCACTTAGGCAAAGTAAAACAACTTTGACAGGTAACACTTAAAAGCACTGACTCCACAGTAAGCCTAGAGATGGTGATTGCCTTGTGACGTAGGATGCTTGGTTTCAAGGTCCTAAGATGAGAAGGAGATTTGAAATGCAGTTTCTGCTTCCTAGAGTTTTATACAGTAGATTGCTGGAACTAAAGTCAGGTAGATATATGTCCTGTCTCAGTGGTGCCTGCTACACATCTCCATGTGCATATACCGTTTCAGGGTGGAGGGGTGGGGTTGGTATAAGTGCTATGAAGCCACATGTATGGGCAGACCCAGGAGTTTGGCAACTGTCAAGCTCTACAGGACTTGCATGCCCATTAGGACTGATTCCACTATTAAATACAATTTAATTGTACAGAATTTTTGCATAAATTTGCATAATTGCATAGCAGTATAAGGCCTGAGCAAGGTTTGGGTGGGGTGGGGGGTGGGCAGTGCAGGTTCTACATCCTAAGTGAGGTCCTAGGATATGTGCCTAGCTCAAGTTTTCAATAACATTTGAAAATATTACCCAATTGCTTCAACTGCTCCAACTTTTCTAGGTACTGTTAAGCTCGGTGTTTGTTCATTTGTTTCTAATACGTCAGAAGTGTTGAGGAGTGAGCTGTTTTAATAGGCATTGTGAAGTGCACCAATAGATGGAGCTATGGGAGACTTTTGTGCCTGTATGCCTTACGGGACAAAACAACCGAGTATAGGTCAGTGACACTACCGTATGATTTATTACTCAGGGTTTTATCTGGAGCACAACTATGTTGTGATTTAGAGGAAAAAAATAAAAATTTGTTTTTATTTAGTTTTCTACTTTTTTTAGTTATTCTAAAATTGTTCAGCTGTGATCAGTGAAGGAAGGACTTAGTTACCAGCTCTGTTATTTAAATCTGAAATATGTTAACTATGTGTGCTAAATATTTTTCTCTTCATACCGTCCTCCAGTAGAAGCACTGCAGCTTGGCAGAACACTCACAGCTCTGTCAACAGGAGTATTACCATTGCTTCAGTGAGAACAAGGCCAAGCTCATAAATCCAGGATGAAGACATTTCTGTCTCTTCCTTCTGTTCTTGGTAATGTTTTTGTTCTTCTTCATCCAACATCATGCTTAGTCACCCTCAGCAGGTAGGTTGTGTAATATCCGTTGAGGGACAAGTGTACTGAAAACAGTTCCATAGGTCAAGGTCATACCTTCACTCCAAAAGGAAAAATACTGCCCTAAAAGAACACCCTCAGTGGGAAGGCTGTTCTGAAATTACAAACATGTCCATGTTGCATTTGAAAGTCAGGACAAGAGCAAGGCTCAAGAACCTGTTGCAACTCTGATTCACATTCATCCATGCAGGAAAAGGGCTTTTCATTTTAAAGAACATGATACTTTGGGGATTATCTTCTCATAAGAATCTGGTGTCTGTAGTCCCTAATCTTTTCCAGCCTCAGCAGCTGCAATCCATACTTAAGGTCCATAATAATTAGAAGGACTTCTTTTTCAGAGATGTTGGACTCTACAGCTCCATTTAAGCTTTTTTCTTTTGCACTATGTTGATACTGTAATATAAAAACTCATACAGTAACTTTGCCCATAAGAAGAAGCACTAACCAAATAGCAACTTACCATTGTTGCCACTAGAGGATGAACGTTAAACAGTAGTGAAATTGCATACTACTAGTGCCTCTCTCAAAGCCTTTCAAAGGCATGCATACATACTATAACAAAAAAACTAGCTGTATCATTAAACTTTAACATTAAATTCCAGTAGTCTACAATAGACACAAAAGAAAGTGCAAGCCCAGTAAACAAAGAAATACTAGTTGTTTAGTTTGAGTTTTTTGTTTTCTTCTTTTTTTCTTTTTTTTCCCCCTTACTTATATGTGAAGTACAGTAACAGCAGTATAGTTTTATATATGTAGTTTGGTAAATGTAGTTTCATATTCTCTAACATGCTGGTTTAATAAAGTAGAGACAAGCCTTTCTTTGGGAAAAATCATTCACTAAGGTCTAATGTAGTACATAGGCCTGGTTGAAGACCCTTAGCTTAATATAATTAACTATTGATACTGTCGATGTAGAGTAACAGACACATGTTGGAAAATCCCTGAAGCACCAATTGATTTCATTAATATTTTCTCATTAAATACTGTAAGCCATTTTTTAACTTTTGCAAATTCATGAGTACCTAAATTACTACAAGATAAATGCTGTATAGTCTTCTGTATTTCTTCTTAATGTTCTAGAAAAGAAATAGAAATAGTTTCCAAAATCATGAGAGCCCTGATTTTTTTGCATCTGGCTGCCTGATACAGCTTCAGAACTTGAGAAGACCCAAAGTCAGTTCTGCATTACCATTCAGGGCAGTGTGTTTTCCTCCACAGAGGAAATTCTTGGAGGTTTTATTGGCACCAACTCATTCTGTGAAGCTGATGGAGTGGCAGCCTTGTTCCCTGGAAAACTTTCACAGCATTTAGTGTGTTCTGAATTTTCAGAAGTTTTGTATTGCATTTGGCACAAAGCCAATGTTAAGTAGCCATATTCCCTGGATTTCTCTTGCTTTTGATGTAGCCTGAAGCAGGGCCTGAGGTGGACTTTCCCAGCAACTACATCCCTGGCCTCCTAAGAGCTTTAACTTGTCCCAGCTGACCTTTCCACTTGGCGTAGCATCATGGAGTGGAGTCAGCCTAAGTAGATAAAGGCACTTAGGGGTATGACAGCTGAATCTGAGTTTTGGCAAAAGACTGATGTCGGGTATCAGATGGGCAAGGAATGCAGCAATAAAGAGCAGGCATGGAAGACAGAAGATCTCTGTATCTTATAAGAAAGAAAGCAACTAGAGGCCAAATTGGACAAGACGTTAGATGGAGATATTTGAAGACCAAGGAACTGAATGGGCAGGAGACAAGAGTGACTTTGAGAGGTGACCGCAAGAAAGGAAATCAGAAGCAGTATCAGGACTTTCTGAGATTAGGATGAGAAGCCTGAAGAAGGAACAACTGGAACTGACTCTCTGGGAAGGAACAAATAAACAAGAGATAGAACTGGGTCATTTGGATTAAGCATTGGGTCATGCAGCCAGACTAATCTGTGCTTGTCCCAAGGGTAGAAGAGGGTTTTACACTAACCTTGCACTTGCCTGATCTTAGTTCAGCCCCTGGCACAAATCATAGATACTGATGAAATGCCTGCAAGCTCAGGGGGAATAGCAGCACATCTGCAACCATGCCTATTTTATCTCAAAAGCAGCTTGGGATCTACACCAGCCAGGAGCTCTCTAGTTGCCAGAGGAAGCTGTGGGGGTCAGACAAGCAGCCTGGGTAACACACACAAACAAATACCAGAACATTAACTAAACATCAAATGAAGTGAGCATGCCTTGACTGATGACCTGAGGGACAGCATCACCCCACTGCCTGGCTACACAGAAAGCCAGGTCTGAGGATAAAGCTGTTTTCCTGAGAAACTCTGAGGAATTTCACTTCAGGAATCATTAGCAAAAACATCCCAATTCCTTTTAAATCCTGAGAGGTTCTAAAGCCACGACTCCAACTCTTACAATTTTGAGCATAACACAGATGCTGTGTTATGAGACAGGTCAGCCTGTCTCATAATGTTGCCTTGGGACATACTTCTGCTTCTCTGCCACCTCGAACATGAGATATTACAAGTTACAGTGTGTGAGAAGGAAATGAAAAAGTGTCACTTGCCTCCATTCTTAACTTGCATCTTCTCCTGAACCAGACCTCTCCTCTTTGGGGTAATTAGGTAGTGCCTGGAACAGCTGAAAAAACAGTATAGCCAGGAAAGCACACATGCTAGAGCTACACAAGTACAGAAATATGTGCATGTAGGTGGTAAATACATTCTGCATTCCTGCTGCTGGCACTCCATAGATCACTTAGAAGTGATAAACTCAGCCTAAAGATTAAATAACAGACAGCAGTAGGAACTAACACAAATATTATGGTTTTTGCATCACTTCTTAACTGATGCTTCAGAAAGATCCTGTGAACTAAACTACCATTTTGACAAACACACCCCTCTTGTCAGGTAACACACCCTTCTTGACTGACATGCAGCAGCTCCAGAGAAAAAACAGAAGACTCATACTCCCGCAAAACACAAGAGCATTAAGTACCTCCAGTGCAACAATGAGTTACATTTACAATCCAAGGCTGGGACAAACTCATTTTGAACCAAAACTTCAAAACAGTTGTTAATTAGTAATCTCTAGAGAGTGGCCTCCCTCCTTGGTGCCTCTCAGTATTTCCTCATCTCTCCAGCTAGCAGCAAAAATATTCCAGATTGCATCAGCTGTGACTACTCTTTATATGAGGAGATTCTCCTTTGGCTAACCAGGATTATACTCTATGTGACCACTAGGACTTTGTCACTTAAGAAACATCAGCAACCCTAGAAGATTGGAATACTACACAAAAAAGTATGGTAGGGAAGAGCTGTGGCAGGATGAAGAAGGATTCTTATACAAAGTTCTTCTTGCCTTCTTTGTTCCAGGCTTTCAGCCGTTATAAATTAAGATTGGCTCTCATGTAGAGGCACTTCTTAATTTGTACCTGACTTCTCCTAGATTTAAGACAAAAGAAAAATCACAAAACAACAACAGAACATTTTGGAAGGAAAGAGAAAGTCTAACAGGCATTGTAGTCAAGAGTGTGATTTACTGGAACTGGTTATTCCCACAAGATGGATGTGACGGCATTAATCCCATAGGTAGCCCATTCAAGCTTCTTCAATTATCAGTTCATGTTTAGTTGCCTCTTCGATGTTTTTAAGTTGACGAAGCAGCCATTCTCTTTCTTTCTTTCTCTGTTATAGAAGAGAAAATATTATTTAATTAACCTAATCCATTCAGATGTCCCCTGCTTTCAAAAACAAACAACATACGCAAAGGTATTATGACCCAACTGGATTTTGACTGAAGTTTTCCATTGTTTTAAGACAAGAAGCTCTTATACTCTCAGAGCTGGTAAGTTTTCTTGAGTTTTCAACACATCCATGAACAACAGGTTACAGAGGAAAAACCAAACCAGAGCAGAATTTGATGGCTTCACACTGATCACCTACAGAATCTAAATCTACTGCCTCCCTATCCTTTCTAAGGGCTTTCCACAGGCCCTTTGCTAATAATTCAAATTCCAGGCAACTGAGTTCTTGTGCTCCACAGACAATCAAAACCTGCATAAGGTCTATTAATCTAAGCTTTCCCTAGGAAACCCTACACTAATCAAAAGGACTGCACACAAGATCCCATTTGCAATGTCTAGCATTCTTTTTATAAAGCACTATGATTTGAATTAAACAAAGAAAGGGGTAGATTATTAGCTATTGCATAACTAAAAGCCTTTACCACAAGAGCTTTATCAGTTTTCTTCTTTCTGGTTTTTGCTATTGGAAGATCTTTAATCCCCGGTATTCCAGTAACAAGCCGTGAAGGTCCACTCTTGTGAGTTACTGCAGCCTCCACAAATGCTTTGGTAGTAGCTTGAGTTTCCATGTCACTTGACTCTTGATTTGATTCATCAGATGCCAACACAGTGGAAAGCCTCCTTCTAGAAAATACAAGCTGAGAGCTTTGGCTTTTCTCTTTATTTAATTCTTGCGAGTCAAACACTGTTGAAAGCCTTTTGGGGGACATATGAGGAAAGTATGCGTTAATGCTTACTAATGATACTTGAGATAATGATCTACTTGTATTTGATTTTGGCACTGGAGATCCGTAAACTCTCTTACTGGTGTCTTGGTCCTTCATTGACTGATTTGTCAGATCTGTAAGATCTGTTCTTGAAAGCATTGAGTCCACTGGGGTGCTGTGTTTCACCATTCTCTTTTTCAGAGATCTTTTAACATTTAGAAAAGAATCATCTTCCTCCAACATCTTGAAGTCAGGTTTATTGCCTTAGGAAAATATGAAGATTGTGTCATTGCTTACACAGAAAGAGTTGCAATACAATGTGCTTTTTAACAGTAAGCTGTTAAATCAAATCCAAGGTGTTCCTAAATTCATGTCTACATTCTGTCTTTACATGGAATTTATCCTTTGTATAGATAAGTGTTCAAGGGTTTGGAAAACAGAACATTAGAAGACAGCTGGTCACACATACAACACTTCCCAGTCTTCTGCATGTGAAGCTCCAAATGTGTTAGAAGTTTTTTATTAACCACAGCATCATTAAGACAGTGTTTTCTCCTTCAGAGTACACAACTAACATACTTTTGGGGTTGCAGCTGCTAACACTGTGTATGTAGATGAAAACTGTTAGATACCAGAGAGATTACCACAGTGTAGCAAAAATTCAAGTGCTCCTAAGAGATGTGCAGAGAATTCCTGGATTTACCCAGCCATTTCTTAGTCCAATGGCTATTTTGTTTCTCTCAATTCTTTAAAGGGGCTCACAAACCTCCCAGTCTCTCCTACATACTTGATATTTGGCTTACTTCAGTTGATCTTAAGCTTTGATTCTAAAAGAATGCATTTTGTGCAAGTCTATTTTCAACTGAATTTACAACAATGGCAAGGTTGCTTTTGCTAGTAGCATTTTCCCTGTCCATTTGCAAATCCCCAACAAAAAGGAACTCAACTTCTTACACCTGGAGAAGCCCAAGATAAAAATATCCAGTTTAAAGTATATTTAAGATAAATATCTCAATTAGATGAGCATTTAAGTACTTTTAGTAACAGTTCAACTCTTTACTTTCATGGGATAATTCAGATATTTCATGCAGGGGGGCAGTATGTTTTAAATGCTTATATATATTGAGGCGTTGGTTGTACTTGGAGGGGCAAGACATCAGGATTATGATGAAAGGGGGCACAGGAGGGCAGGGAGATATATTTACTGAAGTAAAAGGCATTAGTTCTCCATTTCTTGTCAGTGTTTTGCCTCACTGTAGGATTTAAGTTTTCTAGGAGAGTTTCACATGCACTTTGTGTTTCTAAACACAAAGGAGGCAAGAGATAGAAACCGATTCTCTATCAGCAGAAATCAGCTCTTTTGTGGTTTGTTTGGGATTTTTTTTCTCCTTAGAAAGAGGGAGGGGTACCCCATAATCACTTTTACTTGGATACCCATTTCTCCTCTCACTTCTCAGTAGTGCTATCGTGCTATTGTGTGACACATTATAAGCAGCACTCAACCTACAGACACTGCCTTTTTCCTTTCCTGTTTAGACAGATTGACTTCCCTTAGTCTTTATCACAGAAGCTTACTAGCAGTAAGCTTACAAGATTAAGCTCAAAGAAAGAATAAGGAGTTTGCAGCCTCCCCTCCCCCAAACCTAACCTCAGCTACACATTTTTAATGTTTTTCTCTTAATTGTTAAAGTTTAGATGGCCACTTAAAAATATTTTTTACTTAAATTAGTTTCTAACAAGTTTTTTCAACCAAAGCTTATAAGGAAAATAACAATGACTTTTTTATTTCACAGTTCTCTGTACTTTTGAGAAATACATGCATACAAGCAACAGATTTTTTGCTTTGCTCTAATACCATTATAGATAAAGGAGATGAGAAGTCTAAAAACAACAGAGAAAGATAAACTATTTAAGAATGTCAGAGTGTACTAAGGAAAATACATTTTGCAGGAAATTTGATAAAATAAAACAGGCTTACCAGATCTACCAGGTTCTGTCCTCTATCTTCCTCTGTTTTTCAAGTGATCTAGCTTCAGCTGCTGCTTCTCTTCTTATAGACCTGCTAGCTACCCACCTGGCCATCCTTTGCTGCAGAGACTCCCTAATTAACATATTTAGCATTTTTTAGGAGTTTCAGCAGTGCTGCTAACTGAATAAGCTACTGAATAGAAATCTAGAATTAATTAATCATAGGAAAATGGGCTAGTCAAATTATCTACATGCTATGTTTATTGTTGTTTAATCTCTGGTGCTTGCTGTCTATTTCAATCAGAAAAATTGGCTTCACATGGATGCTTAAAGAACACTGAGGATCTGTTGCAAGATGGCTGTATGTTGATGAAGTATATCTGTTGCCATCTTGATTTTAAGTTCTCACTGCTTTTCTTGCTCAAAAAATAAATGGGAAATTCGTATTAAATCTGCCATGAAAAAGCTCTTCTTTTGGAAAACAGGTAGTGAGAATAAACTGAAGATTTTTTTACTGCAGTGTGAATTTCACAGTGCTTGCTGCTAACAGCTAATTGGCAGCATTTTATTTTGAAGCATGTGTTTTCAAAGTATTGGCTCTTAGATTAGAATTGCATTGGTTTGAAAAGGTATGGTTCAGGAGGACCATAACTTTTATCAATGGAAAAGCAGTTGGACTGCACCATCCGCACTGAATTGCAAGTCAGCTTTATGACGGGTGGCAGTAAACATCTAGCTATCACAATGCTATTGAGCAAGCACAGGTGTGAGGGAGCATGTGCACAAATATTGGGGTAGCCCCTTTTGACAACGCATGACTTGTGGACCTTTACAATATAAGTTGATCAGACAGACCTAATTTCAGGTCTTTTTGTGGGTGACTTGAGATTGTAGAGTGCATGTAGTGCAGACAGAGGGGCAAAGCGCTGATCTTGCAGGGATTTGAACTTGTGGTTCCAGGGAGTCTGGGCATTTCAAACTTAATCATAAACCACCCTCTCTTGCCACATTAATAGTTGCACTATGAATAGACAATTGGAGCTACCAGTTCAATATTTAGGAATAACAGTCTGTCAGTATATGGGGAAAGTTGCTAGGTTTAAATTATGCGCCCCTAAGGAACTGAAAGAGAGCTTGAGAAATGGAGGCACTTTACAATCACATGGATTGCATGAGTAAACATCTTGGAAATAAATAGTCTGTCCAGGATAAGCTATTTATTTCCTAAACTCCCAGGGGAGGTTCCTACAGGAATATTTCGAGAACTAAACAAAAACTATTTTGAGATACTTGTGGCTGGGCAAAAAAAAAAAGTTCTCAGTCCTTTATAAACATAGACCAACCTTTACCTCTTTTTGAATATTTGTAGTCAGTTTTCAAACCTTGTGGCTTGGTGAGCAAACCCACCAGATCAGCCATACTGTGCCTCGCAGAGCTCAGCAAGCCAGTTCCTTATACAGTACAGAGAGTGATGTCTTGACATGGTGTCACGATGTTTGCGCTGTCCTGATGTATCATCGGGACATAATATCGCCTCTCCCAGCAAGGCAGTGACACAAACAACACTAAGCAGTTTGGACCTGCATGATAAGCTTCCTGCTGGCCTTGGCTTCCAGCTGCTGCTTTGCCCTCCTTGGGCATGAACATGAAACACCCAAGCTCTGACATGACTGACACCTTGAAGGCTTCTTGCATCTTTCAAAGAATGACACATACTGTGTCCTGCACTCACATCTATTTATTATGAATCATTCCTTTACTAAATTCCTTGGTATGTCCATCTTCACCCTCAGCATTGTCTACTTAATATTTTGAAAGAATACCTCTATAGGTCTGGATCCAGCTTTTTGGTCTATATTTACACACATTCCTCTCGTATAATGCAAGACAACACTCACTTCTAGCAATATTATTATGTACGTCCACATATATCAAATTTTTATGTTGATAAAGGCTTTATGTTTCTGTCCTGAAAGATTCTTTTGTTGATCTCATTTTATGAGAAAATTTCATCTCCTTTCTAAATTTGCTCCAAAAATACAAAACCTACATAGGAAATAATTTAAATGTTTTTACTGCATTCCCTTGGGAAAAACATTAATTCTAATATTTTTACTTCCAAAACCAATAAAAGTGGGGACTATAGCAACAGCACAGTGTTTTGTTCAAATTTCATCCCTTTCATTCCAGTTCAAATGCATGAATTCACTTCAGAGACATGGGAGTTTGAGGAAACAGGAACAGGGCAAAACCAGAATTATTTTTCAGTTTACCAAGGAATAACATACATAGAGGGACAAAAATGGATACCTTTCCTCCTTTGACTTCTGGTCTGTGAGACCAGAAGAGACTATGAGTATTCATTTGCTGCCCTTTTCATTTCTTCATTTCCCACTCTGATGATGGCACCAAACAGTTCTCCTGAAGGGAACTTGGATGCTGAAACAACCCTTGGCTCATATGCTTCCCTCACATAATTTATTGAATTGGATATGTAATTCTAGTTCATGAAGTCACACATCTTGCATGTGTCCAAGCCATAAGGAGCTGCGTGCAGTCTTTCCTGGGCAGAACAGTATCAGGTCCTCTCCTTGCTCTATCCTGATGTTTTTAGGTGTAGAGAGGGATTCCACAAAGTACATAATAAGAAGTAGGAGTGGTAAGTAAAGCTCAACATTCTACTCTGATGACCCATGTGGGATGACTCTTGTTTGAAGCACTAGAAGGAAGAAGGAAGAGCCAGAGGAAGCATATAAATGGTGGTAGGGAGTAAAAGGGGAGTTAAAAATAGAAGAAGAAATTGAGAGGTACAAAGGTGAAAATGCTTTCCTAAATTTAGAATCATGTAGAAAGAATAAATTAAAAGAAATGTTAAAGAAATGGGAAAGACAAAGAAAAAAAATAAAAAAGAAAGGAAATTAAATTTTTTCCTAAAAGATTTAGAGGACTTGGGCCTCATCATGAACTAACCTTTGCAGAATAGTGCCTCCCTTGGCATGGAAAGCATTATGGTACAGTGGGCAAAAGGAGAAGAGATTCTGTCCCAATAAGCTCCTTGGGCAGCCACAGACATTGAAACAGTCCAACACTGCCTGTGGACTTAACCTCTTCAGGTACATAAAGCTGCATAGATGAAGCCAGTGGAACTTTTCAAAAGCACCTTAGCACTTTTTCCACTTATTTCAGTAGGCTCTACTGAGAATCATGAGTTTTGTGATAGGGTAAACAATGGGGACATACATTTTATATATGTGTTTTGAAGACACTTTAGAATAGAACAGAATAGAATAGAATAGAATAGAATAGAATAGAATAGAATAGAATAGGATATTTCAGTTGGAAGGGACTTTCAATGGTCATCCAGTCCAGCTGCCTGATCACTTCAGGATGGACCAAAAGTTAAAAGATGTGATTAAGGACATTGTCCAAATGACTCTTAAATACTGACAGGCACAGGAACCACTCCTCTAGAAAGCTTGTTCCAGCATCTGACCACCCTCTTGGTAAAGAAATGCTTCCTAATTTCCAGTCTAAACCTCCCCTGACAAATGTGGCTTTGAGCCATTCCCGCACGTCCTGGCACTGGCTATCATGGAAAAGAGATCGACGCCTCCCTCTCCCCTTCCTGTGCTCAGGAAGCTGTGCTCAGAGAGCAGTGAGGTCACCCCTCAGCCTCCTTGTCTCTAAACTAGACAAATCTAGTGTCCTCAGCTGCTCCTCATAGGACATGCCTTCCAGCCCTTTCACCAGCAAAACCTTTACTGAAACCTTCACTGAAGCCTTCAGGACTATATGAATCCTCTGTAGACTGTTAAACAAACTTTGCAGAGCCTGAGAAGCATTATGTACATTTAAGATCTTGCTCTCCAGCCACTTTAGAGATTTTGCCTTTTGGGTGACTTTCTTCACAACTGGTAGAATTCTACTGAATTATGATGTTATGATCACTGAAGAAAAATATGGCATTATTTATGGTGGTAATGTGGAAGTGGTACCTTTGCAACTGCGGGAACATCCCATCTTTCAGTCTGACAATGACCTTTTTCTGTCCAGAGGTAACATCAATGTCTTTGTCCACTGTGTCCAGGAACACACTTATGTGTGACATACTCCAGGCTGGTCATAGGAGCACCTCATAAGCACCCTGAGAAGAAGGTTTTAGGGAATTCTGGATAAATAGTTTAGAGATTTTATAACCTATCAGAAAAAATGGCTCTGAACTAGCAATACACTGAGTCATGATGTGTGCTTCAGGTTATACATTTCTACAGGTTTTGGGTATGACTGCTGTGACCAAATCTGTCCAAGTGGATAACAAATCTGATTTTGTGCACTCAAAGCCACAGTCTTGAAATACTTAGTGGTTTCATTGCTGCTCAGAAAGTCAAACCCTTATTTAAATATCTAAATCAGTTTCCATATCATTCATTTCAGTAAGAGCTTAAGAAACAATGAGACTTGGCTCTTTGTCTCTGAACCATTTAAATAGTTTTAAATGCTTTTAATTTGGCTGTTAATGTTCAAAATTTTTCACTGAGGTCCACCAGTTGCAGGGAATTCAAAATAGTATTCTAGCAACCACTTTTTTTTCTGCTTTAATGTACTATTAGGACTGAGAAAACAAAAGCCTTAAGGAGCACACCTTTACCCCTTACAGACAAGTTCAGTGCCATGTCCTCCCTTAGTCTGGACCGTCTTTACCTTCAGATGCAGTGCTTGGTGTCTATGTGAAAGGAGGATTAGTTTGTACATATTTAAAGATACCACTATATGAAGATGAATTATAAAACCTTAAGGTATTAAAAATTGTTTCCTCTCTTGGTTAAACAAGGTTATAATAGTAGTCAGTCTAAAACCATTATGGGAGATTTCAAATTGAGAAAAATTGTCTTTTTTATACAGAAGTCTGGAGGATCAATATTTGACTTCAAAAAGCCTAATTGCCTCAGTAGTAAGAAGCCAGGTGCTCTTTAATAGCAGTAGAGGTCACTGACCTTGATAAAATCAATGTGTTACCACCTGCCTTTGTAATTACGTCAATGACTCCTCTTCATTATATGCTTATGCACTTCGGTCTTACCAGAGTGCCACAATGTGTTCTGTCTGCATGTTGTTTATTCACTAGTTGGTGTCCTATACACTTTCTACGTGTTTCTACACCCCAGAAGTCAATCTGAGTTAATGTTCAACTGGGACCTTTCCTCAGTAACTTGCTGTGTCTTTTCTGATATGACTGCTCCTTTCTAACTGTGTTGGCAGTGCTGCTGAGGAGCACATAACAGTATTGCCAAAGTTCAATAAACATACAGAGTAACTATAGAGTTCAGGGGAAAACAGTTGGTGCTGCTTTCATGACCTTTGGCAACAGTATGAGCACAGTTTGGTCAATGGCAAACAAATGTCTGACTTCAAATCTCTCAGCGACCAGAAAATGATGGATTTGTTTTACTTTATTACATCTAATAATAAACTAAAAATGCTGTGTTTGTGCAGTGCAGTAGTGTGGCCAGACTGAATGTAGTCCTGAGCAGGAGGTAAGGCCAGGTGAGTATCAATGGCTCTTTCTTGTTGCAGTAGAATTGTGCAGATGAATCCCCAGGTGGTCTGAGATGAGGGAAAGCTAATGAATTCATCAGTCCCACTGACCTAGTGAAGCAGAGCATTTCTGGTAGGGAAGATCATCTGCTTCATCTGTGATGGTGTAGTTATTGATATGTTACGCTGCCTCTATGAAAGCCATCATTGCCATCTTTAGACCATGCCTTGTATATATTACATTGCCTTGCAATGTAAATATTCATGATAATAATGACTACTTCATCATTAGCTCTTTCTACTTCTTCATTGCTAGCTCTCTATGGCTAAATCTAATAGCCATCTAATGTCTGATTATAAATATAGGAACAGCATAAGTCTGGGAGGCTCATAATAATGTAATATTAAAAACCAGTTTCTATTCTCTGAGCTTTGAGCGTGGAAACCTATGCAAACTACTGCTGAAACTGATAGCAGAAATAATCTGTGCAGGACTGGATGTTTAGGATCAGATCAGGGCTCCTGAGTAGCCTGACTATACCCCATGATACCCATCCTTAAATGCTCTCTTCACAGTTCAGTGGGTTTAATGAGAGCTAAAATTGTCACAAACAATTTCTCCTATGTGGCTCACTTTACAGCTATGACTTTTTTTTTTTCATCAGAATAGTCCAAACAAGAATATGGTCCATTACCTGTATAATTGTTTCTTTCCATTGAACGTCATATTCTGCCAGCAGAAACAGGGCATTAGGTGACCCATTGCTCGAGGGAATGGCTGCAAAACTGGAAGACTTTGACATAGATACAATGGCAATGCACCAATGTACACAATAGGGGATGCACATAATGTTCTCATTTTCTATGCTCCTCTTCTGCCTGTTTCAAATCAACACTATCCTCTGGTAATACTTTTGGACAAGAACCCCAGCTTTAGTCCTGGGTTTATGCTATAGAAATGAAGTCTTTCTGGAATTCCTCATGTCTAAAAGTGCTACCAGAGGATATAAGCAATCTAATACTGATACTGCCTCATTCTTTAAGAAAAATAAATTTTCATACTGTTTCTGAAGTGATTCAGCTCTGTAATGGAGCATGGCAGAAAAATGTTTCCAAGTCATGACCTGAGCCATTAATCCAGAATATATCTTGTTAACATATATGTATGTGAGTGTACATATATGTACACAAGTATAAAATATACTTTTACACAAGTATAAAAAGCTCTGTGTGTATTTATGTACATAAAATCCCCCAAAACAACACTGGAGGGTTGCACATTTTAGTATTATGAGGAAGCCTTAACGTACCAATGTGGCAGAATAGGTCCAATGAAAGATGAAGGCCAGATTTTCAGTTTATATCCTTTTGACTTTAGCAGTTATTCTGATTGACACTTGAAGATTTGGCATGCTGTCTTTCAGAGCTGACAGACAAAGCAAAATGGCTATGTAAGGCCTCAAACACTTCTCACTGGTGCAAGGGCAAACCAAGAACATTTCCATCACACTCCCTGTCAACACAATAATTCTGTACAACTCACACTCCAAGAACAACAGCTGAGGAGACTTTGTCTAGCATTTGGAATAAAACCGCCATATTTGCATGGACAGGAATGAGGCACCTGAGCACCTCTGCTTCTGCTCTGAGCTGGCCAAATAGGAGTCTGCTGTAATTCGGAAGTGGTACAATCAAATTAATTTGAATTACTCAAGCTTAGTGAGTCTCTTGCAAGGCATGTTACCTGATACAACTTTATCAGTTTTCAAATTAAGTTAACCTACACATTTTTGCACTCAGGTTGGCTCTGTATCTTGCAGAATATAAACTGCCAAAATCTGCACTTGGCCCAAGCTGACGAATTATTTCTGTCTTGTGAAAAGCGAGAGATGAGCTTCCCCTCCCCATCTTCTGGTGTATGTGACTGGTATTTTGCCAGTTATTGCAAGTTTACTTTCCTCTGCTTGCACAATGAATGGCACACTTGGCCCAAGCTGGCTTCCACTGTGGTCAATGCAGAAAATCAACAGGACTGAAAAGGGAGTTGAATTGTTCCCATGAGGTTCTTCAGTTCACAGCAATTCTGAAAGCAAAACTGGAGGATTTCTAGGGGCACGTTCTTAGTCTGAAAACCGAGAAGCTGCAGCTGGACCCTCTGAAAGACAGCACCACTCCCTCCCTCCCACTCCCCACAAAAAGCCAAACCAAAACCAAAACAATAATCTCAAAAAGCTGTTTATTCAAGCAATTTTTTTCCTTTATTTTTAATTAGATTCCAGAAATTATAATAGTGCAAACACTCAGTATAAAAGTTGCAATAAGAAATTTACATTCACATTTAACATTTCAGTCCATTCACTTTTTAACATAAAAATAGGACAAATATTCAATTGCTCTTCTCAATTTAACAATCCTGAAAAAGACTGGAAGATACTCTACAGTATTCTATTTACATAAAAATAGACCCGTATTATTAATGCTAATCAATCATTAGAAGTTACCCAGTGTTAAGTTATTGTATTGTACTCTGTATATACATACATATATAGTATGGTATAGCTATGGTATAGCTATAAAGATAAAAAAGGTTATTTATAGGTTCAGTGGGCTATAATAGTTGGAATAATGACATCTTGACTTACTAGTTCATTCCTTAGAGCTAGGACTATTCATTTTACCTATGTAGATGCTTCTTTTGTGATACAGTGGGCCTCCTCCTGGTCCCTTTGAAGTCACTGTAACACCCTATTTGACATCAGTGGGGCAGGAATAGGCACTAGAATAAGGCCTAATCTAATAATTCAATAATCACTGATGTTAATATTTTCATTATTTTTATGGCTGTAAACAGGAATAAAAGTTCTACTGAAACTTTTTATGCCAGTTAAATAGAGAGAATAAAACATTTGGTTTTCCCTTTGAGGAATGGAATATCTCTACTGGATGCAAATAATTCTTTTTCCACAAAGTCCAAGCAAATATTCAACTTAGTTCAGAAGCAATGCAGAATTTGCTGCAAACATCTGCAGGTTAAGCAGCTGATAAGATTCCACTTGTTTCAATTCAACCAGCTTTATAATACTCCAAGACAGTATCTTTCCTCACTCTAATATTTTAATAGAGAGTGGCATCCAGGCAAGACAACAGGACTGCTCTTGAAATAGGTTTGCACAGGTTTGGTAAACTGCTAGGGAACATGAATTAGGCTACCCCACTCTTGCTTATCTGTGTCTCTTCTTTGGGCCCATCTGCAGAGATGCTGCTCTGCCTGCTGGCAGGTTGAAGCCTTACTGCCCAGCCTGCTGCCAGCTGCTGGCATCTGCATTCCCACCACTTTGCCCTTTCAGTTTTACTGTCATATCTACTGCTTCCTACCCAGATTATGTCAAAGCTATTTCTTTTCCCCTAAACATCTATTATATGAAAAATCTACTTTTTAAAAATATATTTTCTTTTTGAAAACAAAGTTTGACAGCCTATAGAGGGAGATGGTAAAGCAGGCCTGACTGGACAGTGAACACCTAAACAAATATATGATGGCACATCGAAGGTGAGTTAAGGGTAGAAGGGGCATCAATCTCTCAAGAAGCTGCAGGTCACATTTTTATGTCTGAAGAAGACTTATGTGGTGTTAAGAGTGGGTAGGTATGCCTAGCTCCTTCTCCTCTTAGTGCTATGGTATTTATTACATTTAAATATATATAGGATGCTTAAAATTATAAATAAGCCTACAATATACTCTGTCATCATGTGTAGGCAGGCTAAAATTGATTGCAGAACACATGGGCCATGTGGTCTTTTGCTTCCTACCTTAGGCTGCTGAACATTAATTATAAAACACTTTTAAATCTTTTAAATTAACAGACTGGAAAAATACTTAACATCTCATTTCTAAGCAGAATGTATAATGACATACTAGAAGGGCAGAAATTAACCTTCAGACAGCAAGAATACAAGAGCTTACCAGCAGGATAAAATCCAGACAGATGTCAGTTGTGACACAAGTTTTAGCCACAGGGATTTTAAGAGATGGGTCAAATTTGGCTGAGTCTGCTTGAAACTGTGAAATGTATGTATTACTACTGTTTTGCACCATTATCTACATTCCGTGTACAAACCGATAGTTTGCCCACAGATAAATCTACACATAAGTATATTATGGAAAAAGAACCTTCAAGAAGAGGTTTTTAACCTCTGTCAGAATTTCACTGAAAATAATACCACTGCTGTAAGATTTTCTGTATTGAGTTATTAGTGCTAGAAATAGTAACTGTTCTTGGATTCTGGCTTTTAGAACAGTAACTCTAAAAGCATTGCTGTCATTCTTCTTATAACATTCTTCAAAACTACGTCCATGTAATGACCAGCTGCTTGAATGTTGAAAAGAAACTCATTATTTGGTTTGTGCAAGTGCAATCATTTGACTTTTTTTTTTTTCCTAATTGAACCCCAGTAATGTTACTACAAAAAAGCAGGAATTCCAAGCAAGGAAGGATTTCTACTGTAGCAATTAAAAATATGATTATCATGAAGCAATTTGGTGATGGCCCAGGTAATTAATTTTCATCTACATTTCATTGAAAATTGATATATTGCCTGAATGGCATTTGAAGTCTAAGAACAGAAAACCTTTGTACCCATGTGAACTAAGGAGCAAAAGACATGAGAAATCACCTAAGCAAATTCAATGTGACAGCTGAAATTTTTCATAACTGATACCACTATTGACAGGTCTAAGATTAAATCAGAAGGTCAGGCACTTGAAAGTAAGACACGATAGTGCGCATAACCACAGTAATTAAAGCCCACTTTAGACCACAACAAGAACTGTTAGCTGTTTTACTACCAGCAGGCTAACCTACATCTAGCAAATGTGACAGTCCTGGATGTTTTTAGTCAACATGTTGCATATAAGCCTGTCTAAAGAGGAGGGCAGCCAACTTTTTCAAAGGAACTCCAAACTATCTGGACAGATGTTCTACACAATTGGGCTTACTGTGTTTGCTGAGCTTTCTAGGAAATCTACCCTTCTTTAGCTTGGACCCACATATACATGTGTGTGGCCACCCTCCACAAATAATTGGAGCACTCCTTGCATTCACATAGGTGTTCATAGTAAACCAACGTAGGAAATGAATTAGTAAAAAAGGTTCACAGTGATGCAGCACTGTTTCTTCCTTCAGTTTTATGCAGGTGTGACATGCCTGATGCCACTGAAGGCATAAAAAGGGGATCCTAATATAAAGAAACAGATCCTCCAGGATGCAGTAAGGCACAAGCAAAACCAAGTCCTTTCAGCACATATGTTATGTATGTTAACCAATACTAATTCAAATTTCAAAGTGCTTCCTCATGATCAGAAAACAGGCATTAAAGCCTTATTTTAGTTGTAATACAAATCCCGCTGAGTACTCTGACAGCTCAGATACTCCAGACCTATCCCATGTTTTACCACTGACTTCCAAAGGACTAATGGCCTTTCACATTTTTCTTTCAGCAACCGCTATCTCACAGGCTTCTTTTTTTGTTATTTTGTACTCTTGCTAACTTTGTCCTTCTTTTTTTCTTCTTTCCTTGTTTTTGTCCTTGCACCAATCAGATTGTAAGTCACATCAGGCCACCTAAGCAGCGTGATATTTTAACGAGTAATTAAAGAGCAACAGCAGCCCCTCCCTTTTATGTACTTTTTATACTTATTTACATTAATGTATTTATTAATGATTTAGATTTGGCCTGAAAACTCAGTGAGAGTTGGGATTAAAAGTAACAGAGAGCTAAAAATAGTCTACACAGAGTTCTGGAAAAAGCCAATCATAAGCAGGGTTAGCGTAGAGAAGCAGTGTCCAGATTGTCATTATTCACAACAATTATGCTACAGTGAGATGTAAAACCCACTGAATTTGAGAGAAGTTAGTTCATGACTGTTGGAAGCCATTAACTACTGCAATGAAGCCAATCATCAGTACAAGGTAGTGATTTTTGTATGCAGGCAACAGGGATATATTATATGAATATACATCTTAATTTAGGATGACAAAAGTACTTGCAGAAGCTGTACTGCTTAATTAACCCTACAGTCACCTGATTAAACAAACAAATTAACAGATTTCTGAGTCTTATTATAAAACTAGTTCAAATTGTAAAATACAGGAAGTCCTTATCCAAAGCAGAAAGTATTCATACTCCATGCCCTTTCTCCTTTGCTACCAGAATCAGTGTTATGCTCCTCCAACACTCCTCATTTATAATACAGCAATTATATAAGTAATTTGAGAAGTAATCCTGAGTTGTAGTGAAACGGATATGACAACTATACCTCCAGAATTTAAAGTTTTGTTTAGCAACATTATGGAAAAAATCAGATAGAGGATTGGATACTGATTTCTTATTCCTATGTCACTAGCTGACATGGGCCTCAAGCTGAGGGTTAGGCTGTGATGCCTAAGGGAAGCATCACTGTAAGCATGGCATCAGCACAGAATCCAGATGACACAAAGCCAGATAAATTCAATGAATCCTAGTACTTTTGTTAAATACTTTCTGCTTAGCAATAGAAACTATCTGGAAAATGAGTCAAAAAAGCTAACAGAAATAAGGCAACAAAATTAATTTATATATATAAAAAATATACATACATATATATATATATATATATATGTATGTATGTATCCAGGAAAACAATCTGTTTGCATGATGTACTTTTCACATACAATAACTTATTACCACATTAGAATACTCTGGGTAACATCAATGGGCCAAATTCACCTCCCCTACCTTCCATAGTGTTGCACCTGCATACAGCAAGGACAGATTTGACACTTGGTCCTTCATGATGAAAATACTACAAAAAATGCAGTATCAGAGAATACCTATTGAATGTCAGATATTATACCATTATGAACTAGAATATCTGTTTGCTTTTTATATTACAGTAAGTAGTTTATTGCTTTTAGTGACCAGAAGGTACCTTATGAAGACATCTTAGATGTTGATAACACTTTTTATATACCGTTTTATGGACCTTGGAACACTGAGGTTGGCAGATCACAGTCACTAAGTTATTTTTCTTCTTTATTTGCTGTTTGCATTTTGATTTGCTGAATGCACATGCAACTAGTGGATTAACTGTGCCAGAAGTGATATGTTAAAAACATTTAGGAAAACCTACTAGTTCGTTTTGTTTTACTGAAGTCAGGCATGAGTGGCATGCAGTAGATTGCAAGGAAAACCAAAAGGACGTCCATTTTCAAAGGATATATAATCTCCATGCACATGTAAAATGTCTCTTACAAAAGTCATTAATTTTTGTTAAAAGTGTGCCTTTTTGCCTCTTTTTATACAAGTGTACATGCAATTACCTGTCCAAGCTAAAACTATTTACAAAATTTCATAGTACAATACATCTTTTAAAGTGAATAATACATGAAAGGCCTATGTTTTCTGTTGTTTTGTAACACTGTACAAGATTAAAAATAAATAAGGCATTATAATACAGGTTTATCACAAATTAAAAAATGTTGATTTTCACTGTAATACAAAACTCTTAACTTGAAAGAACATTATGGCTAAATAGTCCTCCTGCCTGGGCAGAACACATACAGAATCTGGACTTGCTGATATAAAGAAAATGCATTGTTTCTGCTACAAGCAGGAATCCAATGAAAATGATTCATGCTACTTACTAATGTGTTCAGACTCCTCAAAGCACTGAAATGGCACAGGTTTCCCTTAAAACAGTGACTCCCAAGTACTTTATTTTGCCCTACAGATAAATTACAGGCAAAAGCGTGAAAGAGATTTAGGTGCATGACCTACTCTTGGTTACAGTGTTTTAAAATGTTCAGTTCAGTACTGACATGAGACATCATTATAACCCAAAGAAGAACTTGGCCTATAGAAGCTCAACTCCTGACCTTCAGAAGCATGCTAAACTCCTGGTGATTGCTGCAGGCCTTGTGGGTACATAGGGGATGCAGATCCAGCCCTAACAAGTTGAAGCTTTTGTCTTTTGGTCTCACCTAGAGAAAGCAAGGGAGCATTCACATGTGTTTTGGTAAAGATAAGGGTGTGTGACTTACCACAGTGGGAAGCAGCTACAAAAACCTACGCATTTTACAGGCTGGATAAAATAGCTTTCTAGTCAATGTAAATGGAATACATTTGGAAATATCTAGCCAGTAATTCAACCAGTCTGCAATTTCAGCAGAGAATAATAATTAAAAAATCATTTGAAGATAAAGGTAGTATAGGAACACTTAGAAATTAGCTCCCATGACTAAAGATTTCTGACGCTTATATCCTTATATAAAGAATGAAAGACTTCAATTATTACTCTTATCTGAAAGAGAAAATGTGCAAATTGATGTGAAATATTGTGCTTGCTGTTAATAGACATTGACATGCCAAAATGGCATCACTTTGTTGTAGGGCTTATATCTGTTAATTGTTTCAAGCTACCTGCTGCACAAAACAGTGAACAGAAGTACAGGAGACTATTCTGCCCACAATGTGACAAGTTACTATCCTCAGATAGCTTCTCTAATTTGGCAGAAAATGTGCATTTGTGGGGTTTTTGTAAATATTACTTTCATATATATTTCCCCTTCTTTCCACACATGAAACCTACTGACATGTCAAAGAATGCAGAAGAGCAGAGAGATTAAATATGCTATTTAAAGCTGTCCCACAAAAGCTGGACTTAAACAAATTTACACAGAAGAGGAAAATGGGGAAAATTATATGAATAGGGAGGGAAAGCATAAAGGTAAAAGCACAGCTGCACCATATCATGATTTCAATGGGCATTTACTTTTCCCTGTTGAAATGGCTGCTGAATACTGCCTATCAATTTCACATGATTTTTTACTGATCTGTGCCTTGGCTGAACTTTTTTCATGACTTTGTACTGGTCAGTCGAGGACTACATAGTAATATATAGTTTTCCCCACAGTAAAACCAGCAACAACAACCATAACAAAAATATGAAAAACATTAATGACAGGATAATGATGTTAATGATGATGAACTTAATGAGAATAGTGTTAACCTGGTCTATTGGAAGGTGTTCCTGCCGGTGGCAGTGGAATTGGAACTAAATGCTCCTTAAGGACCCTTCCAACTCAAACCATTCCATGATTCTATGACTCAAAAGTCTGGAAATTGACTCCAAATACACCATAATTGATGCTGTAAGCTAGCACATGTGCACTAGCTTGCCTGCACTACCAAGAAGCCATCCTGGTCCACTCAACCTGCTCTGGGAGGCACAAACCTCCCGCAAAAGTGCCAAATGAGAAGCTGATGATGGACTGTGCCTGTCTGGTCCTTTCCATTCGACATAGAAAGCACTCTTACAAAAGTCACATGCCTCATTTGGCTGTTGGAAAGGAGGATCTGGCTTAGAAAATCTTCGGACCTTTTCTACTAACACCTGCTAATCTTTTAAAATAAATAATCCAAATTTACCTTGCTACATGATCTTCCAGTGACATTACCAGGCTGAGAATGGGTCTGTGAATGAGAGCAGTCACAAAAGTATTAACAGAGGGGATCTGTTTCTGCTCACTGTCCATTTAGTGATCAAAGAAGCAATGGCAAGATGCCTATATCTTGGGCCTAATAAAAATAATAACAAATAAATAATTTCATTGCAAACTTTTGGGTCGGTCAATGAGTGTATTGTTCGATGTGTTCGTGTACTACCAGATCTGATGCTAGAATCTGAAGATTCTTTCATTTTATTATTATCACTGAAATTATACCAAACTCACTGATTCAAAAATTCAGTAGCATGGAGTCTTTAAGAGTGGAACTGAGTGATTAATGCTATTCCATATAATGCTTTCCAACTTTGTTAAATATTTAACTGCATGATAATTTAGTTCTTACAAACTAGTTAGACAACATAAATATGCAGTGTGCTTTACATGAATACCACTTATTCAGTTTAATTATGTAAATATTTGTTCTTTTATATCTGTATTCTCTACATGTATTTATTTAAATGGCTTTGGATGCCTCAAAACCAGAAATAAATCATTCTAGAAGAATAGCTGTGAACTGGATAGCTATTAGGGAGATAAAGAAATGCAGTGACTTTCTACAGACCAACCACTATGCAGACACCCTGTACAGTACAGTTAGGAAGCAGTTCTCAGGGTTTTATAGTCACTTCAATCACAACACTAACTTTGTTAGCTTTGTAATGAAGCACCTAGCTGACAGGGTACATAAAAATTAATTTAAAACCCTGTTGAAAACCACTGGAGTCCCACAGTAGCCTGATGTGGCTACATGAAGAACAGAAACTCCTGTAACATTTATTTAACTATTTGCATCTGCTGACACAGTATTTGTCCATATACTTTTGACACCAACAGTGACTGTTCCAAAGTAAAAGCTGATTGCAGAAGAATCACTCAGAATCTTCTTTCCACTGAAATCTGTAATAAAATAGGCCCTCTAAAGGGAAATGTGAAATCCAGTACATAAGTTTTCTATTGTACAATCTGGACAACTTCTGTAGTCTAGGGTGGGGTTTTTCATTTTGGTGGTGGTGGTGGTGGTTTTTGGTCTTGAGTTTTTTTTGGAGGGGCAACAGGGATTGGGTTTTTTTTTGGTTAAAAGGATGTTTTGCATGTTTTTGCTTCTCTTTTGGAAAGCAGTGAGGTTAGTTAACCTGTGAATCCCCATCAGGACAGTATGGCACCGGTCTATAGAGTACGTCACTCAACAGGATGACCACCAACTGCCCCCACCTCGAGTACAGAGATGCACTCCACATTTCATATCCAAATCAGCGTTTCAAGATGAAACCATGGACAATAGGATGTGGGCTGCATTAAAGAAAAAAGCTGTCAAAATATGTTCCCTTTTATGCAGATTAAGAGCAGGCCTCACTCTCCTGGCACAGGAGAGGGCTCCTCATTTGGGCAAAGTTTGACTGTGCTTGTTTCTCAGAATTATAGCTTTCTATAATTGTACAGCTTTGAAGAGTGAGCCTGGATAGAATCAAGATATAATAAAACTGTGGCATAAATTTAAAAATCAGTTAAGATGTAAAATTATGTTGGCAAACATACAAATGTCACAAAGCTAGCAACAGCATTTTTGGCACCAGCACAGGACTATTCTTTGATCTGTTTAGAAAGGTAAAGCTAATCCTGGAACTGAGCCAGACCTGTGCTATTTCTAAAGGCCTGAAATAATACCATCCTTCTGCTCCTCAGAAAAATCAGCACTGTACATAAAGGAATGTTTCTATATTGCATAAGCATATTGCTGTGCTTGCAGGGTGGCTCCTCTGTCTTGCACAAAGTCAAATGACCTACAAAGAGGCAGTAAGTTCTAAACTCTACCACCCTTTTTTTTTTTTTTTTGGAAAGAATATATATTGTTCTTCTGCCTAAACTTTAAGCTCTGTTGTTTACCTACTTCATATCCTAGTGTTATGGTTTGATTGGAACTTTTTGGAAATTTTTGAAGCATGCAAGGAGAACTTTAAAAATTACATAGGGTTTATTAATTAGCTGAATCCAGCCTTCATTAACCTGCCATTGACAGCACAATAAACACTGTTCTCATTGCTTTAACTCATGCACTGGGAGCACAGTTTCTCTAACTCCTGCTGTAGCCCTGGAGAGTCTCCAGGTGCCCCATATTCCATGGTGAAATGAAGCTTTCCTAATCCCAGGCCCAACAATGCTGGCTATGACAGAAAGAAATCTCTTTACTATGTCATTGCAGGTGGATGTGTAAATAAATACACATTTTTTGTTTATCTCTATAAACCTCTATTAAGTCTACACAGAACTGTTTGTATATGTGCATATATAGATTAAAACATATATACACACACACACACATAAATAATTGCTTGCACATTTATCTTATCTTTTTCAACTACCTTTTAAAAATGCCATGAAAATATTCCTCATTTCCAGAAAATCCCATTTTGACTTTTCCTAACAGAATTGCTAGCCCTTATATGTTCCATCCCAAGAGTTTGTTACACAGTCCCCAAGTTCTCTTTGGTTGGGTTGTAGTGGTCCTTGGTTAATGCCATGGCCTATGACCTCTGACCTCTTGGTAAAAATTCAGTCAACCATTGCTCTCCAAGTTCACTGCAGATGACACAACCAAATCTCCTTTGTTCTATGCCTCCTTCACAGCTGGCACAGAAGGAAGATAATGCAGTGTTTGATTTGTGTGACTGGCAGACGCTTGACCTGCTCCAAGCCCAGGTTTTGCAGTAAAGCTAGCAACTGAGGACACCGACGGACAGCTGGTGCCCAGTTTTGTTTGAATGTTTGCCCTCCCATAAGGGTACATTTTTCGCTCTAAGTTTAAAGACCGTGTTTGGGAATTATTTCCATCAGCCTTTCCTTCCAGGAAATAGGTCAACATTTCGCCTTTTCCCTTTACACTGACTTTACCCCTGCACACAAATTCATAACTGCACCTTTTTAATATCCGTTGAACTTCTTCTGTCACCTGAAGACAGAAAAAAAACCACAACTGTTACTTTTTTCTGTTCATGTAACTTCTCACTCCTCTTTATTTTACTTTTCTGTCATGAAATATGCATAAGCACAATGGATGAGCACCTACGGCTGCTCTCAGGCTTACTTAGAATTTTCTTAAAGAAGTAAAGATGACCAATCTAACTGGAATCTGCAAAGCAGAACTTCTGGTCTTGAACCAAATAATTACACAGCCAGATTAAGTTCCGTCCAACAGAAGTGTATAACCAGATTGTAAGCTCAATCAGTTCCAGTGATATTAATTTGCTGCAGAAGACCTTTTGATCCCTGGAGATTAAAGAGATATTTTGGATAAATGACTGCAAGAGTTCATTGAGCTTTTGAAAGGTACACCATAGGTTCTAGCCAAGCCCTAGTAGAACAACAATGTTCTCTGTTTGCATCGCCTCTCCAATCCAAAGTATCAAAGGAATTTTTAAAGCTACATAAAATGCAGTAAGATGCAAACAAACATAGATCCTTTCCCTGTAGGTCTTATTCAGGCAAAATTTCTACAGTACCAGGACTGGCAGTGTCAGCATTCCCAGGCTTGCCTCCAACTGTGTGCAATGAAACAGAGAACTTTCTTCTAATGGGAAATGATTTATTTAAGGATTTCATTGTCTCCAAGGAGTGAAGCATATAAGATGGAAAACAACTAGATCTCTGATGCTTGAGTCACCTGGAGAGTGTTGCCCTTTTCATTAGAAGAAGATAAAGTGAGGCTGCATTTTCTAAGTGGTCTTGAAAATGTAACTATATGTAAAACAGGAAGTATGTAAACTTTGCAAAATTGTCTTAGAATGCACTCACCTGAATTTTTCCCTGCACTCCAGTACTATCCATCCGGCTGGCAACATTTACAGTGTTCCCCCAGATATCATACTGTGGTCTTCTGGCTCCAATGACTCCTGCTACTACTGGCCCAACATTAATACCTAAAATTGAACAATGAGTTTGGTTTCAAACACTACAGCATATTATCCAAGGGAAACATGAATCCTACAAAACAGACTCAACACAAGTGCCTTAGAATTTTTCTGCTCATAGGACATAATTTATGTTAACAACATGAAGCTGAGTCAGGGGAGGTTAAGGTTACATATCAGAAAAAGGTATTTCATCCAAAGGGTGGTTGAGCACTGGAACAGGTTCCCCAAGGCAGTGGTCACAGCACCAAACCTGTCTGATCTCAAGAAGCTTTGGGGCAACGCTCTCAGACACATGGTGGGATTCTTGGGATGTCCTGTGCAGAGGCAGGATTTGGACTTGATGATCCTGATGGGACTCATCCAACTCAGCATATTCTATGATTCTATGCTGAATTTAATGCCAACTGGACTTTTGTATTTGCAAAAGGTTTATAAACAAAACAAAGGCATTCCTTGAGATATCTTATTAGACATGCAATACGATAGACAACATAAAAATTTGATTCTTTGGTGGATTTTATTTATTTAAAGAAAAGAAGAAAAATAGTGCTAGTCCAGAGTTTAGCTGTAGACAAGACAAACTTAGTTCTTTAATTGGTCCCTACAACTTCCACTGCAGTTGCACTTATAAAGTCTTCTAACAGAGGTTTTCCAAGTGGAACAGAAATAATGGTCTGGAAGACACAAGGATTGGGGTACGGGAAGTGTGTCACCTTGGCTATTAATACTAGACAACTCAGATCAGGAAAAAGACAAAAGGATTGAAAATGGCTCAAGCACTTTTTGTTGGGAAACTGCAGAGCTTGATTCTACATTTCTGACTGAATTTGACACCTTGTTTGGAAGATAAAAGAGTATGTGTTCCTTCTGAGTGCCCTGAAGAGCTGCAGATACTAAACCCTGCAAAAGATTCCATGTGAGGGCTTTCCCAGGCAAGTTATGCAGAAGAATGGGGGTTACACATTTGATCTTTTGTGAACCTGGAAAGACCAGTTATAACAGAGTTCAAAGAGAATTTAGGATTTATAATTATCAAGATGTACAGGAGGTCAAATATGTGTAACTCTCCTATTGCTGCCTTTGATGTCTTGGGTCTTTCTCAATCTTACACTGCTAGCAACTTTTGTTTTTCCCTTGTCCGGCCTATTCTCACAATTCAGCCATGAAAATGTGTGGAGAAAGAAGCTGGAGAAAACTATCTGGTTTAGAATATGCAATGAAATGAGAACAGCAGTGGAAGTAACATTGGAGAGGAGCAGAATGCAGGGAAGAAGGGGAAGAGGGGAACGTGATCTCTAAGAAGATTGTGAGAAAGGACTCTGAGTGGTAAGACGTGTAATAACGTGTAAAGGATTGCATGGGAAGGGTTGTGTTGTGAAGACCAGAGGATTTGATTTGTTGGAGAAAACAGGACTGGTTAAGGTGATTTGGCATCTGTGAACAAAAAGCTCCCATCACACTTTTAATGCCAACAAAGCTTTTGCAGATTTAACTTAATAGCTAAGTACACTAAGACCCAGTTTTCAGCAGTTTAGCAATGCAAAGCAGCGTAAGCCACAAGAATGGGCACAGTCATAATATTGTATGAAATTAGTCGTGCAGTTTCCTTTTAGAGGTGCATAGATTAAGGAAACACATTGGAATTGGACATAATTGTAATTCCTTAATACTAATGCATACCATCCAACCTGCTGACCTTCTACGTGAAGGTGACTTTCTCACTAAAGGACAATTTTCAGCCTTAATCATGAGGGCAGGACAGGTAATCCTTTGCTGACAGCACAAGGAAAGCCAACAAAAACCAATGTTCTGCTTGTGTGATAATTGTAGAAACGTGACTTACCAACTCGCAGGACAAAATCATTGTAGGACTGATAGTTGATTTCATCAAGAACGTCAAACATCTCTATTGCAAAATCTGCCAGTGTACTCAGATGGGAATAAATTGATTTTTTAGCCTAGAATCAAAATAGTATAATAGTATTGCACATTAGATTTGTATGATACTGAGAGGCAGGTGAAATACCAAAGTGAAAAACAATGAAAAACGCAGGACAGATGGCTTAGGAAAAGAATCTAACCAATTCTCCTGTTTGTGTAAGGAAACTTTTGATGGTAGCTAAAGCACATGCATTCTTTTCTTGAGTGGTATTTTTTTTATTCTCTCTCTCTTTTTGATTTCTGGGAAGAATGGAAAACAAAGTTCCCATGGTAAAGTGGTTCTGTTGCTAGAGAGCTGCAGATGTTTGTTGTGAGTGTGGCAGGGAACATAACCTGCTTTCTTACAAAACTACTTTGCCTGGTGATTATTAATAACTATAGTTTCTGCCCTCTTCTCCCTTTGGGGCTTTTCCTAGCTCCCAACTCCATGGGGTGCATGCTGCTCCCATTGACAAAATTTCTGTTGCATTCAATCCTGTGCGACACAGAACGCCCCTATGTTTTTTCCTTTCCAAGCAAGCTGAAGGGATTTGTTATAAAATGTATCTAAATTAACTATAGCAAAAGAATCAGAAGGGATCAAATGAAATGCTGAAGTATCAACTTTTAACTAAAATCCCAAACATAAGAAAATAATTTTTACAACTTCAGGCTAATTAATTAAACTGTAGAGCTCATGGTCAGAGGATATTGTGATTCCAAAATTTCACAAGAGTCTAACATAGTTTCTCAAACTCATGAAAGAAATATTTGCTACACAGTAGTAAAAAGACATTAACTCCAGAATTTCTTAAACGGCATATCATTAGAAAGTAGAAAAGAGAGGTTTGTGTATTTGTCCTGTAACTCATGCCCTTCCCCCAGGATCTACCTTTGGTTAGTTAAAGACAGGTTACTAGAATAAGCCTTTGATTTGACTCGGTATGACTGCTTTTATGTTCTGCTCTTATTTGAATAAGAAATATGAATTTTGGAACAGATTTACAAAGTGAAAGTGGGCTAAAGGTAGGATATGGTGAAAGAAATGCAGGGTCAGTGGCAGCTTCAGTAGGGTGTTGCACAACGGGATTGTGGAAGCTGGCATGAGATGAAAGCTTGCTGAGTTTTTGCCATCATAGCGAGATTTTATAAATGCAGTGCTTGGCAGTGGCTGACAAACCTGAGAAACCAGTTGCTATTTGCTTTATTCTGCTCAGTTTGAAAGGGCTGCTCCATGTGACTGGGAAATTCACAAAAAATTAGTTCTAACAAAAAATTATAAAATCATCCTTGGGCCAGTCCCAAATTTTGGAAAAAAAAAATTTTTTTATTTACCTGCCTGGATATCTGGCATTATGCTTCTTACAATGTGAACTAGCTAGCTCTACTCTTTTCCAGCACCACCAAGAAAAAGGAAGAACAAGAATTAAGCTTAAAGAGCTTATGGCTACAGTCCCACCAGAGAAGGAAACAATACTGAATGTCTGGAGGAGGGAGGGAGTCGTGCATAGTTTTATTTGATTTCTAATCTTCTTTATATTCCTTATCCTTCCATTTCTTTGCTGTCTAACAAATGCTGTGTTTTTCTGCAATGCCCTTCAGGGTCGCAGGAGAGAGGACTTGTGACAAATACTAGATGTGCTGCAGGTCACAGATGCATCTCAATAGGTTTACTGGCAAACTCTTTTGAACCTGCACCGAAGACCACTGGTGAAGTCAGGATCTTGGTGAAATACACACACAAGGATTTTATATTGTGTGAAAGATCTACAAAGACGTTGGTTTGTGTGTTGCCCTGATGGTGTAACTGGCAAGCAATTATTCATTTAGACATCAGAGGAATAGTTACTGGAAAGACTGCTCAGAGCATCACAGCAAAGCCACTCTGATAGAGGCAATGTGCATTTACTTTATTCGTCTGCTGAAGTCAAGAAACAAGTCCTGTAAAATATGGGATTTAAATATTTAACTTCATCAGGGTACTGAGCTCTTATGTGTGCAAATATCCTCAGTTAAGAGCACAGTTAACCCGATCCACTCTTTTCTGCTCATGTCCAAATCCTAGTATGAAATTAGTTGCTCACAATCAGAGGCTGTGCCAGATTTTCTGTTGAAGCTGGGATGCTCCTGGCAGAGGGCACACTAGAAGCAGTTGAGTCTCTTAAGGCTCCCCATGGACAGCCCAGGGACTGTGTGATGGCTGGAAGTGATCACCTGTGCACAACAGGCTAGCCAGGATTATCAGACTTCTAATACATAGCTGCATGCTGAAGACCTGTTGGGAAATTGCCAGGAGGATGTGAATAATTTCTATTCATTTGCACCACATGAGCAGTGGGAAGAGAACACAAAGAGCTGAAACCCCAAGTTAAAAGTAAAAAATATTGATTGTTTAATACAAGATTTTTTTCCAGAATATAGAATGTTAAGTAAATTCTACATGTGCAGAAAAGATCAAAATTTTCCCCAAGATTTAAGAGAAAGGCAAGACTTTCTGCAGTGATTTAAAATGCATTACTATCATAAGCTCAGAGCAGTATCTTCAATACTGGGTTAACTCAGCTAACCCTTCGCTTAACAACTATAAAATTCAAGAGACAAATGTGCTTAGATTTTGGAACATATGCTGCCAAAGTTACCCAATAACACACTTGTTTTGAGCATTATAGTTCAAAGAGCATTTATAGCAGACATATGGCCTGTTTGCCCGAGATCACACACTGAAAAAAAATCTAAAGTTCAATGTTTTTTGCCTGTCCAAGGACCCATGAGTCAAACATTTCAGGATAAACAGACTTTTAAAAATACCTTTTTTGTAATATGTAGATTTCTAGGAATGATACAAAGGAAAGCATCAGCTGCAAATTTTCTGCAGACCAGAAAATTAGTTGCATGTGATATATTCCAACACGATTCTAACAGTCGATTTCAATGTGGTCTTGTTTTTTATTCACTTAGCAGGGATAACAGTTCACAGGACATCTTCTGGCCTTTTTCATTTTCGCCCTTTAATTTGATGTTATTTTTCAATGCTAAACTGTATATATGAGTGTATACAACATGTGTCTACAACATATGTACATGCATAACGGAACAAGGGAGAAGTGTCTGGAAACTCTGAGCAGACATGGTGAATAGATTGGTTTAATTTTCATTATATTCTTATATAATTAGTTTTATAACATATTCATAATTTAGTTTTATTACTACAATTATTAATATGCATGGTACTCTGTATACAATATATTTAATATACTGCCCACACAGTTTTCTGACTTTCTAGATCCTGCTTGCAAATCTAGGAAATCTCTGTCCCAAGACAATAACTTAAGGTGAGAAACACACTCAGGGTAGTAATGAAGATACAAAAGAACTGTGCCACAGAGTTAAGGGGCTTGAAATGACTTTGACTTTTTTTACTGCTAAGTAATTAAAACAGTAAAAAGAATGCTAATAGCAGAGACAAAGAAGAGTTTATTTGAAGGGACCAGGGTAAAGTGAAACACTGCTAAGCACAAAGTTTGTTTTCATTGTAGGTTACATCTAGATTTCCATATTAAAAAAAAATGTAAAAATCACATTTTAATATTCTTCTGCTAGTTTTGCAGCAATTCATTACACCTAGAGTCTCTCTTTCCCTACATCTTAGGTCATCTAAGATACTAGGTTTAAAACACTACTACTCTGACTTAGAGGCTCTTATAGATCGATTTGCAGAGAATCCAGAACTGCAGACAATGAAATTGCAAGTGAAGCCACTTGAGCAACTGTGGCAGTTTTTCTTCTCAGGCTACAGCTTTTCTTTGAATTTCAAATTTAAAGTGTTGCAAAGAAGTCATACAAGTTATCTATAATCACATAGAATTAGTTGTGTTTCTGGTGCTCCTCTAGAGATTGAAAGAAAATGGTTCCTTCAAAAAGGACTGTTTTGTAAAATCTTCTTACCTTAGTTCCTGAAGTAGGTACAAGTCCCACAGCTGCCATATATGTACTTCCAATTGTCTTGATCTTTTCTATGTCCTTATAATATTCTTTGTCCATAAGCTTTGTTTAAAACATAAAACTGTTAAATATTACATAATATTTTAGACAAGCAACCATAGTTATCAGATAATATGTGCAAGTTCATTAAACCATATTATTTTTGGTAAGTTGAGGCTGGCCCACTTTGATGTCATTGAAAAAACCTGCCATTAACTAGCATTTTGATACTCTTTCTATATTAGTGGAATTTGAGGTCAGACCTAAAAGTCCAAACTGGCCACCTTGGAGAAGCCCAGTGGACATCAATTATGATTAAATAGAAAGTTTATACTACTCTTTTATTAAGCAGTTCAAGATATGATGAATTACTACAGATAATCTCTGTTGATAGGAATTTGGTAGAACTCATACTGTCAAAAGACAAAGTCCTTAGAACTTACCTCATCAAAATCAGCAATAATTTCATTTAACAGGCGTAAACATTCCACTCCCATATTATTGCCGTCCAATTCAATGTAGAAATCATTGAAGTTTGGGATGGAAGCAAACATCACTCCTACTTGTGAATATGACTGGTAATAAAGGTCCTGCAGTTCAGGAGCAGATATAATTTTTATTTTAAAAGATTAATCTAAACTAAGCATCATTATTACAATACCCATTCTACTGCTAAGCAATAGCTATGACAAAAGCCATCATTTTTGCTTGAGAGAAAGCCAGTCTTCTTAAAATAATGTTGAAAGATGTCTCCACTCAAAACCATAAAAGAAAATTAACGCCTAAAGTATTAAACCCATTTAAAACAACTTAGTTTGTTTTGTTTTGTTTTTCTGTTTAGACATGGAAGCAGTAAGTAAAAATTTGGAGGAAGTCTCAACAGTCATAGAACTTCCATTGTATGAGAAATATATTTTCTCAATTGTGTTTTATAAGCAAAATAGCATGTGGAGCAATTTTATACTGTAGCACAAAACCAGCCTCACTCCTTCACATCTTTCTCTGAGTTATGGAGTCCTATGTAATATAATGCTGCTCTGTATGCTAAGGTTTCTGCTTAAAAATTTAGAGGGCTCAAAGAAAGCAAAACCACTCTTCTGTGGTTCAAATACATTGATCAAAATTCTCAAGAGCAGTATCATGGATATTACAGCAACTCCAGTGCTGCAGGTTTTCAGATTACCAGAAGGATTCTGGTAAGGGTTTCCTGAACCAATTTATTAAGTCACTGTAGTGTTTTATGTTAAAAGTTGCTGTGTCTTCCTTGAGTATGTATAATTCTCCATTTTTAACTTTAAATGGGTGGTTTTGGTAATGATAGCATGTTTTCTAGAACTAGATTGGGTAATACAGTAGCGTCTGGAAGATCATACGCTTCACTATTCAGAACCAAACTGAGCTGTGATAAATCCCAATATCCTAAATTGATTGAAATAAAGTGATTGACAAGCAGACACTTGGTTACACTGATATTTAATAACAATAAGCCCTTATACTGATTTTTATTAAAATTCTTTAGAGAAAGAGGACCATAAAGCAAAAGAAATAATCTCAAACTAATTCTTGAATACAAGTTTTTATGAAACTATTTAAACATGAGCAAAATTTTAAAAGTCCAAGCCTTTCTTGAAAACATACAATTGAAAGGTGACCCAAGCAACACCAGGTCGCATCCATACAACATGTATATACATTTTATCTTGGTTTACCATATTTCTTGGATTAGACATAAGAAAGTGCTGTGCAACATGTGCTGGCAACAGGTTGAAGAGAATTCTTTTATTATCCAGCTTGACTCTCTCCATATCGTCTCTCTCTTCTTCTGCCTGTGGGGATAGAGGAAAAGAAAAACCTTTCCAAATAGCAAAAAGTTAGCTGAACCTATCAAACAGCTTCTCCTAATTCATCCTTTGAAATTAAACTGAGCATAATAATGTAGAGCAGTAATGTAGAGTGTGAACGTTTCTCCTGTATCATGCTTCTGCATTAGGCAAAATCCCTTAAAGTTCTTAATAATTTAAGCTCTGGGCTACTTTCAGGATTTGATCAGCTAAGTATATCAGTATCTCCCGTAGTTCTCCATTATTTTTAAATAGACCCTTGATATTTTTACAGAGTAAGAAGCCAGAACAATCCCACTTAAGTGGGTCTTGGAGGCCAATTCCTTTCCAGGTAGTCTGATACAGTGTAGCAGTATTTGATCCACGTTTCAAAAAAGAGAAGCCTGTAGAATCACCAGTCAAACCTATGTCATTTTGCAGTAAAATGTGAAGAGAACGGGCTAGTCAGTAACTTCAACAGAGAAAAAGATTTTAAAATTGAGTCCTTAAGAATGATATCTAATTAAAAAAAGTGTATAAAGATAGTTAGCATTTCTAGAGATGGTTTTAATTATGCTGGTGTTTGTCATGAAAACATAGACAGTTCCTTCACAACAGAAATTCTATTGTTGGTGTGAATGACAGCATTCAGAAAGAGTGCTTAGGAGTTAACACAACGGAGGTTCCTAACCCAAGATACTGGTATCTTATTACAGGTGCCTTGACTAACAGGAATTAGTGGGAGTCATACATTAGGAAACAATTCTAAAACTCAGACCTCTTATTAGAAAAATACTGAATATCTAGGGATCTCATTTGGGACTCCTAGGTCTGCAAATTCCAGCCTAGTCCTTCATGTACTCATCAGCAAAATTACTTCTCTGGAATTTGCTCCTTTTTCTTAGAGTGACTTCTGGCTCTACATTCTAATTTCAATTAGAAAATGCTTGATCATGTTATATAATTAAACTCACAGAAATTATATCTTATTCTTTGCTCCTCAATCACATTCACAGAACAGTAACACAAATCTTCTACTGTGATCCTAATATGATTTTGTTTATCTAATTACAATCAGTGGAAGGGCAAATTCTCAGGCATTATTGAGAAACCACAACCACATAAACCACCAAAGAACCTGTTCTAATCTTTGTTGGTGTCCCATTTGTATCTGAAATTTGGTATCCTGATTTATTACAAAGTCCACATACTTTTTTCACTATCCATTCCTGTCTAAGTAGGAGAAAACCAGTCACCTCTTGCCTTCGTATAAGCTACCAATATATTTTCATGTGATTTCTTTTTTTCCAGGAAGCCAGGTTTTACTTTCCATGACGAAACTTAGGAAAAAGCCTTTTTATTCAAATTACACAGTTCACTTTGCTTTGCAGTTTACTTCTGTATTTCTAAATTTCTTTACAAATAGAAAGAATGCAGAAAAACAACTGATTTTATAGACATAAATTCTTCAGGAATTGTTCCCTTCTGAAATAAATTCTCATCTCCTACTTTTATTTGTGTAATAAGAAACAGAATCTATTCCAGCCATGAAATATCAGTAAACATTAAAATAGCAATGAAGTTCTGCAAGAAATACACCTGAAGCTTTTACTCTAAGCAAGTATCTATTTCCTGTTCGTGAGCTGTTTTCCTGACACTTATTTTGCTGTTTAAATTTCACATGCTCTTTTCTTAAAATATCCTTCCCCTGTTTTGATGGCATAACTCTGTCTCTGACTTATTGTTTTCTATAAACATGTGAAATGGTCTCTGGCATTTCGTTTGACTGTTGGAATTTAAATGTTCTAATAGTAAAAATAAAAAATTCTTCCAGCTGAAAATCCAGACTGAGCTTGCAACTCCATTTTTGCACCATACTGAAATATAGGAAATTTTACTCCGACAACAGCAAAGGGATTTCAAAACTGAACTGATGCTCTGAATAAAAAAATCCATTTGGGGCTTGTTTATCCATTCTTCTATTTTTTGAACAAGAACTTTTTCGTTACTTAATTCCTAGGAATGTTAATGTTCTCATTTAAGCTACCAATAACATATAGGGCAGAATATCAGCCTAAAGAACAACACTCCTTCGAGTCAGGGCATAGGGATTTCTGGACTGTCAAAGGAATCAAGTAGGGGTAGGTAAGTGGAGTAATCAGTTTGATACATTGTATGGATAGTGATGTTGCTCACTCACTGACAGCCGCTGTTCATTTCTGATCTGGAAATGTGTGACCTGATTCCTCTGCCTTGCCCAGTTGTGAGCCGAAATGTGCATTTTGGAAGACATGATTGAAAAGGTTCTTCAGTACACCCATCATTGTGTACAAATGACAACAAAGGTTTTAGAGCAAGCCTAAGCCATGACTAGGAAGTGAAGAAATGAGCTCTTGAGTGAAGAACTGATGGTGGAAATCAAACTATTAGAGTCATATCTGAAGGGGTGGCAAAATCCTCTAAGAGCAGGGAAAGGCATCACCATTGCTAATGGTAGAATGCTACATCTCCAACACACCTAGCAAGCATCTCCTCCCCTCTTTGGATGCAAAACTGCTAACTACAGGTTGACTCTGAGAAGGTTCAGTTGACAAAGATGAGACTGTGGGAAAAAAGAAACAAAGATAACTGTTCAGAAATTATAGGCGGAAATATGGTTGCTAGTCCCTGGATGGAATATGGTCAGCACACCCAACTTCCCTCACACAATACAAAGAGGGACTAAATGGAGCATGGAGTGAAGACACCACAGCCAGGCTCTGTTGAAACCATTGCAGAGGAGGGAACTTGCCGGTACTTTTTAGATAATAAGCTACATAGCAGCTGGAAACCAAGGGAGATAAAGGAAGATATTCTGCTGTTGAATCAGCAACTGTGGCAAAATCAGTCTCTTTGGATTGACGCATATCCCCATCCATCCCCATCACATAGCATCCCACAGTTTTTATAATGCTGGTAACTGATTACACATCCTTTGTTTGGGAAGTGGTCTGAGTAGTTGTATCAGCTGGCTGTCTAAGCCTAAACATGCTGTAGCAATGTCACTGACTGAATAGTTATTACATGAAAATACAGTTTCAAGATTCAGCTAAAAAGAAGCCTCATTTTTTGTACCTGAAGGTGGCACTAAAGCCACAGGGAAGAGACTCATCACATTGCTTCTGCAGGGCCAGGTTTTTGAGAGGAAGTGCTAGCACACCTAGCAAGTCTTGCTTCCAGACTGTAAAACTTGTATTTCTTACAAGTGTAGTGGACTAGGAAAGCCAGTGGAATTATATTCTAGTATTCCCTGAAGAATGCATCAATTAGTCATATCATTATATTATACTTATTTTCCTCCACTGACAAATCCTGGGTGAGTGAGCAACTCCATTCTTTGGTGGTTTTAGATCTTCATAAATTTATTACTTATATTTATTTGTTCATTCTTTTTTTTGTCCCAGTTTTGTTAAACAATTTGCATCATCAAATGTGAATATCAGTAACAAGTAAGGAAAATGTTCCTATATTTGCTACTCATAGTTATTGTCATACGAGACACACAGAGTTACTCAACAATGCTATACAGAAAATGAAATTGTCCTCCCACTGTCTGTTAAAAAAAATCAACAAAACAAAGAGCAGATATTTTCTGGAAATACTGTGATATTCAGAAAGGTTAAATTTGGAACAGAAAAATACCCTAGCAAAATCAACAAGAACCTATAACACCACTGACATGTGAACAGTAAATACAAATACAAATGTTTTGACAACTTATCACAAATCAAAAAAATTATTTTTTCCATATAAAATATTTTTTCCACATTTTTACATAAATTATGTAAATACATACTGTATTATCTCTATTCTGTTTATGCAACTCAGATGCAAGGAAAGTAGATTAACTTATCTTGAAACTGTATAATTTTTCTTAACCGGTTTTCTTGTTTGAAACCTACTCTTCTTCCAAACACTTTTTTTTCCTGATGTGGTAGAAAAAAAAATCTACGGATATGTTTTCCTCAGACCTTAGCAGAGACCACTGAGAATCTATCTATATATTCTTACTAATAATAATATTAATTTCAGGACACTTTCAGGGTTTAAAATATAATTAGTTAGTACTAGACGGTTTATTGTTCATGATGAAGTAAAGAAATTATCTATGAAATCTTTTTTATTGCAGCTTATGCGTCTCCTAGAGCGCTTCCATCAATGCTGCCTCCGTACAATCTTAAACATCCACTGGTCAGATTTTGTGACCAATACATCTGTTCTAGAGCAAGCAGCAGTCACAAGTATAGAGGCCATGTTGCTGAGAACACAGCTGTGTTGGGCAGGGCACGTCTCCAGGATGCAGGACCACCGCCTCCCTAAGATCTTGCTCTATGGTGAACTTGCCACTGGCTGCCGCATGAGAGGAGCCCCGAAGAAAAGATATAAGGACTCCCTGAAACAACATCTCAGCCTTGGCCATATTGATCACCATAACTGGTCTACTCTGGCCTCAAATCGGGAGGCCTGGAGACACACCATCTATAACACAGCTGTCTCCTTTGAGAACGCACGCAGGATCACTCTCGAGGAGAAAAGGCAACGCAGAAAGAACCGTGTTTTGCAGAATATACCATCTAAGGAGTCTTTCTGCTGTGTCTTTTGCAATCGGATATGTCTGTCTCGTATTGGCCTCATAAGTCACCAACGTGCCTGTAACAAATGTAGATAGAGCCTTCCCAAATCTTCGTTCGCGAAGCCCAGCCATGAATGAATGATTTTTACAGGACTAGCCCCACAATGAATGCTACTAAAAGTATCCAAACAAAGTGCTTACAGCTTCCAGAATAGCCATTGAGTCTGAAATTCTCCCAGTTGTAAGCCAACAACTGAAAAGCCTCCTAAAATGACATGTGAAGACACTGGCACATCTTCGCATAGCAGGGGCTGGCTACTGGGAGATGTGAATCTAGCCTTAGCATGTAGTTCATGCAATTCAGTGTTTGCACAAAGAACTAGAACACTTACTCTGTAAAACAGAAAATCTCCATAGGCCCTGTACAGTAAGTCAATGGTCTTTCTAAAACTTCTGTTACTAAAAATATAACCAAGTTAAGCCAACATGTTTCAATGGTAAGTAGTACCATGGCTGTAGAGAAACATGACCAAGACTGCTTTTAACCACACAGAGGGCTCCTGCAATCCAGCAGCTAGAGAAAACTGGTCACTCAAGAATGTAGTTTTTATGTGTCTCCTCTTAAACGTTGTTAAACAATTAGTAGCTTGGAGTTTGCTAACTATTCAAGGGCAGTTTTAACATACAGATATTTCCAATCAACAGTGTTACCAGAGCCTGAAATGCTCAGATTTTTACTGTGCTGAAGAACCTAGCAAGTACAAAGTTTTGGGGTTTTTTTCACTTACCCTTTGAATAGATAAGCATCATAAGCATCCATCATGTAACATCCATCATGGACAGTACTTCTGTATATTATGTTAATTAGCCCTTGGACTCAATATCATTCACAATCAATATACAGAGAGGAAACCAGAAGAACCTTTCTTACATATTATCCACTATTACTTACTGCACAGGGAATGGATCTTCCTCTTGGAATTGAGAAGAAGAAAGGTAAATGCCCAGATCATCTGAGAGGCCAAGAACCTATCCAGGATACTGATTTCAAAGAATGGTAGTTATGTTGATCTCTAATACTGAATTTTCTACCTAAACTGATTTTTTTCCTTTCTCAATATTATCATGCAAATTTCACAGACAAGGTGGTACCACATAAGTACCTGATTTGCAGTTGAAAAGATCTTAAAATGGCATTTAATTTCAGATGAAAACCACTTTTTGAAGTGGTACCTGAAGATGCCACTCGAAATTTGATGTCTTATCTCCCCTAATTGTCCCTTGGAAAAAGTGCACAATGGTTTTAACAATAGTGGTAGATGGCTAGGTATGTCTATACAACCTGTCCTCAAGAAAACAGAAAAAGTTCATATTTCTTCCTTTACTATTGTCCAGTTCTGGTCTTTCATTAGACAAGCATCCCATAGGTTTCCTGTAGTAAATTTTAAAACTAATTGATTGTGAATTAAAAATTAACTTAAAACTAATAATCTTTAAGCAGTACCTCCATTAAGGATGCACAGTTCGTCATAATAGCTGGAATGCTGAAAAGCGTTTAAGATGCTGGAACTCACTCTTGGCCTTCTGAAAGGCCACAGGATAGCAAAACCAGTATAGTCCTGCTGCTACTCTATTTCAGGGCTAAGAATAACATACAGAAGGTCTTGTATTCATGGATCATATGGCACTCACATACTTCCACCACAGTATACACCTAGACATGTGCTCCACTGAATTTCAAAATCTAACCACCTTTTTCTTCCACCTAAAAACTATATTTGGCAGCACAGCAAGCAGAAACTAGCATCAGTTTGTCCAAAACAATCTTCTGAGGCTGACAGACATACCATCTATCAATACGGTAGGTCACAGGACAAAAATTAAATTAAGTAATTTCACACTGAAGACTCAGTTAAACAGTGCAGAGTCCATGGAAATTATAGAACAAGATAATCTTAAGTTGAAAAGGACATGGACATAGTTTTGGACATGAAGACATACAAGAAATCTCAACAAAGCTTAACTGTTACATAGAAAAACTTTATAAGCAGAAGATAATAGAGCTAAGTCATTCCTGACTTCTCCATTTTGGAGCCAGGGATGTGTTTCACTAACCCATGTGTTCCAGTCTTGATGTTATGTGTAAAAGCAGGCACTGTGATGATTTATACAGTCCTCTTGACAACATAGTTAACAGGGTGTAGATGAGACTAGAATGTGACCTCTGTGAACTACAGGAGTGTAAGATTTACCATATGGGCAACTTCCAAATTGCACCAAACCAAACTTACATATTGAACTTTCTCCTTCCTTCAGGAGCCAGTGTGAAACACTTTGGAGGTGGGAATTGGACTGCTAAGAGGTGTGACAGGAGGTAAACATATCTTGATGCCCATATTACGGTTCATATAATTTCTATAGGTTTTGCCATGATTATGATAGTTAGGAAATGTATTTTCAAAAGCAGTGCATGCACTTGGTACCTAAATAAATTTCTGATCTTCATCTGGGAAGGAGTTCCATAGTTTCATTGCATGATATGGGTATAAATATTTTCTTTTATCAGTTTTAATTGCTTCTTTTCAGTTTACCTGAACATTGACTTATTTTCACCCCTTTTTGTGTAATAAAAGATAAAAATCCCCCATGAATTTAATTTCTGTATCTCAGGTTTATATTGCTAACAGTACATTCCTAATGCACCTTAGATATAAATATATTACATGATTGATGATGTACTGGAACAACTTCAAACAAACAAAAAAAAATTACTTCTCCGGGAAAAAAGGAATTTTATAGGTCTGTGGAAAGAAGGCTCTAAAATAACTTTTCTCTGTGAACCCCAACAGACATGAGAAATTTCGTAAGAGTCTTAGTCCAACTAATTTGTCCTGAAAGTATTTGCAAAACAAATCAAAAAGTCAGACATCATTTTGTATGCATGGATACTATAAAGTCCTGTGACTCACTTGCACAGCCCAGAGGTAGTCCAGACGCAGTTTCAAGTCCACCTGTCTTGAATGCAGTGCCAAAGCACAAGAGAAAAGCAAAATAGCTAGTATTGGTTCATAGCCACGCATGTAAAAGGAGCCACCCCTTAAAAACAAGAAGAAAGTAAACAGGTTATTCCAGGTTTTCCAATACCTAACACCACATACTTTTAATATCAAATTTTTGGTTTAGAACATGTGGGTACACCCTAATCAATAGCCTTTTCTGAAAAGGCTTATCTGGGCAGGGCAATGGATGACAGTATATCTGATCACTGATCACACAAACAAGCAATTTCTTGAGGACTTTATAATGCTATGCATTATTATAATTGCGTGCATGCTTTTAATTAGGAAACACATAAACACTGAAAAGCTTAAAAACTTAAATGAAATTGGAATTGGTTGAAATATGGAAGTGAAGTTTTTAACTGTTTTCTATTTCATATTATAGTTAGACTGCAGTGTGTTCAGCTGAAATACGTTACCATAAAACTACAGAATGCTAGCTCCTAAAAGCTGATCTCCTGTTGATGGATATTACTAGATCCTACAATTGCTGGGGAGAGAATGTTTAAAGTATTTCTTACGCTTCACTGATTCTATAGCCCTAAGCAGCACTGAACACTAGAGGACAATTCACAGATGACTAGTCAATGTCATGACTATCTATAGAGAATTGCCCGTTGCTTTAACTTTGCAAGATACCTACCCCAATGCTTTTCTGTAACCACTGAGTTCCAGAATAACTATGTACAAAATTGTAACAAAAAGCAGGAGAATCATTTTTGGCAAGGAAGATACTCGTAGAAATATTGCCAAGGTGAGAGTCCCCACTACACAGGAAAGGAAAGCATAGTGGGCTGTGTCACATGGAAGTTCATTCATTGTTTTATTTGTTCCACCAGGAGAAATTATAACTATTGAGCTGCTGGAATTGGTATTCCAAACCCAAGGCATGCAGCCAACCTAGAAAAGACAGGAGAGGCGAGAAGAGGAGAAGGTTAAATACGAAATAAACAGAAACGCAATTGCTATGAAGGCTGACTGTGGTTCATTTCTAATTGGGAAAATATGGCTGTGGAGTTCCCACCCAACTCAATGTTGTATGAAAATCTCCTTTTCCTGCAATGCTTCACGGAGTTTTAGTGGAGAGACAAAATTTGTTCATTAGATGCCAGTAAGGGCAAACAGTTGAAGTTTGGGCTTAGCTGAAGTTTTTTTCTCAGTGCTCAAAATCAACAGATTCTCACACCAGCATATTCCTGCAAAACTAAGGAACTTCAGTTAACCTTTACCATGGCCATGCAGGTGAAGAAGGATCTTGCACAGAGCACAGAAATAAATGTGTTTGTTTTATTGACTATGTAAGTCATATGAATTTTAATTACTTAAATACAAAATAAAATATATTTTAATCACTGAGTGAAAAACTAAACATGAATAATATCTTTTTTCCATCTCAGAGCTACTTCTGCTGTCACATATGGTTCAAAAAAAAGGACTCATCCTTAATTATCCCTCTCATTTCAGTTATCCAAGGAGTTCCATTTCCTCCCTGGACTGGAAATAAAAAAAATGTTTTAGTGCATTTTTTATGGGAAATTTGGGGAAATTTAACCTAGTTTTTTTAAAGGCAATGTCATGTACACATTTCAGAGCTGTTACCCAAGAAAGAGAGGAATTTCTGGCAAATAGTGCAAGTCCCTAGAGCTCCAGTTTTAACTGCAGTCCAACCTTTACCCCTAACGAAGGAAAAGGATAAGAGTTAGTATAAGTGGGGGGAGTGGGATGGTAGCGTGGAATTGATTTTAACAGGCACTTCCACATATGCCCTGCCCTGTACTTAAGCTTCTCTTTTTAAGTGTTTTATAAGACCTTTTTATTTCATCCTAAGCACTGGCAATGAAATTTTATACCATGCTGTAAAGTAACTGACAATCTTAAGGGTGATTAAGAAATGTATTTTACAGGGGGTTGTAGTAATTTAAAAAGATGAAATATAATAAATATGATTTGAACTCATAATGCCTAACATTGTGAAATGAAGGAGTGAAGTGAAAAATGGCTTTAATGTGATTGGGTTCAATATCCTTAAAAATGCTCTTCATACTAAACTCATCCAAAAACATACACAGGCATGAGCGCTTCATCAATGATCTGCAATCCACCCAGGAAAACACCCTCTGCTGTACAACCAACAGTGAAACCTCAACACCTAGCTCCTCTGACAGATAAGAATTCTAGAGGCATTACTTTGCAGGAACTAATAATTTCTAAGGATGAAACATTTCTCTTTAGGTTACAGGTTATTTTTGTTAAGAAAAGGATAAAGTTGTATTTGTGACCTATTTTAAGTCCTAAATGAAGGATCACTGCCTTGTTGGAGGACAGAACTTCTGAATTCTAATCTGACTTCTTCCACTGTTGTTCAACGTTTCTTTAGGGCTTACGATGTCTGTTACTCATTTTCACCATCTTTAAGTGGCAATGATGGTGTTTGTTTCATTCGGCCAAAGTAAGTGTCAGGTCTACGGAGGCTGATTCACAAAGATTTCAGCTATCATAACATTAGTCCTAATCCCAAAGTCATATACACAGAACTTGCTGAGAAGCTAGCCTGGAGGCACTGCACAGCTCTATGCATTTTGGGCTAATGTTTGCACTAAGAACCACATATATGCCTGTGTTCTGCTTAGGGTTGTGTGTTAACTAACACAGCTGATGTTCAGGAATTCCCAGGAATGTCTGAACATCAGTAATTCTTGGTTTCTCTCAGGACATTGGAATTCACAGAGAAGGGATCCACTGCCCATTCAGTTCATGTGGATAAGCTTAGTATAAGTTCTCAGGGCAGGTCCAGGAATGAGTGAATACACAAAATACAAAATAAGGGGCTTGGTATCTCAGTTGGCACTGAGAATTCCTCATGTCTTCTTAATGGTCAGAACACATTGTTTAATTCCTCTAGAGAGGCATAATTTCACACATCTGCCTTCTTAGCATTTCCAGTTGTGTTTAGTGTGCTATTTTTTGTGTGGATTCTTCCTTTTGAGTACCCTCCATTAGCATTAGCATCCAAAATGCTGAAAATGAGTGTTTGGTATTTGGCAAGGCAACTGAATGACAAATATTTAGGTGGAAGTTTAAATTTGAATTCAAGTCCACCATGTAGACTAGATGCTAGGCTACAGTAAAGGAAGCTCAAGTTTCAGAACCATTAAGCAAGGTCACTTCATAGAACAGAAGTTTTCTAGATATTAGATGTGAATGGATCGTGTAAGTAGCACAGTGTAAGCACCTCTTCTTGTTACACAAAACTATCCATATTTTAAGATGTCTTAAGATCTTTTCTGATCTGTCTGGACTAAAAATATCCCCCCGTTATTACACAGAAAGATGTTTTATAAGTTGCCACATAGAAATAGTAATCTTGTTTTGACACCATGCCTTGTCTGTCACAAAATATTAGCCAGTGAACTAGCAAGCAAGTTGAACATTTAAAAACAGTTTTCCCATAAAGTACAAGACATCAGCAGACTATATGATACTAAGTTTTGATATACAGATTTCTATAGGTGTTGACTAGGTATGATCTATGCAACTTGCTAATTGCTTTGCCATTCCTAATTCAACAGCTTGTCAGTTAAAGTTCAAATTACAGCAGAAGGGTTTAATTTTGAAGAAACATGCCCTGCAAGTATGAATAATAAAGAGAGTAGGAATTCACTAGACGAGACTATGGTTGCATTTATCAATGCAAACAATGATTGCATTAATGATTGCATTTATCAACATGTTTAATGGATCTGTACCAGGTTGTTCTTTAAACAGAATGCTAAATTACGTGATACTTGATATAAATACTCACCACACATCCTTGAGCCACAGAGTATATTAAGATCACAATAAAAATACACAAAATGGTACGAATTTGTATTGTCAGGCACCCTGGAAAACACTAAGAAAATAAAAAAAAAGATTTACAGATAAATATTTTAAAATATTTTAAAGTGGGGTAGATATTTTTTAGTAGTCTATAATGAGAGGTGAATAAGGGATATGGAAATTTAGCCTGCATTGCAGTTATTGTTGTGTAATAACTGTTATGCAGTTATTATTGTGTAGAATAATGGTAATCGCAGCTTTGGGGATAATAAATATGAAATTATTATTACTATACATTATTTCTCACTATAATTAAAACTCTTAGAAAGTTTAGTAGCATGTCTACTCATGATGCAAATAATAAATTAGGATGGCATTTGATCTTGCTCTCATGGGAAAAATATCCAAAGTAACTTTTGCCTTGCAAATTATCAGTTCCAAATTGTGACCCAAGAGAACATACTGTGATAGCATAGAATTTTGGAGTGGTATTTGTGTCTTCTGCTATAATAGTCATGTTAAATGCCATGCCAGAATAGTTTTAATTATCAGGACTCATTAAAAATATTGAATTTGTCAGAAAGAGCAGTAGAGAACAAAAATATCTGGTGAAATAGAGTCTTGCTTATCTCCATTTTTACCCTGATTTCATCTATCACATTTCTAAATGTGTGAAGTTCTTGCTGCTATGAAGCCTATGACAGAATGTGAGAGACGAAGGGTAAGTCTGTCAGAATTGTTCCAGTCATACCGATCTACTCTACTCTGCTTTCAAGTAAAGCTGCTTTCCTTTCTTACCCTCTCACTATGAGTGTGTGGAGTATTTATTATATACTGGATCTGTGATATATCTTTCAGACCACTGGACTTCTTCCAGTGACTTCAAGGGTCAAGAACCAACTCCAAGAAAAAATCAGATTTAAAGTGGGGACAATCGTATATTCTTTAAAAGGAGGGGGCTCAGATTTATCAAGGTTGAATTTGACTTAAGGTCACAGAGAGAAAGCAAACACCTGATTTTTGGACGAAAATCACCAGTTGTGAAGGAAAGCTGTTCACTTCATGGCTATCACCAACATCAAAAGCATAGCTTCCAGTAGGCAGCAAAGTACTCACAGAGAGGGACTACTGTAGCCGTGGCACAACAGAAGTCATGTATTTAAATACCTTCCCTTCCTTTCACATATGCAGAGACATTTTGCCTGTATGTGTGACCATGAATTAAAAATTGAGGTACTTATAGGTGAATAAACTTTGTTTGGGATGTGACACATGAGAATACAGCAATTACAGCAGAAATAAAAAATATATGAACTGCAAATACATTCTGACTTCAGTATGAGTTAAGTCCGTGTAAGTGTACGTGTGGAACAACCAACATAATATCAATAATAGATTATGGACCTGAGTTACTTAGATACACCATAAACCAGATTAAGTATTAGTCAGCATCAATAAAATACGTTAGGATACTCGAGGTATATCAGCTTTAATAAAAGAGTGAACATATTGCTGAACCTCAAATTGGAAGAATCTGAGATTGAAAAACTGTGTCTCAAGGGAAACGATACAGCATTGTCCAAAATTACATTATGAAAAAAGACAGACTATTTCTGTGTTTATTCATCACTATCATACAGTTCAGGTTGCAAGGGACCTCAGGAGGCCCAAAAGTAGTCTGCCTTAACCCCCAGAGTCCCAGGGCTATTTTTGAAGAGCTGGTCACTCCCCAGCCTGTGTTATTGCAGGCAGTTCTTTCTTCTCAGGGCCTGGACTTTGCATTTATGCGTGCTGTATTTCATAAGATTCCTGTTGGCCTATTCTGCCAGCCTATCCAGAATCCTCTCAAATAGTCATCCTGACAGCTATTCTGCCAAAACTGGAGTCATGGAGTATACATGAGTATACTCCATGTCCTTCTCCAGGTTGCTGATAAAACTGTCTAACAGGACAGGATTCAGGATAAATGCTCGTGGTACCCCACTTACTACCAAATAGAGTACAACCATAAACTGCTATGCTCTGAATTTGATCATCCCAATGGCATTTTACCCATCAAACTGTCCACGCAACTAGACCAAAATCCTATACACACATGGCGTGGAATGTGCAGATTTATCCATATAAATAAAAAAAAAAGTTAATTTTGTTTGAAGGAAATGTATACATTCCATTAATTCAGTTTGCAATCAAATTCAGTTTGCAATTATCTACTGCTTATTAAAGAGAGCTTAAAGATAATGCTGGATTGTTAACAGTGACAAAACAACACACAGATTCAAAGACCACGTGTTCTGACACATTGTGCCAATTTTTTTTGGTCTGTGTGGTAATAGATGTTCTATATGTTGACATGCTAGGCTATTGTGTTAAAAAGAAAAATTCAAAAGATAAGGTATGAGACGTCTGAATTAAAACTCTGACACTAACATGACTTTAAGTTATTCTAAGATTGCAACTACTTTTTAACAATAGCATAGAATTTTTTTTGTGCTTTATTTTCTTTGTTTTCTTTTATTTGTGGAATTTTTATTAACTATATAAGTACTGACAGAGCCCAGAAATGCTAGGTAACTAGTACAGTAAAACATTGTCATAGTGGTTTTAGGAGTAAGGCATTCAATGGTAAAGCATGGAGAAGCTGAGCCACTTATCTAGTGTGAAAGAACAAATAAGTGACAGAAGACAGATTAAAATAGGGGAACGACTGGTTTACATTCTATACATTCTACATCCTTTATACACAGCATATTCATTATATTTTATTTAATCTATAAGACAAATTTTCACCATAAAATTTTAAACTGTGATATTCTGATGTTTTATATTTCTTTATTTTTCTAATGGTGGATTTGATCCTGTAAGGTATTGCATCTATAGAGGAACCTGGAATAAATACAGATTTTGTTGACTGACAAAACAGATGGAACACATCTCAAGTTTGCACTAACCCCAGGGAAACCGTATAAAGAGAAGTAATTTCCCATAAACTTCATCTGTGTTTCTAACATCTACACAGAGAAGAATAGATGATAAACTACTTTGCCTTAATGAAACAAAAGAGATCATCAAAATTACTCCCAAATAATTGTGCAAGTTTATAAATAGGGTTCTACTCTGTACCTGATATTCTGCTAATATGCTATTTAAGTTTCCATGAAAACAATGACTTTTCTCCTGCCAAAGGACATTTTTTTAAACTAAAATTAGTGTGTGCTAATCAGAAAAGCTGATTAACTGCGTAGGTGTTTTGTCCTGATATTTGTCTGAAAAGTCTAAATTTAGATTAATCCACTACAGAATTCTTTCATCAGAAAATTAGCCTGTAGATGCTTTATTCTGATGTGGCAGACCTAGTTCGCTGATAATGCAACCAAATGTCCTTCTACATCATTACTGTCGTGAAAATATAATGCAGGAGAATTAATCATTACTAAAGGTTTTGAAAAGGCCAAGGATTATCTGTGCAAAACATTGTACTTTACCATCAAAACAGCTGCAGCTTTGGCAGGAAAAAATTTGAAAACAGAGGGGAATTTATCAGGACTTTACACCCAGATACCAGCTGAAATGGAAGGGAGAACTAGTGTGCTCTGCTGTCAGAAAGGAGTAGAAGTCAGATTAAAGCTGTTGTTTTTCTGAACACTGTAATGATTCGGTACCTAGTTGTAAGTGTTAAGGGACGATGTAGCAAAAAAGACAGAAAGCATAGAATTAATGGCACTGAATGCTACAGTGCTCTAACGATTACTCATGTAAAGTCTACTTTCAGGTGATCCATCTTTGTTTTTGAAGTGCCTAATACATTACTTTGCAATGAATTTGATAAGCACATAGCTTTCAGACTCTATGAATCTGTGAAACTTACACAGATGACTTCATATTCCAAAGGACAAGCATAGCATGGACACCAAAAGGAAGAATAGTCATAAAATCTTAAATCACTTACTTGTACTCGTGTGACGTGTAGATACATAATACAAGCCACTAGGAAGCATATGCAGAACACCAGGAGAACAAGAACTACGGTACTCCTAGAATCAAAATACAACAGAAGCAATGCAACTCAGTAGCAGATGAGAACAAACTGCTGTTTGGGGTCCTTCTGAAATGTTATTTTAAACCAATGGTGTAAGATCTCCTCCTCAACCTTGCTGTAATACTAACCACAGCGGAGGGAATTTAACAGTGAAGTGCACTGCTCTCAAGACTAAGACACTAGTAAATGCTCTTGTATATGGTTCCCACTCTGGACTCAGCAAGGAGATCAAAGCACCTCAAAAATTCAAATATATGGTGTGTCAGGAGAGACACTTTCTAATTGTAGGCTAATGCAGAATATTCAGCATGATGGTTCTCACAAGAGAGTATGTAACCCAGTTACTTGGCCTTGGCAGCTATGTAACAGTTACCAGATGCTTTTTCTCTCTTTCTCAAAGATTCAGAAATCAGAGGTCATTTAACTCAGTCACTTATCAAGTCAAACAAAATCAGACCAGACTGCCTTCTAATGAAATAGAACAGAACGGAACTCCTTCCTCAGTCTTTCTCAATGGTTAGACAAATCTTAGGTTTCACAAAGGCTTGTTCTTCATGAGAAGAAGGGTGCAAATCAAGAACTTTCCACCTCCAGAAAACTTCTGTTATTGGAAAAGTACTGTATGGATGTGTGCAACTTGACAAAAATAACTCCACCAGTGCTGATGCATTTGATTTTTGCTTAGGGACAGGCCCGCCCCACACCAGCCATGGAACCAGGGCTGCATGACATCAGCATAACATAATCTTCAAGCCTTCTTTTCTAGCTTGCGAGAACAAACCAGCCAGTCCAGAAGATAAGAGCCATGGTTTCATATATATGTATCTGTGCCCTTGACGATTACTGGGGAAAGATTGGTTATACAGGGTTTCGAACAGCGGAAGTGTGCAATTCTCCTGTATAATTTCTAACTATTTGGCTTTGATTTCAAATTCATATAATGATTCCTACCAATACAGGAACAGGGAAAATTTTGTATTGTAGTATGTGTAACCAGAATGGGGAGGTGACTCTAGTACAGTCAGTATGGATTCTGAATACAAGTATTAATAGACTACAGGCTCTCGCTTCTAGAGAATTCACTTGTATTCAGGATGATAGTATGCTAGAAAAGAATGCAGGGGCCATGAATGCAATGACATCTTTTAGGCAGCAATAACCAACAATTGACATTAGTGTTGAGTGAGACCCTGACATACATTTGGGTTGGCATTTGTAAAAGGGGCTACACTGTTTTTTAAAAAATAAACACAGTATAAGACATCAGAAAGGTTCATCATCAGAGCTTTTAATGGCTACATTGCATGTGTGCCTCCATAATTGGACAGATTAGGTTGACTGGAACATAACCTTACTTTCAACAACTCCATCTGGGGACATGAAATATGCCTTTAGCTGAGAAGCTGTTTTGCTCAGATGATGATAGGAATTGTGAGAATGTCAAGCCCATTGCTTTCTGTGTTTTTATGCAGCAACTGGCTTTCGTACAACATTTAGTTGTCTAGATTTTGAACCTCCTTCTTGGAATATTGCCATACATCACTTCTTCCATTAGAATAACATATTAGAAGTCTTGTTTTGGCTTTTGCATTCTTTTGTCATATTTATAACTGCTTTGGCAATCTAAAGAGCAGCCCAAAGCTCCAAGTTCTGGGGAGAGGGGAAATTTTCCTATACTTTCAAAGTTTTAATTTAGTTCACAGTTGCATATGTATCACAGTGAGGGAAGAGCCCAGCGAGACTAGTAATTTGGCTAGAATAACAGACACTGGAAGAAAGAATTTAGGAGCATTCAGTGGATGGATTTCCTAACTAACCCAGTCCATCTTCATGACCTTCAGTGGTGATATTCTGCTGGAGCTTGTGTGTCTGTCAGATCAGAGCTTAAACTAAATCTCTGTCCAGCTGTTTTTTAAGTGACAGTACTTTTTGGAAAGGTTATCATATGATTCTTGGAAATTCATTCTATTTTTTTTTCATTTTTTTCTCCTCGTTCAAAATTACCATGTATTGCAGCTGTGGTTTACTGCAGAAGAGGGTGAAAGACTTCTTAATTATGTTCCAATTAGTCAGCAGAATTGTTATTCTGGAAATGATGACATAAGTGATGATTTTTGTCAGTGACTTTGAATTCTTCAGATGAAAGGTATTATACAACTTATTATTATTATTATTGAGTTAAAAAAAAGTGTTTCTCAATCTTTCAATAAGAAATAATAGACCATAAAAGTATTACCCTGACTGGGGATTTGTGAATAGAAAAAACCAGAATTTTAAATGGGATTTTCATTAACTGTGGCCAGCTCTATTCTCACTGAAATTGTAATAATTAGTAAAAGTGAGTAAAGTTTATTTTTAATGTTTTGATATTCTAATATAAAAAAGCTTATTACTAATAAGTTTTATACCTTAAACACAATTCTATCTACTTATTATAACCTCTAGATTTGACAGTGAATTTTAATTATTTTTTATTTAGTAAAAAAATCACATAGAATTGACAAAATCTGAAGCAATCACTAAACTGTATCACTCAGCAATAGGTATAGAACAGCCCTGAAATACATCATGAGCATTTGGTTTTTTCTGGGTTAGCGCAGTCAAGGCCTGACTGCAACTTATGGGTGCATGGCCAAACTATCCACTAGGCAGTTTATGTAGTGATAGCATTGATACAAAAAACCTCAATGCAGGCTATAAATTTGGGTTGAAAAGCTAGGTGGGTACTTCAGTACTTAGTTTCCATTAAAATCCGTATAGTTTTATCTATGTTGCTGTCAATACCTGAAGTACCTCATCCAAAGTCAGCACAAACACATTTAAAAAAGCTGTAGTAACACCTTTGTTTGTAGCACAGAAATGCTTTAAATAAGTTAGAAATAAACATGGAAAGTTTAAATAAGTTTAAATGTGGTTTTTTTCCTTCTAAGTGCATCCTTCTACCAAAAATAAAAAAAAAAGATAGTGAAAAGTGTCTCCTTTGGACAAATAGATGGAAAGAGATTAGACTGAGAATATATAGCAGAGAATCTCCTATATTAGAAGATGGCAACTTTGGTGCTCATTCCTGTTCCAAAGACTTTAATGTTTTAATTTGTGCAGGATGTCTGAAGATGTTCCACTTTGATTTGTAATGGCAAAAGACAGAAACTTACTGTGGTATTATTAGAAGATAGACAAGGCCAAATAAGGCAGCTAGAATTAATGAGAGAACTACAGCACTGGTGAAGTACTCGTCTTGAAGCTGGTGGTACTGTTAAAGAAAGGAAGAAATTAAGACAGTAGATATTTTATATACACCTAGTCAGCAACACTTGTCCATTCTCAGTAAGAAAGAACTATAGCCTAAAATAAAACAAGTTCCTACTTAGTTTAAAAACATACAAATAATCATGACTTAATTCACATGAAAAAAACAGATGAGACAAGTCTACACAACATTTTCCTTGACAGACTTCTGTTTTACCCTGTAACTAGTCAAAACTGGGTTAGGTTCAGATGTAAGTTTATCTTTTGGAGAAAAACAATTCAGCCATTTTGAACTAGAAGGAGGTGGCACTTCCTATTCTCTACTTACTCATCATGAAACAAGGTTAAACACCCCTTGGTGCTGCCTTCAAGAAGTCCTGTCATCTCAGCTGCTCGGGGCAGGACACTAATGGGTGGACTTGGAGGCAGCTGCTAATGAGATGCATGGGTTTAGTTTTGAGCAGCTACTGTCTTCAATTCCACTAAGCTACACACTTTACAAGATAACACTTTATAGGGGTAGAAACACAGAAGTGTTTTCTCAGAAAGATTCAAAGTTCAATCTCATTTACATCAAAAGACTTTCTTATTTTGAAAGAGAACAGTTACACTCGGATAATAAATTACTCTGGAAATCTCAAATCAAAATTTATGATCAAAACCTTAAAAATTAGATCCAAAATGGCACACAGACTTCTGACTTGGAACAGTAGAGACGTGAAATCTTAGACTATAAAGTGACTTACGGTAGAACATTAAATGTTACTGCCAAATTAATCCAAAACCATAACACTTTTGCTTTTTAAAAAACACATAAACTACAGGCTGTAAATACAAACAATTTTGTATTTACAAACAAAACCAAGGTAGGAACAATTGTTAGCTTATATGCATAGTTATAAGTCTGGAGTTAATCCACTGCTTTTAGCACAGTCAGACTGGTGCAAGAACACAACCTTGCTCAGAGATTTAAGGGGGTTTTTTTGGTTATTTTTTAGAACTGATGGGATCAATACTTATCAGGCTAATATGCAGAGGGAAGCATCCTCCTGTCATTAACACTTTTCCAGAGCACATGAGTTAGTAGGCAGCCACATTGCCATGAGACAGCATTAAACAGGGGACACAGGTCAGGCAGTTTGGATAACCAAAAGAAAGACAAAAACACAGGATATGTAACATTATGGAATAGGATCTTGGTAAGTAGGATGATACTGTTCTTTCTTTTTATCCTCTTCAAGCGTTTCGATAGAAGGTAGAGATAATGTCTCCCTCTTTACTGAGAGACAGTCCAGTGAAGTATTTAAAGATAGTGAGTAGAATTTAAATATTGTATAAAAACAAACAAAACCCCAATGCTAGCTGGCTCGTGGTCAGTGAAATGAGTAAAAATAATTTAAAACTCCCTTACTTTATTTTCACGCTCAATTTGCTTATACTTCAGGGTAATGAAGTTCAAGTCAGCCATCTCAGACTCAGTTTGCCGGGCCTCTATCAAGCGGCTGATGTATCTGTTTACTCGAGTTCCTGGAGTGTTGTATACAACATTGGTAGAAAAAGAGGAACGATTCCTGAGTTTTTCAGAGGCTGTCCTTAATGCTCTCCTCTGTGGCACAGATGAAAGAAGAAGCACAGATTTTATTAGCACTGAAATTTTTCATTGCTGTTCATATTACCTCAAGCTCACAGTCAAGATGAGGAGTTCATTAAACAGAGCAACTACAAAAGACAGAGATCTTATCTCCATGCGAATGCCATCTTGTAAAAACTCCTTAGCCGAAATCCTGATTTCATTCAAACCAATGAGAGGCCCCCCCACTGCATTCCAGGATTTTAATCCAGAAATTCTCTTCATACACTGCCCTGACACTTCTCTGCTACTGAGGAAATAATCAGTTTGTTCCCAATCAGTGTGACTTTACCTTGCAATTATTTTTTCTTGACAGAAGGTGTGAAGTTCTGGACATCTTGAAGACAATATAATCAGGCTCTTCATGACACAAGAAAGTCCTACTGTCTAGGTAGCAATACATATTTTGAAAAGATAATTTTCCTTAACCACTTACACAATGACCATGTGTGACTTCAGAGGGCCTGAAATCTCAAGTTTTCCTATCTTTAACTCACCCAAGTGGCTTTCTTGTTAAGACCTCTTGAGTATGCCTCACGCGCACTTGCAGATCCAGATGGCACAACCCAATAAATTATCAGAGCTAACCTGTGCCTAACTGGCTCCTTCATGGCTGAAGTAGCATGACTGTCAAGATGATCACTCATAGTCCCTTTCAGTGGAAAATATTTATCACCGAGCGTATCTGAAAGGGATTGTAGACAAGCTGTCTTGCTTTCCACAGAGAGCACTCGGGAGACCATGAGCAGCATCTCCGTCACACTGGTGGCAACCATCAGTTGAGGGCATTGTAATCTAAACCATTATGGCTAGATCCGTACTAGTATGAATAGAGAGGGATCAAGCCTTCCTTCTCAGAAGAGTTTTGACAACCAAGCTTGGGCAAGTTCTACTATTTTTATAAAGTTAAAGGAATACTTTTTTATCTAACATCTGCGGAGTTCAAGACAATTCAAAACATTATGGAATGACAAGTCTGCTCAGGATATAATCAGCAGAGTCTGTCAGAGAGACGTTAAAGAAGCAAACAAAATTTCTCTCTTCAGAGCAGTCAGTACTTAATAAGCCCCTCTTTAAAGGCTACACTACAAAATACCCTTTTAAACCAGATAGTAAAAAAAAGGTGGTGATTGCTATTTAAGTAATCCTGCAGGAATGGCCATTTCCTGTCTTATTCCACAAGAAGTTCTTATGAGATCCTCATCAGTAAACAAACTGTGGAGTACAGCAGTTCATTAGCTTACATAGCTTATGTTATATGGATATTATACCTGAATACGTATGAACAGTGGGAAGGGTTATCTACTGACTGACACGTTAGCTTTCTGATCATAAAGAAAAATGGACCTTAGCAAAGATAAAAATAGCTTTCCCAGTCTTGTTTTGCTGGCTTTGTATGTAGAGAGGAGGTTATACCAGCACTAAACAATTATGAGGCTACTTGAAACATTTTTCTTCAAACTATCAGATCCCATTACTTGGTAAATTGTCTGTGGTGTAAGAACTAGTTGTTTCAACACAAAAAATTATCTGGGGAACTTACATGGACTCAATTCTGATCTTCTGGGTACAGTTAGGAATAATTGAAATCTTAAATTGCCAGCCAAACAACTATTCTCAGTGTTTCTAAAGAGATAAATTTGTTCTCCTGCAGAAGACATTTGTCCCACTAGTTTGCAGGGAAACTGAGTGCTTTCAAGAATATTGTCAGGAATACATAGTTTTACTTGACATAAACAATAATTAGTTACCATATGTATTGTATAAGGTGAAGCAGAAAGAACATCTTCGGGGATTTTTTACAATTCAAATTTAAGCCTATAGTATAACAATGGGGTGAGCAAAATACCGTTTCTTTGCTTTAAAACCTGGAAGGAGGGTAGATGATGGGTGTTATTCTGATATATGGAATAAATTATACTATCTATTCTGCCATTTTGAAATAGGGTTAAAGTTACTGCTCTTAATCAAAATAGCTGTTCCTTACAAATAATGATTTCCTCTGTGTCTCTTATTTTTATCTCTATTATTATTTCATACAGCAGACTTACATTGTCTTATATGTGATCAAGCCAGTATTTATATTTCTCAGAAATGTACTGGCTTTAAAGCCTTTAAAGCCCTGCTTGTTTTACCTGATTTACGTGATTCGAGGACTGAAAGCTCTGAAGAAACCCTGAACTGCAACACAGTGTATTTATATTAATAGCGTATAATATAAATCCATGATAATCTTTACATAACAGTTACAGAAGCTCAGAACAATTGTTTCAGTTAATAACAGCATTTTAGAACTTCACTGCAAATGTTCTGACATGCAAAAATTTTCATCAGATCCCTAGCAAACTCATATGGGTATTTTCTGTGTATATTACCATATTTATATATACATGTACACAAGACACAATGCAAAATATTGCATATGCTTCAAAGAACGTGTGGGTTCCTTTTTTTAAATAGTCAAAGACAGCACTAATTCACAATTGGAAGGTCTTGTACATGGCTAGTTTCAAAATAAAATCAGGAGTTTCTGAAAGTCTTCACTGAAAATGTGTTTTAAAGATACTAACAGACTTTTCTACCCTTTTCCTGCAGAACAAACACAAGCATATGTAAAACCCAAAATATGAAATTTTGAATGTTTTCTGAAAGTCAGATTTAGACTGAATCTTCAACAAATGTACATTATTAAACAAAAACAGCAACAAAAACCCCCAAACAAACAACCCTCCCCCCCAAATAATGTGGAGCAATCAGTCAAGCTGAATTACTGCTTCCAATGCACATTATGACACCACTCACTGGTGGAGTGACTATGTAATATTGCCACCTGCTGGCTAAGAAAATGGAACGAACAACTCTAAAGGGTTTTTTTCATAAATTTTTGGGTAGATTCATGTACAGAAAAGGAAGTAAATCAGGCTACTAGTATGTAAAGCAATTTTGATTTATGGCATTACAAAGCATCCAAGAAAGTGGACTTTGTATTAGGAACTTCTCTGTTTAGTATTTGTATTAGGGACTGAGAGCAGTTTTGACTAATCAGTTGCCTTTCATTTTTTAGAGAACCATGTAGAGATATAAAATTATTCTGTTGTTTTGTATTTGCCATCAATAGCTTCAGACTGTGATGGACAAAAGATGCAAAATAATATCTCTTCAAAATGATGGAAAAAGCCTCAGAAACTCTAATTTCTGTGAAGGAAGCCCTTAATAGAAACCCCATAAGCCACCTCAACTGGCTTTTCCAAGGGGTGCTACAAATTTAAGGCCTTTTTAAATTTTGTTTTTACAGTGAGCATTATATAATGCTAGCTTCAGCTCCAGTAGGAACACCAGAAACTTCTCTTTCAGTCGATAACATCATCCCTTATGTTCTCAAAACAAGTCTGCTGGATGCAGTCCTGAACTGATGCACAAAGAGTGCACACGGCCCACATGGATTACCTTATCATCATCCTCACACGTCATGACATTGGAGAAAGGGATCTCTGCTTTGAACATCTTACGACAGTGCATGAGCTGAACAAGCAGATAGCAGACTGTCTTGAACTTCATTCTTTTTGCAGGCTTAATGTCTGAGAGAATCAGTCCAGGAAATATCTGTTGATCAGAAAAATAATATTTATAACTGTCATTACATTCCATGCAGACATACATACTTGCAGGCATTTGCACCACCTAGTGGTCAGAACAAAGCAATATTCTAATTAAGAAGCAATGCATTTTGATAAACATCCTGTATTTGCAAATGAAGATTACTTCATCTTTTTTAATCCGAGATGTAAAGAATCTATTGAACAGATTTTAAACTCATACTTAACATTTTGGGAACTGTTTTCTGCTTAGATATGTAGACTCTAAAACAGTGCGTTAATGATAAACTCATGAAAGAGGCACTATTTGTATTTTTATAATGTTAAAATAAATTCTAGGAAAATATAGGAAAAATAACGAGGAAATCAGGATTTTTATCAATCGATGTTAAAAAAATGTAATTTCAGTCTTTTTCTTCTTTTCTCATTCTGCTACTTCAGCCATTGGTAAGCTCATTAAAATCTGAAGAGGATAGCTTTTGCTTTAAAGATAGACATATATGCCTTAGAAGGAGTTTGTGAGGCACTGAAGTTATATCTTACATCTTATTTCTTCAAAGCATGGAGTGTTATACCACGGAGAAATACTCTCAGAGGGTTGGGTATAATCTGTTCCTTTTACCACAGGACTCCCAGTTCAGCAAGGACAAATATTTTCTTGGTTACCTCTTAAGCATGTATTTAACTCTTGCTGACTTCAGTAAACCCCTATTATGTATTCAGATGCTTTCACAGACCAGAATATTCTATCCTTAGTATTTATACCAAACTTACTCATGCTTCTGTACACATGTGGAATGTGTAAAGCAGTGTTAATGAGAAATGTGGAAGCCCCCCATGCTGTCACTGTATGGGAATTTAAGCTTGTAAAATCGATATATTCTGGAACAGTAAAATAAAGAATCACAGACGATTAGGTCCCTAGTGTTCCTAGATACAAAAGACAGAGCAAATCATAGTCCAAAATCTTCATTCAAATGGCACTGAGAATTTGCTGTGCAGTCTTCACAATACTGTGGTTTACTAGAGCCATTTACATCATTACTTCAATGATCAAAGAACAAAGAAGAAACTGAAAGCATTTGTTTAATGCATGTTTTCACAGACACTTAAATTTTGAGGGGCAGGGCAAATAACACTGTTTATGTTCCAAATGGCATCTCAGATATTGGTTTGCTGTGATGTTTAGCACATATAGCTAGGCACTTGCATTTTCTGGGTAACCAAGTTAATATATTATTGAACTCCCAATACCCTGTCTAGTCAGTCTTGCTGTGTCTATGAAACACAAAAATGACCAAAATGTTGCACTATTTTTTTTTCTAGCAGATGGCCATGTTATAAACATAGGACATGTTCCAAATGTGTAAAGGTGCCTAGGTATGCACATGTGCTTTATTGTGCACCGGAAGGCTAACTGAAGCCAGCTAGCATCACCAGCACTGCACTGCACAGTTGTCAGCTGAATTCTAAAAGGACATTAGTGTATCTGGTGTGTAATCACTCGTATAAGTGATAGTTTAACAAAAGTCTCTGTGAAGAGATTCCCAATATGAACCCTTTCTTTTAAGGGCTTTCTGGCAGAAGACTTACCACTGAATTGCACAGAAGATACTGTACAAGGATATTCACATACTAATCATCCTTTAGGTATTCCTAAGGACACCAAGTAGATGGTTGTTAGACTTGAGTATGGCAGATATGATCAGCATTTGAGCTACCATTCCCAACAGCCAAAACGTGCTTTTTGGAGAGATACTCTACTTACAAATTTTCCTAATGTAGTTATAATTCCTCTAGAAGTTCTCTATATTTTACTCAGTATCTCTATCAAAATTTTGATACAACAAATTTAGCAACTGTCTTGAAACTCCTTCCAGTTTTGCATTTTGTTTCTTTCTTTCTTTTTTTTTTTTTTATTTTTTTAAGACAAGGGGATAATAGGGGATTAGACAGAAGTTTACAGGTGGACACTATCTTAAGAGGTCATTAGCTCTTTTTTTGCTCAAACTTTTCACTGTGGACATTGCATTAATTAGGTCAACAACTTTGGTTTTAGGTTGCCACTAGATTGTCTTGGAAAGACGCTTTTAAATAAATTTAGAGAGCAACAAAAGCTGCCTGACAGCCTTCGTTATGGAAATGTCACAGTATAGATGGAAGAGTGGTAAAGAACAGGTAGAACATCTTCCTAGCAAAAGATTCAATGAGGCATGACTTTGAAAGGTGAGCAACATGGGCATGACTATATCCTCCTACAAGGAGAATAATTTAGACTTTCCTCCATACAAACTTCTTATAATAGATGTGTTTTTGAGAACAACCTGCAACTTGAAAATTTGGAACGAATACAGTCTGACTCAGGCAGTGCGGCCCTGCCACCAACATGACTTTTCTTTAACCACATGTCTCCATTCAGTTTCCTGACTTTATCTTCAAATAAGTAGGTAGAACATTTTTAGCTCTTACCATCAACCAGTCTCTTTCAGGTTATAAATCCTACTGGCAGATAATATATCAACAGCATACACCTTTTATATGTTGGAAATTCAGAAAAATTTTTCTAGCTCTTTTCGAGTTACATGGAAATTTCAGCACAAGTCACTGGAAAAAATGGAATAGTGTATCTACTTCTGAGTTCCCCAGTACAAGAAAAAGTGACAAACTGGAGTGAGTTCAGCAAAGGTTCACCAAAACAAGTACAGTTCTCAAGCACATGAGAACCTGAGGGAATTCAGTTCATTCAGCTGGAAGAAGAGATGCAGGGATCTAATTGCCATCTTCAGCCACTTAAGTAGTAGCTGGAGAGAAGACAGAGCCAGACTCATCCCAAATATTACTCAGAAAAAAGGCAATTAATATAGGTTGTACCAAAGGAAATTCCTATTTGACATAAAGAATAGAAGTTTAACTGTGAGGATTATCATGTGCTGGAGCAGGCTGCCTAGAGAGGCTGCCAAATCTCCAGCCTGGTAAACACTCAGAATTCACTCAAAAGTGGATTTAACTGCAAAGCTGGCCCTGCTTTGAGCAAGGAGGTTGACCACATGACCTCCAAAGGCCCCTTCCAAACTCAATTACTGTGCAATGCTATGAAAATTTGTGGAACACACACAGCTACTGTTCTTCATGGTTGGCCAAGAACATAACCACACAAAGGATATTGCATACACACAAACTGGGCACACTGGTACTTCTCAGCAGATCATGTATAATTTTATATATAGTTTTGATTAGTTGGTTGGGGAGAGGTTTTTTTTTTTTTTTTTGTTTTTTTGTTGTTTTTTTTTGTTTGTTTGTGTTTTTTTGTTGTTGTTCATTTGTTTGGGTTTTTTGTTTGTTTTTTTAATCTAGTGGTTGCAAGACATATAGATTTCTGCACTGGAACTGAGGATTTTCCATTCTACTATTATATATACACAGTATCAAAAAGACAAAGGAGTTCTCTCACTTTCATCTCACAAATCATGTCTCCTTTTTATTATTGCTTTTACAGCAGAACAACACTTTTGACATTGAACTACTCAGTGGAATATTTAAGTAATCTCACCCTCTGCTCTAAGTCTCTGATAAAGTCAAGAAATGCAGTATAATCTGTTAAAACAGACTTAAAAAAAAATCAAACAAAACCCCCAACCTCAGTGTCTTTTACTCTGCTTTTGTTCTGCTTTTGCTCCAGGTCAGCATTATAGGAAAGCTGGACTGCAGCATTCCCATTCTAGCTCATTCTGTCAATGCATTTTACTTTCACGCTTCTTTTTGACCCTCAGGATCATCTCTAATTCTGTTCACTGTTCATTTACTTCATAATTTTAGCAAAGGCTGGTTGTTTGCTGAAACACAGCTGGCAAATAAGGTGTGATTTTCTAATAGAGCACTGTGAAAGCATCCAGGCTATCTGCAGCTCTGTGAATGTCTTTAGGTATGCAGAATACAAACAAGTGCGGATTAAAATCCTGGGAAAACACCCCAGTGTTTGAATGCCATGTAATATTCTGACAAGTGTTTAACTGGTGCTCACCTGAGATTGTCAGAAATGTCAGCAGACTATTACTCCCCTAACTATATTCAACCACAGTGCTTAAAATGGCATGGGAAAGAAGATACTACTGACATTCAAAACACATTGACAGAAACCATAAATGAGGTAGCACTGTGTCTTTCTATCTTCAGGCAGGCATGATCATGCCTCTTAGTAGTAGTATTTGTTCCATTATTATCTTTGAGTCATTTTGTCCTGAGACAGGTAATTTTTTTCTTCTTTTCATTTTGTTCTTCTTACAGTTAAAATCACCAGACATTTGTTTTTCCACCCTTTTCTACTGCCCTTATTTTGCTTATCACACCTCAGCTGCCCATCAGGAAAGTATATTAGGGATTTTTATCAGAAAATAATGCAACTTATGTAAGATAAATTTTTAATATTCAGAATAGTGTGATCACTTTCTTGACATAGATGTAGAAAAAGTTTTTAGCAGCTGTAAAGACTAAAGCAATCTCTAGGAAACCAATAACAGGGAAAATCTTATACCGGTGCCCTATGTTCTTCCCTTCTCCAGATTCCACATTTACGTAGGAAGAAAAAGAGAGAAGAACGATGTTAGAACACATAACTAATTCTAATATAGCTGCCAACCCAAGCTGCAGGCTGTCACACTGATGATGCATTAGCAGCTTCACAGCCACTGCAGAAACAATCCTGAAGATGTAGAGCAACACACTCTGTAACACAAACATCCGTCTTCTCTCTGTGTTTGCTGGGCAGTAACACAAGCAATTTATTTCCAGTGTTTGGATTTGTGTATTTCAACACTTGTGCAATACAAAGTCTTAGGCACAGAACAACCTCTGTCCAGACAGAGCTTCCACTAAAAGGCCGTGTTTCTACCTGTTAAATCAGGTCTGCTAAGGTATATCTAGGGTGTTAAAACCTGATATGCTCAAGTTATGCATTCAGATCTCTAGTTAAATTCCTTGTTAGGAGCTGTCAGCCATCAAGAGCAAAGACAACTGCTGGATTCTCCAAGTCATGGCAGCAGTGGCAGCTGCAGGTAGTCATCAGTTTGAAAGGAGAAATCACCAGTGTGTGCCCAGATATGGATTCAGATGCCTAACTTGTGGCATTTCAAATTAGAACTTGATCAAAAATATTTTTGCTTGCTGTGAGCTTGTAGTGGGTTGGTTTCTTGGATTTTTAGGCCTTTCTTAGCAATGGGGTCAGAAATCTAAGGAAGTATTCCATATGATCCCTTTCCGTAACACAATATATAAAAAGGTGCAGATAAGAGGCCTTTGTTCTCTTCTCTCTTCGGGTGGCTAAAGGCAACAGGTCTCTCTCGCAGACAGTCTTGCTTGTATAGGCCAGGGCCTGCTGCTCAGACCTGCCATTATCTCCGGTCTCTCTGGGAGGCGTGGGGGAGTTGGTTGCTGCCTTGCACAGTTCTGCTGTCCCGCTCAGGGAAGTATTTAATTCATTTTTATATTTATTCACTAGCTCTCTATTAATGGGTATATTTAGGAGATATCTGGTTTTAGATTTCTTTTTATCCCTGTTTCCCCCTCCCTTTTCCCTTTTTCCCTCTCAGGAGCTCCCTATTGTGTATAATATATTCAAATTGTATATAAAATTGTAAATATATGTAATATATATATATCATAGAATCATAGAATCAGCTGGGTTGGAAGGGACCTCCGAGATCATCAAGTCCAACCCTTGATCCACTACCGCTGCTGTTACTAGACCATGGCACTAAGTGCCACATCCAGTCTCTTTTCAAAAATCTCCAGGGACGGAGAATCCACTACTTCCCTGGGCAGCCCATTCCAATGTCTGACCACCCTCTCTGTAAAGAAATTCTTTCTAATGTCTAACCTAAACCTCCCCTGGCACAACTTGAGACCATGCTCTCTTGTCTTGCTGATAGTTGCCTGGGAAAAGAGACCAACCCCCACCTGGCTACAGCCTCCTTTCAGGGAGTTGTAGAGAGTGATGAGGTCTCCCCTGAGCCTCCTCTTCTCCAGGCTGAACAGCCCCAGCTCCCTCAGCCTCTCCTCATAGGACTTGTGCTTGAGTCCCTTCACCAGCCTAGTTGCCCTCCTCTGGACCTGCTCCAGCACCTCAATATCCTTCCTGAACTGAGGGGCCCAGAACTGGACACAGCACTCCAGGTGTGGCCTCACCAGCGCTGAGTACAGGGGAAGAATCACTTCCTTGGACCTGCTGGCCATGCTGTTCCTGATCGAGGCCAGAATGCCATTGGCCTTTTTGGCCACCAGGGCACACTGCTGGCTCATGTTCAGCTTCTTGTCAATCCAAACTCCCAGGTCCCTCTCTGTCTGGCTGCTCTCCAGCCACTCTGTGCCCAGCCTGTAGCCCTGCATGGGGTTGTTGTGGCCAAAGTGCAGGACCCGGCACTTGGCCTTGTTGAACCTCATCCTGTTGGATGCCCAACTCTCCAACCTATCCAGGTCCCTCTGCAGAGCCCTCCTGCCTTCCAGCTGATCGACACTCCCTCCCAGCTTAGTGCCATCTGCAAATTTGCTGATGATGGTCTCAATCCCCTCATCTAAATTATCAATAAAGATATTAAACAGAACTGGGCCCAACACTGATCCCTGAGGGACACCACTAGTGACCAGCTGCCGACTGGATGCAGCACCGTTCACCACCACTCTCTGGGCCCAGCCCTCCAGCCAGTTCCTAACCCAGCACAGAGTGCCCCTGTCCAAGCTGTGAGCTGCCAGCTTTTTCAGGAGAATGCTGTGGGAGACGGTGTCAAAGGCTTTGCTGAAGTCCAGGTAGACACATCCACAGCCGTCCCCTTATCCACCAGGTGGGTCACCTGGTCATAAAAGGAGATCAGGTTGGTCAGACAGGACCTGCCCTTCCTAAACCCGTGCTGGCTGGGTCTGATCCCTTGTCCATCCTGTAGGTGTTGTGTGATTGCACTGAGGATGATCTGCTCCATAACCTTGCCAGGCACTGAGGTCAGGCTGATGGGCCTGTAGTTTCCTGGGTCCTCCTTCCGGTCCTTTTTGTGGATTGGCGTGACATTTGCCAACTTCCAATCATCTGGGACCTCCCCAGTGAGCCAGGACTGTTGGTAGATGATGGAGAGAGGCTTGGCGAGCTCTTCCGCCAGCTCCCTCATCACCCTTGGGTGGATCCCATCTGGTCCTATAGACTTGTGGGGATCCAAGCAGCTCAGTAGGTCACTATTTGATATAATCCCGTTTCGTTCAGACTTCTTTCAGGTTTTTTCTGTAGTTTGTTTTTTCCCTTGCTTGGGGAGAGTAGGAGGAGGAAGGAGACAGCCTGGACTTGGCGGAAGAGGCAGGCCAAACTGATACAGTGCTAGAAAAGTAGAGAGTTTCTGTGAGTAGCAGGAAAAGTTTTTACATGCTCTGCATGTAAAAGCTCTTTTCTTTTGTTACTACTTACAGCTTAAGAGTCAGAGCTCTAGCACTCCATAAAGGTTGGTAAGCATACAGTCCCTTAAGTAAAAATACCCTCAGAATTAATAAGTCCAGAAAGTTGACAACTTACAACAACTGTGAAAACTTTCTTGAGACAAAGTATATTTTTAGAAGGGTCAGATGCAAAAAAGTCCTAGGGAACTGCTAGGCACATGGATGGATTTATTGGGTCATAGGTGCTCTGTGGAAAACACAAATTTTACATGATTGGAAAAAGAAGAGAATATCAGAACAGTGTAGTATGTTTCCACAGACCTAACCAGAGTGATTGAATCAAATTAACTTTGTAGAGAAGGAAATTTCCCACAAATATAGACAGAACTTAATTTTGAATGGAAATAATAAATTAAAAAAAATTAAGTGCAACAATTTTAGACATATCACTCAATTTACTTTTTGTCCTTCTGTAGCCTTCATTTTCTTTGGTTTTTGTTCACATGATGATGCCAAGATGACATCTCAGGTCAGACAAAATCCAACAAATTTCTATCAAAACTCCTAGTAATACATGGATTATACACATCAAATTGTTTCACTTTTAAAAGTTTAGTTGAAGTATTATCAGGATACGACAGAAAGCATCCCAAGAGCAGTTCTACTTGTGAAACATGCTAGTTGCTAATAGTGATTCACCAATAAAGTCAAAAGTCAAGCACATGTAGTTACTATGTATTTCATCTATACAGAGCAAAAAAGCCATCATGAATCTATGCTGTTTTCTCTGTGATATATTGCATAAGGTTCATTCCATGCTGGGGAAAAAAAAATGAAATCAGTCGCAGGAAAGACATAAGTAGACAAAATCTGTTGGCTAATGGTGGAAAAATATAGTCTAGTAATTTATTTTAACATAGAAAGCAGATAATCTGCTTCATGCAACAAAGCTGTGTTGATTAACAGTAGAGGAGGATGTTGTACTCCAAGACAAAAATACTGCCTTTTCAAGCAGAAGAGTGATGGAAAATTTGTTTGTTTTCCTGTTACTCTTTGGTGATAGGACAGCAATGCAGGAAGTTTAAAATCACATCTGTTTATGCTAGATGAAGCAACAAAATATGAAAGTGATGTGACAGCTTTTGCCACTTTTCTTGTAGCTGTTGTCAAGCAAGTTAGAATGAATCTCAGGTTGCTGAATATGTGCCTATTTGATCCTGAGTTGAAGAAATTAAGTGATCAACCTTTTGAGCTGTTAAATCCATCTCCAGTTCACATTAATTATGCCATAGGTGTGTACTGTATATAATTGCTCTAGATATTTCTGACAGTTGTAAGATTTTTTTACATTTTAAAGAGCATTTTCCAAAGGATGCTTCTGAGCTGTTTTTGCTTAGTGAGAGCCTTCACACTTTCAACTGAGTTTTTCTGAAATTCCTAAGACTGACAATAGTGCTTTCCTCTTCCTCAACTATTGCTTTAACTTCTCTTTTCAAATAGACCACTGGTATTTTGGTTTGGCTATAATTATTTTTTGGATAAAAATAAAATTCTGTCTGTGTGGAATGTTTAGAACATGATTCAACACAGTAAACCAGTCAGAACACAGAGAGCCATACCTATAACCAGCATCCACTTCCCTCTGGCTGGATAACTACATAAGGATTCAGAAAAAAACCTGGGATTCACCTGGATTTTCAGGATGGTCATAGTATTACTCAGAGACTTCAGATAAGAGAGTAGGGCTAGCCAAGCTACAGAAAGGATTTTCTGAGACTGCCTGGCATGGCTTTGTATGTACATGGTAAGGCAGGAAAGAGAAACGGCAGCCTTTTCAGAGAAACAGTTAGTTCCCAAAGGGCAAACAGATATGGTACTCACTTTAATGGACCTTTCATGGCTGTCCATCATTGTATGTTATTTGAGTCATAGATGCAGATAGCCTGTAATTTACACTGCCACAAATAAGAGATAGCTAATATATTTGAAATCATAGTTGGTGAATAACTCACTAGTACATTACTAGAAATTTTGCAGATGGTGATTATCAACCTATTGGAAGATAATTATCTATTATATTTGAAGTATACTGTAAAATCCAAGAGTCATTTAGAAATAAACAGTAATAATTTCTAAGTGGTATCTATAGTGTTTCCCAATTATTTTTGTAATTATTATGACCTTCTTTCCTGGACACAGCTCTACTGTTTCCTGATAATGCATTATTTACCTTTGCCTTATCTCTGGAGCTGGCAAAGTTAAACAGTGAAGCAGGTTCCCTTAAGTTGGCAATGAGTAGCAGTGATGGCAGGCCCACTTTTGTAAAGACAAAAACTAACATATTCCGGGAAAGCTTTCCCCTCACAAAAACTTGATCATTTCCGAACACTGCTTGGCTATCTGTAGAAGTACCTTAGGAATTTTGCTTAATCAACTGCGCTGGGCTGTTTTCTCAGCTGGTGAAATAACGAGTCTTTTCAAAACCAGAGAGGTGTCACCACAGAGCGAATTGCTGCAACAAATACAGTGAAGTAAGGCCAAGTAAAAAAACCACTCAGATATCACTGAGGTTGTGCCAAAACCTTAGAGGTGTTATACTACACGAGAATCACACTTGCTAGAGCAACTAAAGAAATGAAGCAGACAGTCTAGCTAAGCCCCTACCGCTGCTGTGCTTCTGGGAGTCAGCTATGCCAGTAGGAAAACTGAGGCAAAGATACTTTGATGTCAGTGCTGACAATGAAAGAACAAAGAATTACGATGAAAATCAGATAAACTCTATTAAAAAATTAAATTAAATTAAATTTTATGCAAACAGTTTGAAAGTCATAGCAGGATTAGTCTGATAGGTTATCAAGGAATCATTCATAGAAAAAGTTATTTAACTGGGTCTAAGCAGAGTTATAAAGTTCATGTAAGGGGCTCTGAGGTCAAAAGAACTGGCCTACAGTTTTTTTTTTTTTGAAATGAAATCCATGTACAGGAATATATACAATACTTCACAAAGCTACGACATTTTGAAACTATGAGAATGTCTACGTGTCTAAAGCATAGAGTATGAATCTTGAAAATATTTAATATATTAAAATTAGATCTGTTTTTCTAACTGTATCAGACCTGTTTTAAAAGTCCAAGACATTCATGTATGTGGTTAGACTTGTGTCTACTTACATTAATCGAAATTCTCAAATTTTCTCTCAGTGCAGTATTTTGGTCACATCATTGTAAGTATTAACATCAATATAAATATCACGAAGACATAATTAAACTTTACATAAAAGAAATGTGATGGCATTTTAAGAACTAGTAACTTTATAAGGGAATTATAAGATGTATTTTATTTAAAAATCATGATTACATAAATTTTTAACTATGATGATCAGAAAAAGTTTCATTTAATTAAAAAAATTCTGTATGCCTTTGGAAATCAGAATAATTATTTAGTGTGTTTAGAAGCTGAGTGTTTTTCAGTCAAATATGCATGAGTATTACTTAATAATAATAATAAAACATTGAATAGTTTGGGTTGGAAGGGACCTTAAAGATCATCTAGTTCCAAGCCCCCTGCTATGGCCAAGGACACCTCTCACCAGGTTGCTCAGAGCACCATCCAGCCTGGCCTTGAACACTCCCAGGGTTGGGGTATCCATGACTTCTCTGGGCAACCTTGTTGGGTGCCTCACCACCCTCACAGTAAAGATTTATTTCTAATATCTAACCTAAGCCAACTCTCTTTCAGTTTGAAGTCATTCTCCATTGTCCTATCATTACAGTTCCTGATGAAGAGTCCCTCTCCAGCCTCATTGTAGGCCTCTTTCAGATATTGGAAGGCTGCTATGAAGTCTCCACACAACCTCCTCTTCTCCAGGCTGAACATCCCTGTCCTTCCTTCTCAGCCTGTCTTCATAGCAGAGGTACTCTAGTCCCCTTAATAACTTTATGGTCTCCTCTGGACTTGTTCCAAGAATTTCATGTCCTTTTTATGTTGAGCACACCACAACTGTGAGCTGTACTCCAGGTGGGGTCTCACGAGAGCAGACTAGAGGGAGAGAATCACCTCCCTTGACCTTCTGATGCAGTCCAGGATTCTATTGGCTTTCTGGGCTACAAGCACATACTGCTGGTTCATGCTGAGTTTTTCATCAACCATCGCTCCCAAGTTCTTCTCCACAGGGCTATTCTCAATCACTTCTACATCCAATCTGTAGGTGTGTCTAGGATTGCCCCAACCCAGCTGTTGCTGGCTTTGTTGAACTTCATGAGGTTTGCATTGGCCCACCTCTCAAGCCTATCAAGGTCTCTGTGGATGGCATTCCTTCACTTCAGCATGTTGATCACACCACAGAGCTTGGTATCATCAGGGAACTTGTTGAGAGTGCACTCGATATCACCGTCCATGTTGCTGACAAAGATCTTGAACAGTATTGGCCCCACCATCGATCCCTGAGGGACACCACTTGTCACTGGTCTCCATGTGGACAATGAGCTGTTGACTGCATAGACTAAGAGATAATAACAGACTAGTACATTCTCTACCAAAGTAAAAACTGTAACAAACCAAAAAGAAATGTATTACTTCAGTGGCCACAGCAGCATTCTCACATTAAACTAACAATCAGATCAGATCACAAAATCGTGGTTGTTAGCTGATTCAATAATAGATTTAAAAATGAGAATACTTTATAATGTGTTCAGATTTAGCCTGTAACTTGTCATTGAATGAGTCATTTCATATTTTTATTCTCATTCTTGGCTAGGGTGATAGTGATAAAAGATTTTTCTGTCAGATCAAATATGGAAGAATGTAGGATATGTGTTTTCCAATTAAATAAATAACTTTTTTTTTTTAAACTAGAGTGGGCTTATTTTTGTTTCAAATTCAACATATTCTTGGTCATCTGTTGCTCATAACATTGATTTTCATTCCTCTTGGCATCATACCTGCCGAAGTCAGTTCATATTAGTGTCAGAGATGATGTATAAGGAAGAAAAAAATGTGTCTGCATTTAAGCTACTGAGGCTCAGGAGGAAGGAATACAATATTAAATCAGAAGATACCTGAATTCATCTAGAGAAATCCCATCTTGTCCCTGCTACTTGGCTAGCCTTCTGTTTCTATGTCTCTGAAGAGTTAATGAATGAATCAGGGTAGGAGGGAACAGCAGGTGTTTATTTAGAAGGTAAATATTCCATTATGTAGCTCGTGATCCAGCAACCACTATGTGAGTATACAAAGACTGGGGATGGCTGTGGTGGACTGTGACAAACAGCACAGTGACATGCTGATTGATCTGCAAGCCCAGTGGAGAAGTCAGTCAATACCAGAAAAATTCATGAAGTGTTTCTTTCTGCCAGTTTGGCTGACATGCCATTAATGCATGCTGGAGAGCTAATGTCATTAGCCAAGCTGTACAGCAGCATCTGCCACTTCCACAGACTCATCAGTGACACCCATGGGTAAGATGGCATTTGTTTTATGTAGCTGATGACAAACCGATCAGTGGTTTCTCAGCAATCATCAGTAGTTTCTCAGGAATCTTGCAAAGACAAAGAAATGTGTTCTCACACAGCTCTCATTCTTGCACATTAAACATGCATTGACCTGGTTTACTTTCAGATGTGATTGTCAAGCTTCCATTCCTCAATCACTGATTTATGCAGCAGAGTTCACACAACGCAGTTTCTATATGTAATAGTTATAATCTCCTTTTCTCTCTGCTTGTCTGTGTGCACCAACCTATAGAACAATTTCCTGAAATTCAGCTATTTATTTGCTCAATATGAAATGAAACCTGATACATAATAACATAGGAAATGAAACTATACATAGTGCTGTAGGAGTGAAAACAGCAGAAAACCAAGACAAAAAAAATCTAGCAGCGATAAGCAACACGCCTACCTTAATTAAACTCCTGCAATTAATCCTTGCATTTTCTTCCTTAATAGAATTGATTAATTTAGGAACTAATCCTGATTTCAAGAAACCCACCAGAGAAAACTCTAACTGACTGCCAAAATAGAATTTAGTCCACTGTTTTTCCACCTGTTTTTCATAGTATCTAAACCTGAATTTAATCACATATACTAGAAGAACAAAACGTGAGATTGCATGATTTTCACAGCAGATAAGAAAACTACATCTCTCTAATAACAAGATGCTTTAGAGGAAGTCCATAAAAATCAATCTCGCAGCAGTCTTTCCAGGATAAAACAACAGGAGTTTTCAGTCCCAGATTCTAGTTCCCCTGGAGACTGAACTCCCAACATTTCCATAAAAACTCACAGACTCATCAAGTTAAGACCAAAAACCTGATTTCCATAAAAATTCACAGTCATCAAGTTAAGAACAAAAACCTAATTGCAGGTATGAAATTCAAGATGACCCCTTTGTCCACGGTTACATTAATCTCAGTCACTTGTCGGCTAAAACTTGCAAGCATGTAGCTTTGACAGCTTAAAAATCTGATATAAAGACCACTTAAAAACCTGACCAATACTTTCAGAATTGGATACTATAATTTTCCCCCTAAAGGTCAAATCCCTGAATTAAACTTATTTGAACAGAAACTCACAGGATAAAGGTGCAAAAATCTTCATCCCAAATTCTCTAGCTGAGATAAAGGGCAATAAAGTTTTTCTTGGCCTGTTAAATGTGTTATGGCAGATAACTTTCAAGGTAAGTCTCATTTGATGTGGAAAAGGTTGAACTAATAGAATGCGTTTAAACGACAATTATGGACTTTCAAGACTCCTACTGAGGTCACAAAACATTCTTCAGTAGATCAAAAGGCTCCGTTCAGTAACTGGTTGAGGAGGAAAGGTGTGACTATAGATGCACCTGTTGGAAAACCACTATCACCACCTCATCACATGCTGAGAGTCAAGATACTACCATTGCACTGCTGTGCCTTCAGGACTGTTTGAAGAGCTTTTAGAAATAAGAAATACCTGTATTACCTCTTTGCTTTCACAATAGAACAGAACAGTTGTTAAATTACAAAAATGGATCACAGAATAAGCTAGAATTTGTGAAGCTTACCTTCCTACGATGAGATGGCACAATAAAATATGTTTCAATATTATGCTTCTTCAAGAAACTATTCCTTTCATGACCATATCCTGGTTCTACCTCATAGTCCCCATTTAGGCACTCTAAGGTGGTCTTTGTAATGTGAACTTTCCTGGGGAGAAAAATCAGATGTTGTTTAAAGTAAAGATACAACATGAGCAAGTTGCTAGTGAAATATGTTCCTGTGCAGAAGTTCGTAAAGAGGTCAAGTTACAAGCGAAACCACATTTGATGTAAAAAAAAAAGTTTTGTCTTTTCAGCCAAATAGAACATAGAAAAATTTCTATTACATGTATTTTCTAAACTCGGGCAAATTGAACAGAAAGATAACTATTAACTGTCCAAACATTTGCAGATTTTCTGATTTGTAGAAAGTCTGCACATCATCTTCTATATTGTGTGGTTTTCTTAAGTATTTACCTCACTAGCTGCTTGGAAAAACATCCTGCTGTTTCAAACTTGTGAATTAGCACTCCAAATTTCTCTTGTGTATAAAGAAGAAACTCCTTTTTCCATTTCACTTTACATCTCTGACTTGTATCATTTACTCACTCTGTTTTGTAGGTGGCTTTCTAATTCACTTTGTTTTGGCAACACAGCCATCTTTGACACTATTTGTGAGTTTTCTTATCCTGAAAAAGTCTTCCCATTTTCTCCCAAAAGACTCCTTACATTTGAAATGTCTTCAGAGAAGATATCCAAAAAGATTTTACTGCTTTCCTCTAATGAATATGTGTTCAGATTTTTTTCACTGAAAAACCTTACAGTAACGAACATGTAAAATACACTGCCAAAATTATCTAAATCAGATATATGCAACAAACAGATATTCACTCATTGTTACCACAAAAATCAAGAGGTTCCATTGTCCTCCTGTTCAGCAAATCATGATCTTGTAAAAATGCAACAGAGAATGGTAGGTCCCAGTCCAAATGTGAGCTACACACAGAAGACCACCCATGCATCTTTGTGAAGGTGCACTGTGTGCATTTAAATTGTGTTCAAGGCTGTACAAGTACTTAAAATTCCAGGACATGCACCATGGGTTGGCTGCAAGTTTACATGCTACTGTATCATTTACAAACACATCCTTAATATCTGAGTTTTCTTTTTTATAGCACTAGTGTTAGAAATCTTGCCATGTAAAAGGAGCAAGGCACCTCCCTGGCCCCCTACAAGTGCAGAGGTGCAAGGGTAAAAATTTCCTGGAATAGTTACAGGGTTTTACTTTTGTAATAGGAAATGATGCAAGTTTAGCATTCCTACATTCTGTTGCATCTTTCCTACTCTTTATATTTGGCAGCTTCTAATAAGGATTTTGCTTGGAAATGTTTTGCTTCTAATCTAACCTATTACTTACGTAAATTTCAAGATTTTTTGGAGACTTCCACAGGATAAATCACATAATACATTGATTGCTCTTGCCAAACACAATCCTTCTTATCAATAACAATTACATGCAAACGCCACAAAGCAGGAAATAAATTCTTCACCCATACAGGTTTCTATTTCTTTTTCTGTGGTTCTTTTTCGGACTTACCCAGGCAGTCCTCCAGCTTCCATTACATTAGCTAAAGTCACATCATTTGACCAGACATCATATTGCCATTTTCGGAGACCCAGGACCCCACAAAGCACCCTGCCTGTATGCAATCCAACTCTCATGTTGAGATCAACCTCTGTGGCTTCTGCAACAGATCTGGAATGGAGAGCATCAGAATATTAAAGTTTAGACAATTATACTTCTCTCGATTTTCTTTTTCTCTCCTTCTCCCAAAGGTAGCATATATATGTATATAAATGACTGAAAAGACAGGATCTTTTAAAACCACAAATGGTATGTTCAGGTACTGAACTCTTCCTTCACTAGTTTCAAAGCCATAGTTGTAATTCCAACAAAATAACTTTTTTATATTTTAATATATTCTTATATTTTAATTACTGTTGAACCAAAATCTCAGTATTTCTAAATTTCTTGATTGTCTCTGTAAGAAAAGAGGTATGAAGAGAAGATAGCTAAGAAGGCCAATGTATAAGCAATTCTTGCCAATCTACTATGTTCTATGTGGTTCAATTACCCAGTTATGGGAGTACAGGAGAAAGAAAATGATGAAAGCAGTAAATCAGTGCAAGAACAGCAGATGAAGAGTGATTATAAACACTAATATCTTTCCAAAGCTCCTGCAAGAGTGGCAAAGAAAGCACTTGTAACTATGGTCTTGTACCTGTAAATTAAATCTAATGTTCAGAGATTTTCCTTGTCTAGCTGGAAAAGGAGGAATTAATCAACAAAGTCATTATTAAAAGCATTTTTACTTTTTGCTGCCACAATAAGGAAGTATTCTTCATTTCCATAAATGATTGGTATGCTATAACTTGCATCCTGGATGGACTTGTGAACACTGAAAAGGTACCTTGAGGATAATAGTCTTATACATTACACGTGGAGATAACACTGTAAAGAGATCTTTTCGGCTCTTTCTGTTACAAAAACACCTAGCATTCCACAGTTCAGTTGTAGTCCAAAAAGAGATAATATCAGTGAATAAAGGAAACTGTCTAATCAGCATAAGACTTGATTTTCAGTAGGTTTTCTTAATTTGAATTTTCCAATGCATTTAATAGAAGACCTTAAACTGAGACTCTACCTATAATTTTCCGTTGATGTTCATTGACCAATTTTTTTTTTAAGTATCATCCACCTATGTTGGATTTGGCAAAGATGTCTTTAGAAAGACTTTTCAACTATTTCAGGAGTTGTACTTATTTAAATACAATTAACAGAAAGGTCATCATATGTCAAGACATGGGATGTGCAGCACAAGATACCTGGCCTCAATTTAAATAGGAAAGTGCTGCATCTATGAAGTGCTGAAGTATATACCATGTCAGCCATCACTAATGTGAGTAACATGGAGATCTCTTTTGTCCCCATAGGAGACATAACACATTTTTCAGTCATATTTTATGCAACAGCCCAGAAAGGCTTATGCACAGCTTTCTGAAAGATTAAATATTTCCTTGTCCTATTTCTACTCACTGCAAGTCAGCTTTCCTTTATTCAATATCTGTTCCCAGTCAAGCCTCAAATATGACTCCAAGGAGTCTTAAAAGGATTCTAGTGTTACAGGGCTTTGTTGTGCACACTATCTGTTTGACACAGCATTGAGGAAATGAATGTATCCCTTGACCTTTGTATCTTCACCTGTGCGTGTGTATTGTGTCATTAACAGATTGATCTTACACCAAGACCATACCCTGTAAGCAAAAGCCCTTCAGGACTACACCTTGCTTGTCTGTTCTCCTGCATAACTAAGTACCTACGTAATTATCTTAATTAATGAACCTGCAAGTGTGTGAATTTCTCTGTTCACAAATGAGCGGGGTTTTTTTTGTTGGTTCCCCCCATTTCTCCCCCATTTAAAAAAGTATATGAAACCTCAGACTAAACAAAAGCAGAAAGATAGTGAAATTCAGGCACTGGTAAAGTCCACTCCAGACTTTTAACATTGCTTTGTCCCAACTGGCTTGACTGAGTGGGGGAAATTTAATCTGCTTTTAGAAATTTGAATAGAGTAACAAAAAGTACATGACAAGAAATTAGAAGATAAATACAACATAGCTGACCATATTCCTTTTAAATAAGCTGAACTGTGTAATGCATCAATGAACCATAAAGCAGAATCTGAAAACACTTTATGTTTTGAACAAAAGATTTCCCAAAGTAGTCACTTAGTAAGAAATCTAAATTGAGAATGCATTTCTACATCTTCTCCAGAAGCTACAATGTGTTTCAGGGATGCTTTCACCATTATCAAATTTGAGTAGGAAAAAAGCCATGAACATTACATTTTTTGAATTTATCTTGAAGACCTGTGTGACTTTATGCAGATAAATTTCCATGAATATACCTCACTGAACTATCAAAAATGAGGAATATTATGTAATATATAAAGAATAGATTTCACATATAAATTCAGAGCAGTACCATGATCATATTCCCAAACAACACCAACATTTCTGAAATAAAATCACAAAAATGTCCAATGAAGCATTTTAAATTATAAATACATTTCTGAAAAAATACCAGCACTTCACAAACAAGCCATGAATAGGAGAAAGAAGTTTCTCAAATAAGTTATTCATTATGACTTATTTTCTCATAGATTCATAGACAATATACTCAAAAGTTTTCCAAATGTTAACACAAAAGCAGGCCCAGAAACAAATGGAAATCAAAAAACTGTTTCTTTTTAAACCAGATGTGTGTAGAGTCTATGTGAGTGACTAATAGGATAACCATCTACCCTGACAGTTCAAGTATCCTACAAAGCCTTTAAATTTTAGTTCTCTCCTTAGCTACAAATATTTCATGTGCTGCTACAAGCCATCAAAGTAATTTAAATCATCTGCAGAACAGCTCCAGACCTATGCTCCTGAGCATTTGAAGGGGGACAAAATAAGCCCTGCATCCCATTTCTTATAATTATTTAGGGCTTTTCTTTAGGACTAAAAATAGCTGCATAGAAATAGATGTTCCTGTTTTAAGGCATAGATATGATTTTTGTTCAATTACATACACTTTCACGGAGTGTTGCTCAGCTGCAGCATGGCAGCAGAGCTCTAGGGCAGAGAGTCTGGGCTGTGAAGGGCTGCTAGAGATGGAAGCTGACTAAGCTTTCACCACCGGTAGACAGCTTCCTGCATTGCTAGAAAGGCAGCTGCTGGTTCTCCCAGAACTCAAGGTCAATTTACTCCTGCCAGTTCAAAATTTTCCAGGTCTGGGACCTCTGGAGGACATGGGGAAAAGCTTCAGTGGTGTTGACATCAGGAAAGTTAATGTTTCTGTCTCCTTCCTCATACAAAATATCACCCAGGAAAACTTGATATTTCCATTCAAATTCCTCAAGCTGGCTACTGTAGTTCCTCTCCCTTCCCCAGTGCCCTTGGTCATCTGATGACCAAGCCCATAAGAAGAAGACAATTCAATCATCAGCTTCTCTAATGACCACTGCAACCAGTCAGCAACACAATGTGCAGGTGCGAAATAAGTCCAACTTTCATATGTGAGGTCTTACATGACAACTAGTGGAGTCATTCATATTAGGTGGAGTCATCTGTATGGGATAAAATCACCTATATGACACAGAGAAAAGCTGATAAACTCCACTGGGAGTTCTCAAGAAGCAAGGGTTCACAGACACTTTCTTTCAGACCTCTTCAAAGGCCACATGCAGCAGGAATGTTCAATCAGAAGGCAGATGAGACTTATTCTAAAGGAATACTCCCTCTTCTCTCCACTGTAATACATGTAGGTTAAACTAAAGCAGTCAGTAGCAGCTGCTGTGTTCTACAGATATGCTCCTATCATGCCATGCAAGTGCTACTGTACACATAGCCAGCGATGCAGCTAGAGGTGCAACCTAATAAGACATCAAGGGAAGAAGTAGCATGAAAAGAAATTGTCACATTCCTACGTGACAATAGGAATGATTACTGGATCCCATTAAAGTTTTGAGAAGTTAATGAATGTTAACCCCAGTATTTTGACCCAGTCCAAAATCTAGTATTTATATCCTGTTCACCCAGATTCTCTCCTTATTTCCAACTGGAAACATTACAGATCAGTTTTTTTCCTGGGGTGTTATTGAATGCATTTGAATTACTCCCTCATTTCATCATGTTTCATCTCCTAAGAGGAATTTCTGCACTGAACTGAAGAATTGTTTAATATAATTTATATTCTTTGATGAAGTGCTCTGTAAGGAAAGATAAACTACTATTAAGAATGTGTAAATCTGTCCCCATAACACCAGCTTAAACAAAAATTCTAGACAGTTTTTGGAGGAGAGAGAGAGGGAAGAGCTTGATTAGGTGGGCAAAGCAATTAGCTATCAAATATATCTATTCAGAAGGTAAAACACAGTAGCACATAAGACTGGAACCTTCAAATGTGGCAATCAATTTAAATAAGGTGAAGAGAGTGCTTGGCCTAACACACTGTCCATAGCCAAGGTTAGGACAACATCTGCCATGTTAGACCAATACCTGACATATTAGAGGCTCTAATGTATATGTTACTGACAAAAACCTGACAGTTGAAACTCATATAGTGAAAGCAACATTGGTGGTATGAAACATGTAACTCTGCTTACTGCTTTGGTGGTTTAAGTGACTCTAAAATGGAAAAAACACCTGGCCTGTACTGAGGCACTGACACAATGGGCAGAAGAAATTCTTTTGGAATTGAAAGAGAAGGTAGTACTATCTGTTTTATTGGGTTTTTAAGAAAAAAGGTCGTCCCATAATGATTCTGGTCTGACCCTAACTGTGCCCTTGAAAAAAACACTTTGAAGACGGCAGATAAATTGTGAAAATTTTATGGTTTTTTTAATACTTTGGAAATTATGTTCTCAGATGATACTCACAGCACTATATTGCGGGATACTTTAATAACAGTTACACAGCATATGAAGTGAATGCAATGTATCAATTTAAATGAACACATTATAACATTCAACTCAGTCCAATCACAGAACCATGAACCAGGAATCAGAAGTTTCTATTCTTTGGTTTCACAGAAAAAACCTACATCTTGGTGGTTCGTATCTTATAATGCTTCTGAAAGTCATATAAGTATCCATATACTTCTGAAAGAATACACATATTCTTTTGGGATTTTATAGTATCATAGACTACCATAAATTACAGATTCATAGATTACAAATTATTTTACCAATTTTACAATGTTTACAAACATGATGAACTTTCATTGAAGGAGGGAGAATATGGATTCATTTACGCAACTCTTCACACTGAGAGGTATTTTTATAATATGTTTACCAAATGAAAAGGACAAGTGAGGAGTTTCTGACTGAAGTAGGAATGCAACATTTTATTTTCTATTGGTTTGATTATTAGCTTTTGTTTATCAGTCCCACGAGATGTAAAGTCACTTTTTTTTTTTAACTTCCCCCTTTCATCCAGAGTTGGATACCAGCTGGTAGTCTTCTTGACATTATAAAAGAAACACGTGGATTGAGCTAGAAATGAGAAATAGCCTTTGATTGCTTTAAGTACTTCTTCCTTTTTTGTAGGCTTTCAAGCCCTCTGCAAAGAAACATCAATGAATCCAGAAAAGTTTAAGAAAGAAGATAAAATGTCCCAAATAAAAATTGCATAATTTGAATTCATAAGCTTTATGATTGCTTATTTTATTTTTTCATTATTTAATTTTTTTTTTTTTTTTAAATTGAGATTACACTATGTTCTGTTCACCTTCACAGAGAAGGCAGATCCTTTCTGTGTACAAAGGAAAAGCTCAGGGATTAAGTGAGGGGAAGAAGAACCTTGAGCCAACTCCACATTCCCAGCAGTCCAGATGACAAAAGAGAGCAAGAATACCTGGCTAATTTCAACAGTGGTCAAACGCTTTCCAGTGCAGAACAAGCTAAGGCTCCTGATGTGAAACACCTGTACGAGCTCATTTCTAACATAGTAGCACTGTGCTGAACAATATTTAATTATACACAGAAATTAATACAGATGTGCACTCCCTCCTATAGCCTCCCTATAAAGCACATACACACAAATGCCCACAAACACAGAGCAATACAGTAGTGAAGAAAATTTCCATCTTTATCCTTTCCCTCCTGTGCAATGAAATAGATCTCCAGCTCTCACTAAAAGCTTATTCACAGTTCTCTAACATTCATATTTTTTGCCTTGGCAAAATAATGATCAATGCAGAGCTCTCAACCATAAAAAAAGTCTTCTGAGCAGCAAAGTGAATTTCACGTTATATTTCTGAAAAGCAGAATAAATGAAAGGTTTAAACACAACATACAAAAAGGAGATATCAGTAAGCTAAGTTTTTGAGACTACAAACACATATACAGCAAGCATACGTCAGGACTGGTTTCGAGTTTACATACTGGTGCGCAAAATCAGCTATGTTTATCACTGCAAAACAAGAAATTTTACTCCTTTCTTTGTGGAAATTAGAAATAGGCATATTTTGTTATTTCCCAGTATCTTTCTGCCACCTGATCAGTATGTGTATGTGCCTCTACATACTCATCCTTTTGCATTTACTCCTTACAGTCATTAAATGGAGTGGAAAATCAATGTCTAGAATGACCCTCCCTAAAATCAGTATCCTGTGACCTGAATGCAACAGTGTGAATTGCCAGGTGGGCAGCGCTAGCAGAAACTGCTGTTTTTCTAATAACACACTTCCTGAATGCCACATAGAAGTTGTTGCTGCACTCCTGTCTGGATTCACCATGCATGGTACTTACGTGATGGTGTCAATCATATCCAGTCCCATTTCAACACAGCAATGGGCATGATCTGTTTTGGGCTGGGTCAATCCTGATACACAGTAGTAACAGTCCCCTAGGATTTTTATTCTTCTGCAATGATTTTCCTTTCATAAAAACAGAATGGGAAAAGTTTTACTGTTCATATAAATATTCCAATATTAACAGGGTAATATCTTCTCTAATACTATGCAATCATTCAGGGAATCTTTTTGTGGTCAAATGAAGTAATTGGCAGTTCATGAAATCTGGGTTCCCTGTACCCAACAGCTGACATATACATATTGTTTATTTATTTATAAATAGACGCATATATACTGGACATCATCATCCCTGCATTGTTCAACACACAGGGGGGCTAACACTGCTTAAAATCATAGTTCCGAACAAATATTATTGCCTTGCCCACATGCTGGGTCAGTATGAATTCAAGATTTGCAATGAGAATTCATTTCTCTATGAACCCGAACCAAAGGACAGAAACCAAACCACTACTGAAATGTTTGCACTCTGGGAGGCTTTTGTTTCAAATTCAGTTCAAATTTAACAGGAAAGATTATGTATTTATCTGTAAAGGTACGCACATTTGTACAGTACCTACTCATAAATCACAATTTACAATACACTATGATTAGTATGACAGACTTGCAGATCAGAAGCTACAGTCACTTAGCATTACCATTAAATTTATCTCACGTTTGCATGAAATTTAATTTCTACAGCCAAAGATATCTGGCTAAATCTCTCCCATTTTAAAAAAACAATCATTGCCACATCAGTCTGAGCAGAAAGTTCATTTCTAAACAGAGAGCACATAACAAAATGCCTTTAAGAAAGCAGTACCTTTAACTTATAAATTATGAGGAGACACGAAGAGATGATTTCTTTTGTAATTAGCAACTTCTATCCATTTAGACTTCGGCACAGAAAAGTAAATAAACTTATTAAATAAATCCCACTTACACAGCTGGGACTATGCCAGTAAGCACCATGCAAAATTAACTATAATGAATATGATGGAAGGGGATCAAAAGAAATTTGATGCCTTCCCCAGCAGTGTTCTATACAGGCTTAACTTCAGCAACATAGAAAGGGGAAAAAAAGAGCGGTGGTGATAACGGAATTTAAAATTTCTGGAAAAAAAAATACCTAATCATAGAATTATACTTGTTGAGTTTCTCATACAGGCACATATTCTCATCTGGTTTCCTGCCTACAAGAATTAAAGCCTTTCTGAGTTAACCACACTCTCCACATCATTACCCATACTCCAGCTCAGAAGCAATTGTTATGCCTACAGTATTCTTTTCCTCTCTGACATGTCACCATGTATACCAGCATTTGGGGCTCATTATTACACACTCTTCCAGCAGCAGGCATTCATATCTCTCTTTGTTGTAATGGTACGGAGTATTGAACAAATACTATATAATGTGAATTACCTCTGTTTACACATGGAAGAAGTCATGCTACCACTGTTTGGGACAATTGGTTTCTCTACTTCTTTTTATAAATTAGGCAACAAATTCAGATCTCAAATCAAAGAAGAGAGTTGTCTTTATGGGTATGCTTAAATAGTAGAAAAGGTTTTTCCAATAGTGACTACTTAACATTTCTTCTGCTGTACAGTAGGATTTTAAATATAACCCTAATTATCATTGCTAATACATATTTCAATGAATACAAGCATATTTTAAAAGGATTATCACCAGGGCCTTAAGAGTATTTCCACAGCCTACAGTTAAAAAGTGCTTCACCAATTTTTCACAGATTTTTTTGAGATCCTTGGCTGAATGGTATTATATAAGTAAAATAATTATTGATGCACACAAAGTAATACGCAGATCTCAAAATCTATCTTGACACAATTAGAATAGTCCTTCTAATTAAAGTTTTTTGGACAGAAATCACTATGTTTTTTAATAGAAACTAAAAAGTTTTTTACTAGATAGCACTAATTTATACTGTCAAAATAAGCCTTTTTTTTGGGGGGGGGGGGAGGCAAATCTTGAATCAGTAGAGGGTACTCAGTAGTTAAAGCTGAAGCCTGCTTTCCAAAATAAATTCAATTTTGGTCCACACTTTAAAATCCTCTATAAGGCCCTTTTCATCTTCACATTTGGTACGCATGATCTGTGGTCAGGCAATGTCTATTTGACCCATAGGAAAGCTATTCATAAAAAACCATTTCAGTAACCTGGGGTGAACAATACATACGTGTTAATCAATCAGTGATTTCTCCTAATGGTGTCTATCTCCCACATGGCTCATTTCTAACAACCTGGTAAAAGCCTGGTAGGCAGTTTAAGAAAAAAAAAACCAAAACAAACAGAACTTAATCCATTACCACTTTTCCAAGTCAATTTATTATTTGTGCAGGAGAGAAATAAAAGAAAATAATTGCTACAGTATTTTCTTGAAAGATATTTATCTTGATGGAAGACATATGGCTAAACAACCACTCTGCTTGTTCCTTATCAGATGTTATCCTCACTGTCCTGATTTTTAATAGTCAGTTAATATACAGTAATCTCTAGAAAAATTGATTGTTTTCTTTTTTTTTTTCTTGACATGTAAGGGAGACTTCCAGGAAGGAGTCACAATACAGCTTTGTAAAAGCAATCTTTTTAAGGATTGATAAGCAAATTAATAAAACAAACCCCTTCTCTGTCATTTTGCTCCCTCAGCAACTTCCAAAGACGCTCCTGACTCGTCAATATTTTTCATTTGTGACGGTGTAGAATTTAAGTATTTAGCTACAAATCCTAGTTACAATTGATAGAAGCAATGTCTGTTTAGAAACAACTGATAATTTGGTTTTATGCACATGCTAGAAAGTACTAGAGATGGCTAGCATTGCGTTAGCCAGGCAGCTTGCCCACCTGCGGTGCCTTACTAAGACGTTTCCAAGTGGATCTGGAGAAATCCCTCCAGCACTACTTCAGTCATAGGATTTGCCACTGTGTAGCAGAAGCCCAGCTTGGAAAGTGGAGGATACTTCAAAGTTGCTAAGAGCTTTCTTTATACTTTCAGACAAGCACTTTGTAAAGCAGTTCATTCTATCCATCTGCTAGGTAGAACAAAGGAGGGGGGCTTCTGTTTCAAACAACTGGGGTTTTGCTGTTGTTGCAGTTCTTTATTTAATGCATTTTGCAGAAAGAATGAAGTCTGTCAACTTAGACTGAAATATTGAGAATTCAGACCATTACTCTACATTCTTGTACCATAGGAGTCAAATGTTGTTTTGTATACTCAGGATACGGTTATTTTTTAATAAAAAGGGCAAAAGTTTTACAGTTTGTAAAAAGGTTTTATATATATATATGTGTATATATATATATAGGTTGTCTCAAAGAAACAGCAAAGAAGCTGTCAGACTTCTCCCAGCAAAACACATAAGCATAAGCAGACAGTCAGATGTTCTCTAGAGGAGAGAGATTCTATGAAATATTAGTTGGCACGGCATTATGTGTTTCAGGGGAACTACACTCGTTTTTACAAGCTGTTCCTCTTTTCCTCAGGAACTCAAGCCACAATTCAATAATCCAGGCTAACCACATCACAGTAACAGTCCTTTCTTTGTTATTACTGTGTGAAATTACTATTGGGGGAAAAAATGCAAAGCACCTCTAAAACTTCCCAAAGATGTAAAAGAATAATGAATTGCATTCGCTGCTTATATCTCTCCACAAACCTAGAACTTCATTCTGCTTCCAAAGAAGTCTTCAGAGAGGACAAGATAGGATTCGCCACTGTTACCACTGCAACTTATTTTCTCTGTATATAGCATGTGCAGCAAAATTTAACATTTATAGCACTTTATCCCAAAGTGCCATTAATCTCAATGGAAAGTTGGATTAGAAAGCTTTGAGTCACTATAGAAAGTTGTCATATACTACAGATGTGTATAGAGATGTAAAAGACACTTACAGAAAAAATCATATTTTTTGCTACATCCTCTGAATATGAAATTATGTATCTATTCAATTTTGTTATAGTTTTCATTAGATTGGAGCAGAACCATAAAAACCTATATTTTGACCATCATACTGTATCAATATATCAATCCATCCATACATACGTGCACGTTTGCACGTACAACATGCAGACACACAGTTCCACAAATTTACTTACACCCTCTTGCATATATAAACATATGGTATAAGTGCAAATTTTTTTATTCATTCTCTGGAGTACTGATATACTAACCAAGGTGGCTCAGCCTCACAGACATGGGCCAGACACCAGTTTTGAGCCCCCTCTTTCAAAAGATTTGAATACAGACCAGTAGAAGATATATGGGTGTTAAAACCTTTTCCTGGCATTACTACTCCTTCCTTTATGCAAAGGTATGGTCACTAATCCAAGTGCCTTTGGAAGGACAAAGTACAGTGTTCTGCTGCTAAGGAAATGGTGAAGGACAAATGACCTCCTTCAGGGTCATAGAAGAAAAGGCAATGAATTGGATGGTGTTAGCTGGAAGGCTGTACAGTGTAACTAAGCAACACCATACCAAGTTATTAAGTTCAGTGCATGATGGCAAGGAGAGATTTACACTTTTTTACTTAATTTCCTTATAAAATTAAACAAAACATTAAGAAAACCTTTCTATTTTTTCCCTTCAGCTCTGTAACTGTTCTGTGCATCAAAGAGCTTTAGCAAAAAAACAAAACTAAAATAATTCCATGGAAAGGACAACCAAGTGAAAGTCTTTTAAACTGTAGCAGTATTCTCAAAAGATACAGCTAAGTGCAGAAAAAGATGAAAACATGGGTTTAGATTCACATGCAAAATGCTCATTAAAGCTCTACTTTCAGGGTCCCTTTCAAAGGACCCTCTTTCTGTGACAATGAAAAGTGAGCCTACTTAGGCTAACTTCTAAAAACCAATTCTATGAAAATCATAGAATCACTGAATCTTTAAAGATCTTCTAGTTCCAGCTGTCATGGACAGTGACACCTTCCACTAAACCAGGTTGCTCAGAGCCCCATGCAACCTGGCCTTGAACACTTCAACAGATGAGGCATCCACAGCTTCTCTGGGCAACCTGTGCCAGTGTCTCACCACTCTAATCATAAAGAGTTTCCTCCTTATATACCATCTAAATGTACTCTTTCAGATTAAACTCTTTTTGTCCCTTTGTCTTAGAGATGCTGATAAAGTCTTCATAAACCCCCTTTTACATATTGAAAGGCCGCAATGAGATATCCCTGGAGCCTTCACTTCTCCAGGCTGAATAGCAACCCTCTCAGTCTTTTTTCACAGGGAGATTTTCCAGCACTCTGATCATTTTTGTTACTCTCTTCTGGACCCATGCTAACAGGTCCAGATCTCTCTTGTGCTGGGGGCCCCAGAGCTGAATGCAGAGTTTATTCATACCATCTGCAACTTTCATTAATGACAAACAATAATTTCCCTTATCAAATTGGAAGGGTTTTTTTCAGTAAAACAAAAAAGATTTACCAATATGGTTTCTACATGTAGTATCCAAATCTATTTTAGTAACTATGTTGGATGTGGGCCACAACATATGAGAGATTATTGAAGCCACCTTAGATAAGCTTTGTAATCAACTTCTAAATATAATGAAGTGACATGGAAATTACCACCAGCTCAATTACATTGCAGTGTGCCAATACTGCTAATACATTTATGAAAATTGTCCAGCCCATTAGAAAATTTCACTGAACCCTGTCAATTACTACAAACACATTTTACCATTTTTTTACCCAGGTTTTGAACTGTGGGTTTAAAAACTGAAACAACTATTTCCATAACCTTTTAGTGGAATAAATCCTACAAATAGTAGCTTTATCAACTTACATTAGTTCTTGCACATCTGCTAGTCCCAGCATAAAGAACCTTGAGAATGAGCTAAATGCAATACTCCATAGTTCAATTTAGCAGAGTAATGGAGACATACTTACTACAGTAAGAGTTAGTATAGACTTATCAAGAAGAGTTTCTGCAGAGCAGCAGAAAATAGGAAAGGAAAACAAATTTGATTACAGTACAGGAGGTGCCACAGAAAATGACTTGATAAGCTCTGATTGAGGGAAGCAGGCTATCTTCAGATGAGTATACATAAGCTTGTAATTTAGTAATGCATTTGTGAAATCATCACAAATTACCTACCATCATGGGAGCCATGTAATTCATAAACAAATGTAGAAATATTCAGGATAGCTATAAAAAGGACAACATTTTGTTTCAAATGCTTTCCTTCAATTTTATTGGCAATTTTATATGCTGACCTGCAATAACCTACTGGTTTCTTGGCCTAATTTTTCTGTGCATTCCCACTCTCACAATAAATTCCTCCATATGGAGGGTAATTTTACAAAACTAGAATGTTAAATGTTTTTAGTCCTGGAGAATGAGACACATATGAAAAAGGATTTTACCAAGAATATTTTACACAATCATCATGACCGACATGCATGATTGTCTCCTTCCTAGCTTTTATTAAGTATCCTTTTAGATTCTGTCTTTTTATGAAGAGATATATCCCAAGAGAACCAAGCCTAAAGCAAATACATTATAAACTGCTGAAAAATTGAGCTCTAAATTTCAAGAAATGGTTAGTTTTCCAGATTTCAGAAATATCTTTCTCTATGCTAACTGCATAGTCAAAATAATCAGTTTCAGTACAATGCCCACACTTCAAGCATCTAAAGCTGATTGGAATAATCCAATACAGTCATATACAAAGATACAAACCTCAGATTTGCAGCATACAAACTCAGGAAGAATTTGGTAATTTACCACAAGCATACAAATTATGACACAAATTGTGACAAAGAATTAGCATACCAAGCACAGTATCCTCTTACCTAAAACATACCATATAACAGGCAAGATCTAATCTCTGTGCTACTTGCCCATTTATATGTTCCTACAATACTTGAAGCGTGTGATGTTAATTTTCTCCCTGGAAAACTATCCCCCAGACACTTTTTAGCTTCACACCATGCATACATCATTAGTTCATGATCCTATAGAGTCACAGGTCTGTTCATTAAGATCACTTTAATTTAAAAAAGTTTACTTCCTTAGGTCTCTCTAAGAGAGCTCTCCAGATGGTTGTTTAGAACTGGATTCACGCTTATGTCGATGATCTGCCTCAGTGCAATCCTGTGTCTCTGCTGACTCTCCTTAAAATTAGCCTTTATATATATCTCCCACGCAAGTGTACACCAATTTCCACAAAGGGTTACACGCTGTATGTTTACACCTATGCTTTCCAGGACTAACTTTCCCATCTAAGCCAGCCCACAAAACTTTGTTCATTTTATATTTTAAATATACATCATAATTATCTTAATAAAAATTAAAAGCATTCTATAGATGCAATAGAAGTAATTTCTTAGAGTGACAGCTTCTCGGAAAAGCTAGTTCAAGGCTCAGCAAAGAACTGACTGTTCTTGACACAGTTAAAAAACACACAAGATGACTAAAAATATCACTTACTGACTCTTTGCCTAAGGCTCTCAGAAACGATGTTTTTTAGTTCAGTATCTTTAAGCCTGAAGAGGGACAAAAGGCCACACTGAAATATGTAAAGTAAAAATTGTTAAATGCTAAGAAGGCAATCAGGGAAGGATACTAAATTAAAATGGAAAAAAAACCAAAAATAGACTCAGCCTACAAATACTGACAAAACCTCAAGGTATACATAACTGTAAATGGAAAGAACAAGGAAGTGGTGTGTGTCAATCCACCTAATAGATGAGATGCTAAAAGTGACACAAAGCAAGATCTTTCATTCAGAATATCAATATCCTCTTCTAGTGATATCTTTTGAAAAGCACCTGAAATTCATTTATCCTTGTCCACTCGTAAATTAAAAGTCTTAGAAGTCCAAGATGCAGTAACATGGAAGTTGAAAGGGAAATAACTGAATGTGTAAACACAAATAATTAATTCTCCATGTAGACTAGATGCAGGATGTAAATGAGAAGAATCTAACACAGAAAAGAACAATTAAATAAAATAAAAATATGTCTTAAAATCAAACCTATTTGATTGCAACACAGAGTGCTGAATAAATGCCTCCTCTTTTCTATTAAGATGATTTATTACAAGTAAAATATTTTGGGCATGTCTAAACTGTATCGCAACATAGTAGAGCTTTGACCATGACAGTTCCCAAGCACGGGCATGTGCAGTTCTACGTGACATTACTTGCGTAACTGCAGCCCTGAGAATCTCCCTTGTTCACAGTAAATCCACGGTTAAAGCATAAAGAGAAAATGCAGTGACATATGCAGTGCATTAAATTAACAAGGCACTCAGTCTAAGTGTCATCTGTCCAGAAATTCCCTGGGAACATAAAACCAGCATAATGCAAATGATTATATCTGATTAAAATGTGTCACTCTTACAAGCTAAAGAATGACAAACTGAAAGCGAGCTATAGTATCAAAGGTTGATTGCAAGGCATCTGAAGACCTCATGCAAAGATCAGTTACTTGAAGCATTTATTGATAATATGTAATACAGAATGACTATCAGCAGGGCGAAATCTGAGATTTCACAAAGCTACCCTTGTTTAGTGGGAAGAAACAAAAAAACTTCAAAGTAACTGCCAGAAGTAAGTAAACTAAGCCTGATCAGCATATAAAATCCAATAGAAATCAATAGAAAATAGTTCTTTCTATTTGAACCAGTCATGGGCCTTACCAGAAACTTCACCCACTGTGTTTGTTCAGGGAGGTAGCTTGCTGTTGTTATGTACAGTCCCACAGTCTCAAGGGAACCCTTGCATGGACAGACTTATCTAAAATGCTCATATCAGGGTGCCTAAAGACATCACAAGACTTCAGTAACCAGACATACAAATAACAGCGCCTCCTCATGTGGATTCTCTAATGTCTGACTAGGATGAAGTTGCACTCCTGCAAGGATACTAGTATTGACATTCATTTTTGTTGAGTTTTATATTTTTGAGACTCACATTCCTTTCTTCAAAGTGCGTGAAGTTGGCCCTAGGACTCAAAAGTTATTGAGGAGACCACAAAATCCTATATAAACCATGATTATCTAAGATTGTTTCTTTAAGAAACCAAACTGTGCTATTGTGAAAACAGAAATCATGCCATCATTTTCAGGGATCATATGGACAATGCTATTAGTTGTATGGTTTAGTTTTAGGTAATACTGCAAGGAGCAGGGGTTTTGGCTTGATGATCCTTATGAGTCCCTTCCAACTCAAGATATTCCATAATTCTGTGATTTTAAGTACTGTGTTCTGACTATCTCTTCTCTAGCACAGTTCAAAGACTCAGTGATTTATAAGGTAAAATATACTATGCAAGATAAGTGTTTAAAAAACATTTTCTCTTGAGATGAATGAAGTGAAAGGACATGATAAAAGTACATATCAGTTCTAGTAGGGAGTAAGATCAGGAGTTTTTTCCCCCTCTCTATTTACAGAATGCACAAGGATGCTTTCAAATGAATTGAATGACAATACATTGAAACCTATGGTTTGCCTTCAGAACTCCCTTTCATGAGCTGTAACTATATTTGAAGCTGTTATGATTTAAAAAAAAAAAGATGCGGCATTTCAAAGACAGGAAAACTATATGCCCGACCAAAAAAACCCCAAAAAGACAACATATAGAAAGAGAGAAATAACTAATGATATAAAGCATAAACCAGCTTCTAAATGTCAGAAGGACAAACTTTAGCAGAACTATACTGTCAAAAAGCAAAGACTCGCTATTCCTACAACATATCAATGTGCCAAGACTCTTAACGAAGCTCCCAGCCAATATATGCTGCCTTACACTTATTACACTTCCCACAGTGGTGACAGGGATTCTTTTTAAGCATTACATTTTTAAGACAGGGCAATTGTTTTAACAAAGGTTGTCAGAAACTGCCCCTTCCAGCTGACATTGCTTCCCAAGAAACAGCACCACACAGCCTGCACACTCACAGATCGCACTTTAGTAGCCACAGCGAGCATATCTATCACTATTACACTTCTCTTTAAAGTCCCTACACTTTCCTCCTTAATCATCCTGAATACTAAAGCACAGCATAGTTATAAAAATCAGCCCAGTCCTCTGTTTTGACCTAGTAATGAATATCTAGAAGCTGCTTTAACCTGGAGATCAGAATCTTTCTGAAAAATTGCACTTCTCAGCACATTTCTCTGACTGCAGGAGACACAATTACAAGTCTCCCTTAATCACATCACAAGGCGCTAAGGAAAACTTGTACATTCTCTCCTTAATCACACCTCAATACAGCACAATCTGAGCCAGAAGTACAACTAAATAGCAAATCTTCCTCGCACAGCTGAAAGAAACCATGGGATCTATTTTAAAATTTGGAAAAAGAATCCTTGGAGGCTGAACAGATAATCTGAGGTTTTTTAGCTCCTCTGCTAACTCTGAACTGCTTCTTCCCTGACCAACAATTGACCTCACACCAAAAGCTGGCATCTGCCTGGTACCCTGCCTTCAGGTGTCAGTGACGCCTCTAGCTGGTAGCACATGGCCACTGCTAAGGAAGCAAGCATGGTAGGGTAGCCATATCCCTGGCTTCAGTGCCATGCTGCACATGTCATAGGTTTATGCATTTCTGTGTGCACATATGAAATCTAGAGTTGTGTCACAGTACTTCCATGTTATTACACTGCCATGTGTTTCATGTCTATGAAGACTCCATGAATGACAGCATTATAAGTTTTAAAAGAGCTTGTTAGATGTCTGTCTTGACATTTGAAGTATGATATTCACTTATGAAATTAAAATGAAATTAAAGTAAGGAGCCTATCCGAACTTCTTAAGCCATTTAAGCTCTTACCAATGACTATCCACATGGAAGTCCATTTTACTTCCACAGTATCCATCTAGGAAGCACTCTGGGCTGGGGACCTGTGGTCTCTATGAGACACTGCCAGTAGTTCCAGTAATCAATTGATTACACAAAGGCTTATGAGTATGTATAAATTCATATCAAAAAACCCTATACTTCCATTGCATCTCTACTCAGCATCTAAGTTAATCTTCTACTTAACCTGGGAAAAGGGAACACACAGTTTCTTTCTGTAATGACTTGAACACAGTGCACATCAGGACATAGCACTCAATCAAATGATAATCCATTTAAGTAAGAATAGTTCTTCCTCAACCCCGGCATCTTGTGGAGCAGAAGATTTCTTCCTCCTTGGGGTACTGGGAGCTGTTTATCAAGAGTAAGATATGGATGTAAAATGTCCACATGCTTTAGATCTCTCCTGTGGAAGACCGCATCAAGGAGAAGTGAGTTTGGACTGAAAAAATGTGGATGCTGCTTATGTTGAGGGCCTAAAGAAATATGTTCTCTAGGTTGCTGCACAGAGTCTGAAGACAAAATAGCTAGATAGTGGAGGAGCATAATTTATGTGGAAGTGACACTTCTCAGCAATGAAGGCTCTATGGACATGGCTGGCAGATAAGATAGATTTGATGAAGTTCTGCTTTTTTCAAGGGGAAAGCACATTTTCAGCGTCTTGTTAAATGTAATTTGAAACAAGATGTGTGACTTTCTGGCACATCTATTCCTCTCATTTTTTGTCAAATTGTTCTTGTCAAATTAGGCTGCTTTGAGTTATAGGCAAGGAACGTTTCTCTCATTTTCTCTTCCTTGGGGAATCTAGCACAATGTAAGTGCAGCAACCAAAACATAAGCATCAGTTATGATATGGATCCCATTTTGCCTACAATAGTCTCTGAAAAGCTACTGTCATTTCTGTGGCAAGAAGTGCTCTCTGTGAAGAACAAATTTTACTCTCTAGCTTCCTACTATCAGAGAAAGTAGTTTTATGCCAAACTGCCAATGTTCATATTTTCCATTATTCTGGGCTTTTATCCAAGAAGGATAGAAATGTAAATATTGAAATATTTTCTCTATTTTGGTGCAAACAAAATTAATAAAGAACACTGATGGACTGCATGGAGGGGAAAGAAAAGTATATTTAAAAATAGCACATTTCTTTCCTAAACAATTAAAATAAACTGTTTTCTTTCCAGAACATTAATAAAAAATGGAAGCTTTAGAAATTCATGACACACAGGGCTAAATCAGTCTGCTACAGATTTCTAACATATGTAACTCATGCATCATTTTTCAGAAGGAAATATACATTAAATTGAAATAAGAATTTGTACTTACTGTAGCTAACTCATCAAATTTTCCAAAAAGTTCATTCAGCAGCTTCACCAGTTCTTGGGCAGTACACTGTGATGCCAAACTAGTAAACCCCACAATGTCTGCAAACAAAATGCTGTAAAGAAGGAAAAAGACACAGAAAAATCAGTACAGAAGACATCTTCACATTCTCATTATACTCTTCTATAGCAAGAATGTGACCCTGAGCACAAACTCCAATAACCCCTGAAATGGTACCAATAAAGTGCTAGTTGGAACAAAAATAGCAAAGATTCAGACATTCAGGCATTAGTCTGGTGCTATCAACTGTTGTAGAGAACCCTCAGGCACTTTCAATGCCTACATATCCATTTGGTGTAGATACTGCAAAGCACCTCACTTGTAAGCTCCCCAGTGAGCACTCCAGGAGCACACTGAACAGTTTCTCCTCTTTGCAGCTGGGATCTCCTCAGCTCGATTGGTTTCAAAGACAGTTTTGCATGGCTAGAGTTCCACAGCCAAACAGATAAACCTTGCATGAGGTTTACTAAGTACTGAAAGACAGGAGTCTTGTGCAGTATCTCCATGATGGGATCCTACAGTAGCTCCCTGTGAGGAGCCAGTGTCAAGCCAGTATTCTCTGTACTGTGCTGACTGGCTCATGTAAATGTCCAGCTTTCTATCAGCATTAGCAAGGTTTTAACGTCCAACAGCTTAATCTGCTTTAACAATCCCTACCCATCAGTGTTGATCAAGGGAGATAGCTGAAAGAAGCACGGGTACCAGTGTGATTGAGAGAATAAAAATTCTTGTGTAATCCAGAAGCTTGAGAGAGTATGGTGCCATGATTCTTTCAATTCTCTAGATTCCTCCTTCTGTTGGCAGAGGTACAATGCCAACTGTGGGATCACACTGCATTTATCTGCAACACCCAGACTAGAAATGTCAAACAATTTACGTAAATGTTAATAAACAGTCCCACAATGCATGACCTTGGTATACACTTGACATAGTGTAAAACTTTACTTACAAACTGTAAGTTGAATTAAGCATTATGTACTCCCCTTCACCTCAGCAAACCTTCACTCTTTAGATAAAACAGCAATATTAGAAAAGCAGGTCTAATAAGTCTACTGTTTTCCATTCTCCATAGACAAGTCTCAACTCTCCTAGTAAGTTACAAAAAAGGCACTCCTGACTCAGACCTTGCTTCTATAATTTAATTTAACTTCGCAAAACTTTAAAGGGTAACATTCAACCAAAAGAAAGCATTCCACAAAGCATTGACTTAGCACATGCTAACCCATACAGCTTAAGAAAATCCAGCCCATTCAGTCCCAAGTTACCCAAAATATTAAGAAAGGAGATTAGGAGAAGAAGAAGTAAAGAAAAAGAGAGTATTATTGCTTATTATAGCTACCACCAGAGTCCTGTGAGAGTCCAGCTTCCACCTGTCCAGGCGGCAGGGTTTGAACAAGCACAGAGAGTACATGTTGCTGCTTTCATTTGCTTTGGCCCTGTTGTGGCCACACAACCTGCCCCCAGCTGGGACTTCTGATGTGCCAGCCAATCCTGGACTGAGCCAGGGGCTCCAAGGTGCGGTGTGGGCAGTGCTCTCAGTGTCCAGGGACTGACAGCTGCTTCAGGGCTGCCCCAGGAGACTCACAGAGGCTGGGGCTGTGGGATAGGGCATTACCTCACTTCCACAAAATTCAACCTGTCCCTTCCCGCCCCGCCAAACATACACACACTTGAGTTGGTCCAAGCTAAAAATTATTAATCCATTGTCTCACACCCTCTCACATACACGAGGCTCTGAAAATTAGCACTCTGATATTCTGAAAATTAGCACTGAAACTCAACAGCTGCTTCATTTTATTTTAGCTAGTTAAGTGACCAGCGTTATCTCTTGCACTTCTTTACCCATCTGTGTCCATCTGTTTCCTCTTCTCTTACTGCTTGGACTACCAGTATTGTGAGGCAGTGCCCACACTTACTCTTTATTGTATAACATCTAAAAGCACCTTGAACTGTGACATGAAGTCAAATCACCCTTATGATGTAATAAACTTTTTCACCCCTGTTATGTTCTGCTCAGTTTTTTGGAATGTAAAGGACACAGAAGGCCTTTATAAGGAGGTGGCAAAATCAGACACAGGGAGTGAGAACAGAAAAGAGATTTGATTTCTTGTTATGGCCATGAAATTCATAATGGTACTAAAGAAAGAAATTATAAGACATACAGTGCCAGAATTCCAGTGACATACCTCAAGCGTTTCCAGGGCCAAACCATATTTTCAAATACACTCAAATATATTTGAAGTCTAAGTTCCCACATTGGCACTGAAATTCCCTTTCCTTTGATTTGAATATATTAGTCACACAAAAATACTAAGACCTTAAATTTAGGCCATGTCTAATATACTTAGAAAAGTTAAGACAAAGCAACTACAGTAGTGACATCAGTGTTAAAACACATTAATCACTCCTGTAGATGCCCTCATCCAAGGGAAAAGTAGTCTTGCCTCACAGTAACTTAATCGGTAATTGCCATGGAAGTTCACATCCTCAGAAATGATTAAACTAGAGTAAACTACAGCTACTTTATGTATGCAGGAAAGATTCCTCATAATGGTATGGTATACAAAAGGATTGTCAAGTAATTTTTATTTGAAAAAAAGGTAAATGTTAGCATATATAGAAACAAGAAGTGAAAAGCTACCAATTAACAATTGGTTCTCTTAATGACCATTCAGGGATATGTCTCTCCCTGCCTTAATTCCACAGAATTAAGTAATTTAATTCCACAGAATTAACAATGCCACTGGGGCACTCTGGTGAAAAACCAAAAAAAAAAACAACCCAATCTCAATTAAACTGAAACTAATAAAGAAGGAAGAGAAACGAAAGTGGAAAGTGAAAACAAAGGACAAAGGTTGCTTCTGTTTCCTCAACAACACAGCTTGCACATGATTCAAGCACTGCTCTTCACAACAGGCAATGTGAATGTGTTAGTTAGGAAGGCTAAGTAGCTATTACAGTGCTGAGTCTGGTGTTGTCGCATTGCCCGGGGGCTCAGAAATGCTTCTATTCCTCCATCCCACAACTAAGCAAGGGGAACATAAGCTAACATTGTCTTTGCCTGTGTGCTATACCAAGACCTCTGCAATCCCATGGTCTTTGAAATATTCAGCTTTTGTCCTGTAGTTTTCAGTCACAGAATCTCAAAGAATCATAGAATGTTAAGGGGTTGGAATGGACTTTTAAGATCATTTAGTCTCCTTGCCAAGGGCAGGGACACCTCCCACTAGACTGGGTTGCTCAAGGCCTTATCCATCTTGGCTTCAAACACTGACAGGATCAGAGCATCCACAACCTCCCTGGGCAATCTCTTCCATTGTCTTACCACCCTCACAGTAAAAAATTTCTTCCTAATATCTACCTTAATTTCTCCCTCTTTCAATTTGTACTCATCCCTCCTTGTCCTATCACTGGAGTTCCTAATGAAGAGTCCCTTCTTGGCTTCCTAGTAGGCCTCCTTCAGATACTGAAGACTGCTATGAGGTCTTCACACAATCTTCTTCAGGACAAACAGCCCCAACTTTCTTAGCCTGTCTTCCTAGGGAAAGTGCTCCAGTCCTCTTATCAACTTCATGGTCCTTTGCTGGACTTGCTCCAACAGTTCCATGCCCTTCTAATTTTGGGGGGAGGGGTGGGGTGGTTCTAGAACACTTTGCACTATTCCAGATGGGGTGTCATGAGGGCAGAGTAGAGGAGGAGGATCACTTCCCTCTACCTTCTGGCTATGCTCCTTTTGACGCAGCCCAGGATGTGGTTGGCTTTCTGGGCTACAAGTGAATGCTGCCAGCTCACGCTGAGTTTTTCATCAGCCACTGTCCCCAAGTCTCTCTGCATGATTGCTCTCAATCACTTCTCCATCCAACCTGCAGGTGTAACTGGGATTGCCATGACCCAGGTGTAGGACCTTGCACTTTGCTTTGTTGAACTTCATGTGGTTTACATCAACCCACCTCTCAAGCCTGTCAAGGTCCCTCTGGATGGCATCCCTTCCCTCCAAGGTGTGTTGATTGTACCACACACCTTGGTGCGGTCATCAAATTTGCTGAGGGTGCATTTGATCCTATTGTCAATGTCACCGACAAAGATGTTGAGTAGTATCAGCCCCAGTAGTGACCCCTTATGGATACCACTCGTCACAGGTTTCCATGTGGACAATGAGCCCATGACCACAACTCTTTGCATGCAGGCATCCAGTCAGTTCACTGTCCACTGAGTGGCCCATCCATCAAATCCATGTCTCCAATTTGGAGACAGTGTCAAATGTTTTGCATAAGTCCAGGTAGATGACATCTGTTGCTCTGTCCCATCCACCAGTGCTGTAGCCCCATCACAGAAGGTCATAAAATTTGTCAGGCATGATTTCCACTTTGTAAAGCCATGTTGGCTGCTACTAATCATCTCTTTGTTTTTCATGTGCCTTAGCATAGTTTCCAGGAGAATCTGCTCCATGATCTTCCAAGGCACAGAGGCAAGACTGAATGGTCTGTAGATTCCCAGGTCTTTGGCTTTCCCCTTTTTAAAAATGAGGGTTATATTTCCCTTTTTCCACCCACCAGGGACTTCACCTGACTGCCACAATTTTTCAAAAATTATGAATAATGGATTAGCAACTTTTTCTGCCAGCTCCCTCAGGACCTGTAGATGAATCTCATTGGGTCCCATAGACTTGTGCACATTGATGTTCCTTAGATGGTCTTGAACCCTCTTATAGTGGCCTTAGAGTCTTCATTTTCCTAGTCCCTTCATTTTCTTTCCTGACTTGGATGGCATGGCTGGAGCACTTGCCATTGAGGAATGAAGCATAAAAGTAGTTGAGAAACTCAACCTACTCTTTGTCCAGGGCAGCCAGGTCTCCCATTTCCTTCTGGAGAGGGCCCACATTATCCCTAGCCCTTCTTTTGCTTACAACATATCTATAGAAGCCCTTCCTGTTATCCTTAGTATCCCTGGCCAGACTCAATTCTAACTGGGTCTTTGTTTCCTTAACCTTGTCCCTAGCTTCCCAAACAATTCCTCCCAGGCTACCTGTCCTCATTTCCACTTCCTGAAGTTTCTTTTTTCACTGAGCTTGCTCAGCAGCTCCTTATCCATCCACAGAGGTCTCCTAACATTTTTGCCCAATTTCTTCCTTGTTGGGATGCAATGCTCCTGAGCTTGGAGGAGGTGATTCTTCAAATTTATCCAGCATTCTTGGGCTCCTCTGCCTTCTAGGGCTCTAGCCCATGGCACTCTACCAAATAGATCCTTAAAGATCCAAATAGATCCTGAGAGCTTGCTGTGTGCTCTCCTCACTGCTCTGAGGATCTCAAACTCCCCCAACCTGTAGTGCTCCAAGGCAGCCCTGGCTGAGTGACCACATTTACCACCAGCCCTTCCCTTCTGGTGAGCACAAGGTCAGTATGGCACCTCTTCTTGTGTAAGGTAGTCATCACTGACACACTTGGAAGAACCTCCGGGACTGCTTGTGTCTTGCTGTGTTGTCCCTCCAACAGATACCAGGAAATCCCCCATGAGGACTGGGGCTTGAGAGCACGAGGCTGCTCCTATCTGCCTAGAGAAGGCTTCATCTGCACCATCCTCCTGATGAGGTGGCCTATAGCAGACCCCCACTATAACATCCCCTGCCCTCCACTTCTTCTTTACCCACAAGCTCTCAGCTGGCTCCTCATCAGAGTTCCACACTCTCCAGCAGGTCACTGACATACATAGCTACACCCTGTCCTCGTGTCTCTAGCCTGTCTTTCCCAAAAAGCCTAAAAACCCCCATTCCAATGCTCTAGTCATAGGAACCATCCCACCATGTCTCCATGATGCCAATGATACCATACCCACACAGGTGTACACACATCCCTAGTTCTTCTTATTTGTTCCCTATCCTACATGTGTTTGTGCTTAAGCACCTGAGCTGGGCCCTGGAATATCTGGAACGCCTTTGCACTGTTCTGGGCATCCATTACAGATGTTGGCATCTGACTGGCAGGGTTGGGATGGATAGGTACCTTTCCCCAACAAATTTAGTTTAAAGGCCCCTTAACTAGTCTGGCAACTCCCTGACCAAAGATAGTGTTTCCCTTCTTTGTCAGATGGACCCCATCAACCCCCAGTAAACCAGATTTGGCAAAGCAAATCCCATGGTCTGAGTAACCAAAACCCTGATTTACCAATCATACCAGGACTTTACCAGTAAGTTCACAGAAACAGAAAGTTTGGCTAATCTGGTAAAAACTTAAATCACTTTGGCTTTTAGACAGACAAGTTATGGTAAGACCCCAGTCCCAAAGCCTCAAGCTATACTGGGAGTATTACTTTTATATCTAAGACTCCAAGAGTTTGCCCACCGAACTTTTAATTTTAGGAAGAAAATAAGGGTTTTGATGTAGGTTTAAAAGGGGTGACAAACAACCAAGTTAGAGCATTCCACAAAGCACCAACCCAGCACATGCCAACCCACAAAACTTAGCAGAATCAAACCCACTGGTTTTAAGTTACCCAAAATATTAAGTAAGAAAAGAGTGAAGAAAGAAAGAGTAAAAAAAGAAAGAGTAAAAAAAGAAAGCAATTAACAGAAGAAACAGGAGTAAGTAGCTACCACCAAAGAATCCTATGGAGATCCACTTCCACACATGAAAAAACAAGTGCTCAGAGGAAAAAGCCACACAGAGCCCTGTGCTCCTGTATTTATGTGCTTTGGCTACTGTGGCCACGCCTCCCAGGCTGGACATCTGGTTATCTGCCCACTCAGTGCCTCCCAGGTGGGAATGAGGGATGGTGTAGCCAATTAGAGGCTCTAGGGGGCATGGTGTGGCCAGGCTCCCAGGCTGCCCTTTTTGATTGAGAGCTTTTCTATTTGAGTTCCTTGCTGCAGCCTAGCTGTGTGAGTTTTGAGACTATGGTGAGGCTGCTGGCCTCACCCTGCCCCCCACATACACACACACTAATTGGTTCCAACCCAATAATTAAAATACTACTAATAACTGATCCAATGCCTCACAGTTATTGGGATCATAAATTGCAACAGCATGTCAATACTCTAATTGTATCCTGGGGGGAAAATAATCAATTAGAGGAACCTTGACAGGCTAGAGAGGTGGGCCTGTGTGAACCCTGTTAAGTTCAACAAGGCCATATGCAAGGTCCTGCTCCTGGGTTGGGGCAATCCCAAACACAGATACAGATGGAGGGATTAGTAGGTTGAGACTGGCACTGCAAAGGAGGGCTTGAAGGTACTGGTGGATGAAATATTGTACATGAGTCACCTCTGTATGCTTGCAGCCCAAAATGCCAAATGTATCCTATAAAATGAAGTAGCAGCAGGTAGAGGGAGGTGATTCTGCCCCTCTCATGAGAACCCACCTGGAGTACTGTGTCCGGCTCTGGGGTTTTCAGCACAGGAAAGACACGGACCTGTTAGAGTGTTGTGAATGTTCAGCCTAGAGAACAGAAGGCTCCAAGGACACCTTGTAGCACCCTTCCAGCACCTAAAAAGGGTGTATGAGAGAGCCAAAGAGGGACTTTTTACCTGGGTCTGCACTGATAGGACAAGGGGGAATGGTTTAAAACTAAAACAGGTAGACTGAGATTAGATGCAAGGAAGAAATTCCTTACTGTGAGTGTGGAACAGGTTTCCCAGAGAAGCTGTGGATACCCCATTTTTGGAAATATCCAAGCTCAGGCTGGTCAGGGTTTTAAGCAAACTCGGGAAAGATGAACCTCACTGTCGGGGTTGACAGAGAACCTGTCAGCAGCCTGGCAATTACTGATGAGGAATGTAACCAACTTTTAGGAAATATTTACTGTAATGCCGGACGGAACAAACGTAATGCAGCCCAGACCAAAGGTCACCAATCAAAATGTGTATAGTGTCACCAATAGCATGTCACAGCATGGACAGTGTCTTCAGTGTCACCAATAAGAGTGTGTGCAGTGTCTACAGTTTTTTATGCTTGAGACTTTTGACCAATTGTGTTGTGCCACGATAGTGTACAAAGAGTATAAAAGAAACACTTGAGAGCAATAAACAGCTTCCTGATCACCTTACAGCTGGACTACGTCTGATATCTGTGTCGTTTTGGCCGTTCCGACATTAACAGCGACACCTCACCCTAACACAGGGACTGGACTAGCTGATCTTTAATGTTTCCTTCCAACTCAAACCATTCTATGGTTCCATGATTCTAATTTTTTAATGGAGGTTTCCTAACAACATTTTTTTAAAGTTACCTTGAGGTGAGTATTTGGTTTGATATGCCAACAGCTATTTCTAACTGCTTCTGGTATGCAAATTCTGAACAAAAGCAAAGCAGCACTGCAGCGAGCAAGTTCAGGAAAGGAAGCATTACAAGCAGCCATTTCTCTCCTCTGTCACAAAGAGCCAAGCTGGTTCAGCACAGGCATACATTATTATCTCATACTCCTTGACAATCTGGAGCATTTCTGTGTTGACAAGCCCAGAGTCATTGCTCCAGGACCTTCTGTATTCCTATTTACTCCCTCCATGATCCCTGCAGGCAGCATAGCCAGCACCTGCCTGGTGACTGCAGCCCTCCTGCAGCATGGCAGGAAGTGGCTGCACCTGATAGAACCCAGCCCGGAAAGCCTATGGCTTGGTTTAAGAGATTTAAACTGCTTCCCAACTGTTAGTATTGACAGAACAACCCTTTTCTATGTCACTCTGTGGGGTATTCAGAAGGAGAAATCCTGCCAAGTCACACAAGAGATTTGAGAGCTTGTAGGTGGTAAATGTTCACTTTTAACAGCGCTCATTCATGTGTTTTGTGCACTTGATTAGTCCTGCTGTTTTCAATGGAGCACTTGTCTAAATGAGCAGTCTGCAAAATAAGGAGTGGTTGTGTGCCCTATTTTTCATTTCCATTTGGGTCATTTGTTTAATTAGAGTACAACTTATAGTAAGAATGGTATTTTAATATCACACAGTGCCTCAGAAAGGAACCTGTAGGACTTTTTTCCTCAAAGGTCAAATGTAAGGAAAGTTAATTAATAATTTTATCTATGACTCACTGAAATATTGAAGAAAAACATGCTCAAAAAATTAAAGCAGGCTGTTAAAACTAAACATAAAGGGAGGGTATGTTTTTACATAATAATCATTTATGAAAACTAGTTCACTATGGAATCACAGGCTCAGAAAGACTATATACAAAAATCTGTTCATAGACATCATTATCACAGCTTTTTAAAACATTAAAATGGGTATGTTAAATTCAAAAATTATTTAAGTTCTGATGGTTTCTAAAAGATAGGACAGACCAGAAATATTTGCATATATATAGCTGCAGATTGTGTTCTAGCTTCAGACTGGGTTACAAGAACTTCTAAAATGCCCCAGGGAATCTTTTTATTGGTAGCTTTGAATCAGGCAGTGTGTTTCCTGAAATTAATCTCTCTTCTTACAAAGCATCCAGTTCTATTTCACACTTGTAAAAATAAGGCTAAATGAAACTGCTGTACCAAAGGCTCAAGAAATTATTAGCCATTCAATGTTCACTTTCTTTTTATGTCTTGAACGTTGAGTTACAGAGCAAAGCAAGAAGTTGTCTGTTAATATACCAGTATCTATCCATGTGTTGAAACAGTTTCATGAATAAACTAATGGAATGGGAAAAGTCCACTTCGAAAGAGACAAAATCTGTTGAAGTCTCCATACAGGGTATATATTTGAGCTGAAATTCAACTTGAAATTTTCTAAATTGAATTATGGCTGCATGGAGAGATTCAGTCAGGACTAGTGAGTATTTACAGTAGCCACAGTAAGTACATATGTAATCTGTAAATTCCTTAGCCCTGTAGGAATAAGGAAACAAGGAATAAGAGAAGGAAATATTAAACTTACATTACTCAACTTAGTCTTAGAAAAGAGCCGTTTCTTTCATGTCACAAACCATTCTCTTTAGCACCACAGAAGAGCTGGTCTGTTGGGTAGTCTTTACATGTAACTTGGGGGCCCCCTGGTGGTCTAGTGGTTAGGATGCGGCGCTCTCACCGCCGCGGCCCGGGTTCGATTCCCGGTCAGGGGACTTCCCCGGGCAGATGGAGCTCGTTCAGCCCTGTAAGGCCATCCATCTAAGAGAAGGTCACTCTAAACAAACCTACGTCCTGAGGACCTCGCTGCCACTGTCCAAGCTCGCTCGGCCCCGGCAGATGAACCTCAGGATTAAAGGGTGGGCTCAGTTCAGCGCACACTGTGTCTCACCTAAAAAATCCACTGCGCAGGTTCGAAGGGTAAAAAGACCTTTCCCAAATCTTCGTTCGCAAAGACTGGCCATGATGATGATGATGACATGTAACTTGACATCTGGTTCCCCAATATAGTTCATAGTGTCCTTGGCTGGGATTACCCCTGTAAAATAACACCTGTACTGTGTTGAAATGGGTCCTCGACTGTACATGGACTATTTCCTTCTGGTAAACCACAGTTATTACATTAGTTGTGATTATTTTACTTTCCTGGTGGTTGAATTTAGTGTCCTCACTGAGTTAATGCTATAATACTATTGAATGTGTATTTGTATGCCTTGTTTTGCATATTGTATTTTCATTAAGTTGTTTGCCTCCGTTTAAAACCATGTACTTATTTCTTACTGCGCAGGAATTCTGTTCAGAAACTTTACAAGGTAGCAGATGTACTACAGATCTGGGAAGAGCTCATCAAAGCATGACACAACACTGAGGACTCTGTCTTCAGCATGGAGAGGTGTGTTTTCTTTCCCTTCCAGAGTCACAGTCAGTTGCAGGCAGTCATTCAACAGCTATTTGGGTAGTTGGTAAAATATTCACCAATTAATTGATAAACCGGGGTTGTTGCCACGGTTTTGTGAAACGTGCTAGTATTTTTTCCCAGTCCATCATTCACTTTTTAAAAAGTTATATGTATCTCTATTGTAACACATCTACCTTTGTTTTTCTGGGAGGAGGTAAAGAAGGCAGCTGTATGAATGTCTTATTTTTCACATGGAAGATCTTGTGATTAAATACACCTTGGCTTTTTTTTTTCAGGCAGCTATTTAGAAGACTGAAACAGATGCTTTTTTTACTTATGAAGGTATTTTTTTGCTGTTGGGAGTTTTATTGTTTTGGCTTTTTTAACAGATAAGGAATGGAAAAATAATGTAATTTAATAATTGCATGCCTACCTCCTTCAGGCTGTCCTTTCTGAAGAATAATGCTCTGACACTTCCAGATATTTGCTGGGAGAAAAAGAAAACATTGCAACAGGAAAAGTAAAAGTGCAGATAATTTTCTATTTTCCATTGTGTAGCTTTAATGGTTAAAAAATCCTGGAATTTAGAATTATAGAAGGGCTTTTTGTTGGATTCTTTTAATAGCAGAGCTTTACAGAATGCTTGATATGAAAAGGACAAGTCACGAGAATATATGAATGATCTCTTAGGTTTGCCTGGGATAGCACTGAACTGCCACTACCCAGAAGAAAAAAAAGTTGTTTTTGTCTCCTTGAAAAAGTAAAGCACACATATATTGTTGGCACTGACCACCAGCAGCTCTTCCCAGAGGGATTCTGTAGTGCTGTTGTCCACACTGGTGTCAGGGTGGCACCTGCTGGGAGTTGCATTGCATCCTTCTGATCTGCATAGTCACAAAACTTCTGGAATGAAACTCTGGTCTACTGGGACCTGCTAGCCACAGCTTGCTGGGTATTTTCTGGACACTATTTCACCCCATACATATGTATATATATATTTAATGATACAGTAGTTGCTTTACTGAAATAAATGCAAGACAGTTTCTTATAGTACAGATGGTGAAGGGAGGTGTCCTGTTTTCAGTTCTCTTCTCTGAGGATCTTACCTTTGACATTAAAATGACACCATTTTACTTTGCCTCCATTTGCCCCAAAAGCACCTTCTTAATGTCAGAGAATGAGTTCACATCTCCAGACAGGGTATTTGGATTCCAAAACTTTTATAAACTCCGCATTGAATCAGTGGATAAGTCACAGAAGCTTTAGTGGTTATGTGAAAAAACATATCATGTGGGGGAAAAAAAGAGTACTCCTGAGTTTACATTTCTAAAAGATTTCAGCACCAGGGAGGACTCAAAAGTGTTATAACCAACCAGTCCAGCTGCAAAGCAGTGCTGTTTAAGATGACCACTCAATGCAGATACTTTTGACATATACAAGATATAAATACACCAATCATGATATAATTACCATTAGCCCACCTTGACCCTGAATATAAGTGCAATCAGCAATATACATATATTTCATAGCACTTTGATGGTATAACTAGACAAAATTTTTATAAGTATATAGGGAATGTGATCACCAAAGGGCCAAAGTAGAAGACACCCAAGCACCAAAACATGAGACTTGATTAGCACAAGTGACTGCAAATAGAAAGGCAGGACATCACTCAAAGATGGAAGATTGGCAGGAAAAAGAAAAAATGCAAGCAGCATTGGTAGGGAGTGCAACACCATAAAAGCATGAGGCATGAACAAGGAAAAGTGAAGGAGGAAGACAGCCGACTGGATTCTGAATGTGTCCTTCAAGAGCTCTCAACTCTGACTTTGGCAACTGAGTGTAGGAGGCATGTCCCAGGGGCAGGGGAACTAAGGGACATGTGCAGGGACAGACACCCCCATTGGTTAGAAGGTCACATGGTTTTAGGAGATAAAAGGGAGAGCAAAATTCAAATAAAGCCTCTTTGATTTCCACCTCACGAAGAGCGTACATCATTCTTTATCATATACAGACCGCAACGCTACACGTGGCGCACCCGAACTTGGGACTCGAAACCTATATTAGGTTAGTTTAGCATATCCTGAATCAGGCAGAAAAATCGGTAATTCTGTTTATCGTCTCAATTGCCTGGAGACGAGAATTTTCACCGAAAAAAACTTAGACGCCTGTAAAACCATTGTCTCAGTCGCATATGAGAAATGGAAAGTTAATATAGTGAGCTCAAAAATATTAGGGAAAAGTGCGCAGGAACAAAGAAGAAAGAAGAAAAGAAAAAGGAGAAACGGAACGGCGGGCAGCGAAGAGAGGAGCCGGGGACCACGCAGGCAGAAGCGGGCAGCAAAACAGCGAAGCTGAGTGAGTTACCAACACTGCAACCCCCAGCCCCCACCGAGGGGGGCTCGGAGCTGCTGTGTATACCTCGCGAGCCGCTGCCGGGCGCTTCACAGCTAAAAAGCGACAGAGACCTGTGCAGAGGCAGCTAAGCTGCTCCATGCCGCCCTCCTGGATGCCCTGGGGACCCCAAGACCTGCCGACCCACCGCCCCTCCCCCCGCGCGTGCCGCAGTTTGCAAGCGCGGAGAAATGGCCGAGCCACACATGTGCCGCCAGCCACCCCCCTTCCCTTCCCGCTGCCGTGGGAGCCACTGCAGGGACCCTGTGCTGAGACTGCCACCTCCACTGGCCCCGCACCACGCTAAAAAGCCGTGCAGGACCCGCCGAAGCCGCGCTGCAAGACCCCGCTGGCACCTGGGGCCCCCGCACCGCCCAGCAGACCGGGAGAGTCCCGGAGCCACCTCCTGCCGACCCACGCATGCCTATAACCATGGCGTGAAGCCTCTACGCCGAGGAGAAACCCACCAGAAGCCACGCAGACCCTGAAGGAACCTTTTGCCACTTCTCTGCCACTTCGCCACCGCTGCCACCGGAGCCGCGCTGACCCTGCGCTGCACCGAGGGACCCCCCCCATCGCCGTCTACTGTCGCCAACAAGCCGCCAGAGCAGCTACGAGAGCCGGAGAGCCCCTGGACACTGACACAGACACCGAAAGAAAAAAGCCCCGGAAAAAAACCCAGCGACTGATAAAGCAAAACTAAACTCAGCAGCCAGACAAAGGACCCCACCCACATGTACCTACAGCTCAGCGACTAAGGTAAACATGGGAAGCTTTGTTTCCACGGAAACCTCACAAGACACAGATGCACTAGCCATTCTGCTAAAACCATACCACATACAAACCACAAGGGCTGAACTAACAGAGCTTGTACGTTTCATTAAAGCAGCAGTGCCTAAGTTGCCCTTAGTGGGAGCTCTTCACATAGAGATTTGGCATAAAATAGGAAACCTCATAAAACTAAAAGCCCGGGGGGGGACCCCCAGGCTAACAACGCCTTTTCAGCCTGGCAAATCATAATGTCTGCACTACACGGAGCCCACAAACGAACAATACAAGCATCCAACACCAACACGCACCCCCCTGCCCACACTGCTAGCAGCAGCCCAACCCCTAGGCATAGGACAAACACATGAGGTCCACCGGGGGGAGGGGGAGGAGCTGTTCGTGAGTTAAGTTACGGGTCGGTAGCCAAAAGCCACGGAGACACAGGTCACCGCGAGGGAACAAACCCTTATATGCGAAATCCCCGCCCATGGGATCAGCGCAGGGGACCCTCTTGCAGTAATGAGGGGGGTAACCCAGCGTCTCTGCCCCCCCATGCTGCAGATGATCAGCGACCTCGTGTTTTGGGGTGCACGCAGCCATCTTGCCTGCCAAACGGAACAGAAGCCGATCTGTCTCTTCTGGCCCCAGCGCTGCCCCACCCCACACATAGGCACAAGGGGGAGGGAGGCCCCTCCCCCTCACTGCCACCACCACCCACTACCACCCACCCACAGAGAACTGGGCTCACTGGGGCCACAGGGGAGGAGGTCAAGGGGGATGAGGAGAAGGGACCAGAGATGGTTCCACCGGGAGGGAGCGAGGAGGCAAACAGGGGAAGGTCAGTTAAGAAGTGGGAGCAATGTCGGGATGAGGCAGTTCGAGTGGGAGGCTTGAAGGATATTCACGCATGTTCAATCAATTTTAGCCAACGTCAGCCCCCTCAATTCCAGCCTCTGCCATATAAAGCTACAAAGAAATTTAGGCAGTCGGTAAGAGATGCTGGCATGTCCTTAACCAATATCTTCAAGTATTTGGAGACATTGAGTTCCACCTATTTTTTCACCCCACATGACTGGAAGAATCTAATGAAATTAGTCCTTAATAACACCCAACATACAGTCCGGTTAGCTGACTATAGGGAGAATTGTGCTAAGTATGCAACTAACACCCAAGCAGGCATAACAACAAACCAACTAAGCAGAGAGGGAAATTACAGCACGGTAGATGTCCAATCAACCTATCCCCAGGAAATGTACAGAGTAATAGCCAAACAGGCCCTGAAAGCCATGAAAAAACTTCTCACTACAGACCAAGATAGCAACCTGTCCTCCACAAAAGTGTTACAAGGTTATACTGAACCGAATTCAAGATATTTAGATAGGCTGCAATCTGCTTTAAACAAGCAAGTTGAGTACAAATAAAGCCAGAGAGATGCTGTATAAGCAATTGGCTTTTGAAAAGGTGAACACAGGCTGTAAAAGAGCTTTGCAAGCCCTTCCTGAAAGGCAGAGCTACAGCATTGCTGAGCTGGTTCGACCCTACCAAAGAGTTGGCTCTGTGGAGCACCAGTCTGCCCCTTTAACTGCAACCCTAAGCGCCCAGATAGGAGTACAAGAAGAGGCCAGACATAGAGTGAGTTGTATTAGATGTGATGACCCTGACCACTTTCAAAGAGATTGTCCTTGGAGACCCTTAGCAACAACATCCCACAAGTACCTAAACAGCAGGGAATGGGCTGAGTCATACCAAGGCTGCTGTGGGCGAGGCAGGGGCCACACCATGAGCATCGCACTGCTTGCTGCTGTGCTGCTCACCATCCTCTTCTTTGCCAACCGCTTTCACGAGCAAGAGAGGAAGCAGCTTGAGGCAAGCCACAATGTGCCAACAACCAGCCCCAAAAATACCCCTGTATTCTGCACCCCCAAGAAAGGTGAGAGGTGGAGAACACTGCAAATGTTAAGAGCAGTAAACACAGTCATAGAGCCTATGGAAGCATCGCAGCCTGGACTTGCCTCACCTGCTATGCTTCCAGCAAAGTGGCCACCACTAATCATTGACTTAGAAAACTGCCTTTTTGTCACCTTCCTACACCCTGAGAATGTGCCAAGGCTTGCCTTTTCCATCATGGTCTTAAAGAAAGCACAGCCCATGCAAAGCTATTGCTGGATTGTCATTCTTCAGGGGATGCAAAATAGCCCAATGAAAAATCAAACAGCCATCATACACCATTATGCAGATGACATATTAATAACCACGGCCACAAAGAATGAACTGCCATTTACTCTTACTGCTCTAATCAAAGCTGTCCAAGATGCAAGGTTGCAGGTTCTCCAGAGAAAATCCAGCCATCGCAGCCCTGGACTTACCTTGGATGGAAAGTCATGCAGCAGGAAATTTCTCCACAGCCACTGCAGCTCGAGGTAAAAAACACTTTACACGAGTTGCAAAAACTTCTGGGAGCCATCAACTGGTTAAGGCCTGTTTTAGGCATCACCCAAGAGGGGCTACACCCTCTATTTGAGCTGCTAAAGGGGAACTCCAACCTAACGTCTAACAGGTCCCTGACAGCAGAGGCAAAGCAGGCGTTAGACATTCGTGCCAAGGCAACAGAAGGCAGACATGGCAGAAGGAGAAATCCTGAACTGCAAATCTGCCTAGCCCTTGTTCCCAGCAGGTACCAGCCATTTGCAGTTTTGTTTCAGTGGGATCAGACTGAGAAAGACCCACTATAAATTTTAGAGTGGCTGTTTCTGCCCCACACACCACCTAAAACTGTGTGGACTACTAATGAAATGTTTGCCAAGCTTGTCATTAAAGGCAGAAGACAATTACAAGAACTGGACGGAGAGACCCTGCTGTCATCTACATCCCAGCTACAAAGGATAACTTCGATTGGATGCCAGCTGAGGACGCAGCATTCCAGGCTGCCTTGGCAGGCTTTGATGGCGACATCTCAATTCATCTCCCTAAACACAGATTGTGGGCAGAAATTGGTAGTTTGCCTTTAAAGGCCACAACCAGATGCAAACATGAACCAATGAAAGGCCTCAGGGCCTTCACACATGCATCTAGGAAGAACACAAAAAGCTGCAGTGACTTGGGTAAAATCCTGACACAGGACAATGGGAACGAGAGGTACAGACCATGAACCAAGGTTCTGTACAGGTTCTGGAACTGGCTGCCATTTGCATTGCCTTGGGGAAATTTTCTGAACAACCTATTGATATGTAACTGATTGCTGTTATACTGCAAAGTTAGTCTCCTGTCTCGAGAGTTTGTTTCTTCGAGATATTGTTAACCCTCACTTGTTTGAAATGCGTTCTGTATGGTTTCTTGTCAATCATAGAAAGTTTGATTTCTATATCATGCACGCAAGGTCACACACTGACATGCCACGGCCAATAGCTGACGAGAACTGAGAGTCTGACAAAGCAGCAATGTTTAACACCATACCTAGAGTCTTCGAGCAAGCGAAATTGTCTCATTCATTTTTCCATCAGAACGCACATTCTCTGAAGAGACAATTTCAGATAACACTCAATAAGGCTCAAGACATCATCATATCATGCCCAGACTGTCAGAAAATCACACCCAGGCCATCTCAGAAAAGCGTTAACCCCAGAGGGTTAATGGCAAATGAGATTTGGCAAACAGATATCACACACGTCTCCAAATTTGGCACATTAAAATATGTACATGTAGATACACATTCCCAATACATAACTGCCACAGCACACACAGGGGAAAAGGCCAAGGATGTGATAAGGCACTGGCTTAGTTGCTTAACAACCCTGAGTACCCCAAATCAAATAAAAACTGACAATAAAACAGCTTTACTTCCTATCAAATAGGGAAACTTCACACATCATAGGTATTCCACACTCCTCCATCGGACAAGCAATTATTGAAAAGGCACATCACACACTGAAACACATATTAGATAAACAAAAAACAAGGGGAATCTGTGTAGCCCGCAAGAATGTCTGTGGAAAGTCATGTATGTATTCAATTTTTTAAATTGTGACAGCGCTGAAAGAAGCAGATATGAAAGGCAGCACAAGCCTCAGGCTTTTGCCTCTCCCAGACCACCAGTCATGGTAAGAGATTTGATTTCAGGGCAGTGGACGGGACCGTTTAATCTCGTCACTTGGGGACGAGGCTACGCCTGTGTGGCTGCAGGAAAAGAGCTTAAATGGATTCCTTCCAGGTGTGTTAGACCCTACCTAGGTACACAACCACAGCAGCAAGAACCAGAGTAACTCAGAAGTTATAAAAGAGTTATGTTTACGCTTCAGGTTTACATTTAAGGATGACCAGTGTGGCAAAAAGCAGTCTGTAAAAAACCTATGAATGTGTGTGTGATGAATGGACAACAGCTGTCAGTGAATGAGAGTGTGAATGAATAAGAGAATTGTTTGACTGGACAAGTGTATTGAAAACAAAACACCTCACAAAATAACACTACCTCCACCACATGGTCACTTTAGGAGAATTTAGTTTTGCTAAGCTTATCCTATTTCTTAAATAAAGTTGAACTCCCCAGTTATTTAGACCCTCAGATTAATAAAGATTGTAAGTATGCACGGTTGAGCTAGGACCCCTAGGTTAATAAAGTTATTTCTCCAAGTTGCACTACCTTTAGGAATATAAGACAGTTTTATAAAGTTTACTATAGATGTATAAGAGGCCAAAGCAATGTGCTGGGTCATTGCAAGCTTTGGTAGTTTACAATGTACTGTTCTGATTGTTTGCATTGTTGTTGTTGCACTGTTTTCGTGACCTTCTTAAATAATTGAGAAGGGGGTGATGTAGGAGGCATGTCCCAGGGGCAGGGGAATCAAGGGACATGCTCAGGGACAGACACCCCCATTGGTTAGAAGGTCACATGGTTTTAGGGGATAAAAGGGGGAGCAAAATTCAAATAAAGCCTCTTTGATTTCCACCTCACGAAGAGAGTACATCATTCTTTATCATATAAAGACCGCAACGTTACAGTTGAGAACCATCAAAGACTGTAAACAACATTGCTAACTTTGCAGCATCAGCTCTGGGGTACTGTACATTTAGAACAAACTTTAAACTGATTGTTAAAAACTAAGAGGTTTGTATGCAGAATGATGAGATCAACATTATATAAGAGTTAACCATTTGCATGAAGTAAGCAATTAATGAGTAATTTTTAATTCAATAATGTTCAGTTTTACAGTGTAAAACTGACCTAATTTGTCAGACTTCTGAACTCTCTCATCACAGTCATCTCTGTTTCTCTCACTGACAGAAATGCTTTTAGTTACAACTTAGTCACTAGGAAGTGGTCCTTGCAAATATTAAAGCCAGTTTGATGAGAGATAGACTGAATCTCGAGAGAAGGAACTTACTAGTGGATGAGGGAGAGGAGAAGGTACTAAAAGAGTTTACTCCTTTGCTATGAGTACACAGTGCAAATCAAGGCAGCTCTGTGACACCACTTACTAAGCCTTCACCTTGCTTAGTGCAACCATGACAGCAATTGAACCTCTTTGACACTGCTTTTGATGTGGAAGCAAGGCACTTGGAGGCAGTATGATAAAATACAGACAAGGTCTTTAAGGAATTTGTTTCAGAGGGCAAGGAAGAATAGCAAATGAGAATGCACTTTAGGAACAAACAGTATAAATGAGAGCACTTGCACAACAGTCTTATACTGAATGAGAGCAAGAAGTAGAATTGAACTTCCTCAGTAACCTCTGAGGGGAAATGCTCAAATGATGTGGACAAATACACATTTTTTTAAGTTCACACCACACTTTCTTTCTGTGTTTCCATGCTATTAACCGGAAAAATCTATTGCAATAGAAATAATTAATCTTATTATAGAAAATATGTGTAAAAGCTACCATGTAAAATAAATACTCCTATTCACCCAAAACATAACACAGTACAAAACCAATGACTAGTCACTTGGAAAAAGTTGTCTGTCTCCCAGCACTACTATTCTAAGACATTTACTGATTCCTCATTAACTCCTGAGAAGACTATTAAGTCTTCCTAGTGCATCCATTCTCCCAGTCTGTATAAAAGATAAATCTTCACTGTACTGCTTGGGTTTTTTTCTCTGAAACCTGACTGCAATTATGCATCACTGTCCTTGTACTAAATATTCTCTTCTTTAGTTTATTTCATGGGCAGAATCAATCCTACCTCACATTGTCATGCCTTTGAATGTAAATCTTGTGGAAAATCCTTTCAGGAGGCTTCAGGAAATCTTCCTTCATTTCCATTGCAACATTTCTGGGCAACAGACTCATCAAGAGACGTTCCTAAAAGAAAACATAAACAACATCACTTTTGTGGTATAGTGTGTGACCACTTTTCAAAAGTTTTAAACTATTTAGCTAGACAATCTTTTCCTAATCTAATCTGCTTCTTTAAAATTTCTGCTATATAAATAAGATGAGCCATTTCTCTCAAACTTCTGCAAACTGTGTGAATGTCTTTTTTAAAGTCTTCTGCACTAAAAAAGAAAATAAAATAAAAAAGCTACACAGAAAGAGGCAGCTTCAAGAGCAGCTAATAGTCCATAATTTTCATTAACGTTACATTGCTAATAATAACAACTTACTTTATTGTTAGTAGCATTTATCTGTCTGGGAAAGACTCCCCAGGATTATTTGCTATGCTTTTGTGTGTCCTATTTCTTCCTGGATCTAATGAAAGTGTTACATTACAAGAACTATGACAGCTGGTTATTAAGTAGTGAGAGTGGATGATGGATTTATTCACTGTCTAATTCAGGAGAACAGTAATAGAGGTACAGTTTTAGCGGCATCTTATCCAGTGTGGCAATGTCTATTCAAACCAGCTCAGGAATGAAATGCATCAGTACAAAACCCTAGTTAGACACACATCTTCTTGCAATATTCACAGAGAAATTTTTTGCATGGGTCACTAACCTGCATAAAAAAGATCTCTAATGTTTTGGATCTTGTCAGTATTGACTATAAAGCCTTGTGTAGTTTTTTCCACAAAAGAATATGTGGAAAATTTGCCAGGTATCACCTGGCAAATCTGCATCTATTGGTCTTAGGTGCTGTAAAGTATCCTTGGATACCTATTCAAGTTTTATTTTCACAAAGAAAATCCTTGCCATTTAAAATATAGTTCCAAAGACCTGTCCAAAGACAAAATGTAGTATCCATCAGACCTGCTAGTTTCAGCCATGGCAACAGTCTGAAAGAATTCACATAACCACATCCAATCTGATTCAAGAATCCCAGGTTCCAGACAACAAAGGGAAAGGCTGAAGCAAGGAAGATGTACCCTTGGTGGAAGAGGATTAGGCCAGGAAGTAATTAAGCAAACTGGATAGAAGTAAGTCCATGGCCCCTGTCAGGATGCACCAGCAAGCACTGAGTGAACTGGCAGATGCCGTTCTAAGGTCATTCTTGATAGTCAACATGGTGACTGGGAGAATTGCTTGAAGACTGGAGGAAAGAAAATGTCACTTCTGTATTCAAGAAGGGCAATAAGGAGGACCCAGGGAACTACAGGTCAGTCAGTTTCACCTTGGGTACTGGAAAAGTAACGAAGGATCTCATCCTGGAGGCCAGGATGGCTGGACCAGATGACTTCCAGAGTTCCCTCAACTATTCTATGATTCTGTTATCTGACAATCGAGAGCCACTATAATGGCAGTCGTGAGACATCACAGAATTGCATATTTTGGCCCAACCACATCCTTCTTTTATTCACATGATATTAAATAAGTAAGGAGCAACAATTAACACTGTGAAGAGGGTATCTGCACAGACAAATGCTTTGTATTGCTCACGTGCACGTGTTCACCAGTCAAAACCATTAAATAATACTCAAAATTTCTAATTTTACAGTTTCTTTTGGAAGAAGACACACCGAATATTTATTTCACTAAAGATTAAGTTAAACTTTACAGAACTGCCCTGATACTTACTGTAGACTAAAGTTCCTTCATATGTTTGTGGCAGTCACATTGTCTTGAGGTTAAGGATCAAGTGTGTTTCCTACCGTTCTTATATATATACTAAGAATATTGCAAAGAATAAGATGAAATTAAATATTTGTTAACAATATATGCTTATAGCAATTTCTGATTAATCAAAGCATCTCACATTTTAGTAGAAAATGGTATTTACTATAATTTTTATTTTAATTTATTAGGTATGCTTGTATTTCTGCAACAGAATTGTATTTGGGTAACCCAAAATTTGGATTAAAATCCCAACCAAATATTTTGTCAGCAGTGGATCTTGTGAAGCTCCGTTGCCAGCTGCTTGTGTCTTACAGTTGATTTACAGTTTTAAGTGAAATATAACTGGGGTTTTCAAATGAGCTGACCACCTATCAGGCAACAGATAATCCATACAAGAGAGAAATTTGGACTGATGGTTAAATTCTCTAGTGCTTAAGATGGCATAAACCCGAAATGATGCTGGAATTTCATAAGTACTGTTCTGGATATGAAATTTACAATGTCTCATAAGGACTAAATATTCTCTGTCTCTTCTGCTTCAGTGAGCATATTAAACAAGATTTTTGCCATTTAAATTCCAAAACTGTTATGAAGATCAGGTTTTCAGCTTCTGTTTCCTAGAAAGTCAGACTTAATCAGACAAACAAGCAAACAAAAATTATACCAACAGACTTTTACAGAGACTAATGCTAACGGAATATCTCTTCTATGGTCTGCAAACACAATTTCAATACAAGATGAGAATGAAAAAATCATAGATAACTTCTGCAGTGCATGGCAAATAGCATGGAATCCAGGGAAGTAATAAGAATCATTACTGTGAAAGCAACATTGCAGAGCTGCAGGATGCAGCACTTGACAGATTTGAAATGTGCAGACGTCAGATGCACTAAAAGAGGCTACAAAAATGATGAATCCTATGCATGTTAGCTTGACAATTATAAGACCTGGCGGGAGCATATGAAGATCCTTAATCAAATTGTGGTGGCTTGCTTTTTTCATTAGAGATGAGGGAAAAAAAAAAAAGATGGATTACTGAAAAAGAATTGTAGAGTCTTTACAAAGAGGGTTAGAAGCTTCAGACTCACCGAGCAAGGAAAGACTCAATTATGGCCTTCTCAAAGACCAGCTGCTTCTTACCTTTCAAACCAAGAAGGGAAGCAGCATCTCGACTGTAAGGATTTGTCACTGAAGAGGAGACTGAAAAATGTGAGGAAGAACCCCACAATGGAAAGTATCGAAGCATTGAAAATAAACAAAAGATAGCTTTTAGCTCGCTGGAAAGAATATAAGAAAAGTCTCTTCTGTTTGGGGCAAAATCTCATTTGTCGAGCAAAGTGGTATTGCGCTTCAGGAATGCTAAGGAATGCTGAAGGACTTACAGTCTTGGAACAGCAAGAGTAAATTCATGTACACAAAATATAGCTGTTGGAAGTTTTGGGAAAGGGCTCCACCTGGATCTCTATTCAGCAAGTTGTACCATTGTTGTCTGATTTTTTCATTTGCTCCCGTATGGCTATCTGATTACAAAAATAATCTGAAAACCAGAATAAAATGAAAACTAGATGTGCATGGCTGCATTGAATGAAACAGCTGACAAAACTAAAGCAAGACTGGTCATATTTGTGCAGGCATTTATGATTGAGTGGTTGTTGCCTCTTACAGGGGCGGTTGATGAAAGAAAAAAAATAGAAAAAGTGACACAGGGAGCACTAATCAATTAGCAACAACTTTTACCAAAATAAAACAATGCTCATGCTGCAAAATTTCTTAATGGTGACAAATGATATTGTATTGAGGTAGCCTAAACATGTGACATATTCCTAAACATAGGTCTAGTAGAGACAAAAATGTTTTAACGTTTTTACCTTTTGCACTGATTCACAATGTTGTTTAGGATTATTATAGCTGTTTTCTACCCAGAAAATTAAATTTTGGCCCTATGACCAACTTACACTATTTTAGGAATTTGTACTCTCTTCTTCTCCTGCTGTAAATCTTCACTCATCATTAACATGGTCTAAAGTGAACATGCTGAAAAAAAAGATTCTTTTCTGAGATTGTAATTGTCAGTAAATGATTTTGCATTCCCTGCACAAATCTCACTATGAAAAGAAAATTATAGATGAGGACCTATATTTCCCTCATTCGCAATGTTTTACATTCCTAGTCCTAGTCTGGGATTTTGAATGCCAAACTGGGTTGCCTCTGCCAATTGTCTCATCCTCATTAACGAGGATTTCTGCACTATTAATGAAGACATAGCTGTTTTTGAAAAGGACACTCAATCTAGAAAAACATCCAGATTTCTTTCTCCCACAGCAATGAAGCATAACTAGAAATTAGAGAAGGAACAAACATTCATTTTGACTCCAAGATGTGTTAAAATGTGCCTACCAAGCCAATTAAGAACTGCTCAGTGCTACCTTGGCCCTAGTCAACAACGAGCATGACAAAGAGGGAAAATACACAAAAGCAGAGAAATGGATAAAAAAAAAAAAAAAGCGTTCCCCATTGTTAATGGCCAAAAGACTCTATATTACTACTTGCTCTTTGGAACGTTCTCAAATCTAATTGTAAGTTCAAGCTCCTGGACTGCCACTTTCACTCTGGGTTGGACCTGAGGGAAAATTTTAGTAATTATTCAAGACTTCACTAGACTAGACAAAGACAAAGCTGACCAGACCTGGTGTTGCTGGCAGTCCTGCTTTGAGGGAGTGATTGGACTGGATGACCTTCAGAGTTCCTCTCTGACTGTTGTGCACCAAGTGAGATAGCAGCAAAAGGATGAGGAGTGCAGGGTGCCTGCAGCCTCCTGGGAAGGCCTGAAGCCATCCTGCTAAAGATGGACAAGTGTGGCTTCTAAAATACCAGGGGACTCAAGCACCCTCTAGCAGTTGTGCGATTTCTCTTTCCTGAGAGAGGAGCAGAAAGAAGCAAGCAGAGACTATTGAAGCAAAAAATTCCATTGTCTGCAGGCTCTATTCTGCCCCAACACTCTCTTCAGCTTTCTTCAGTTTGGACACTTCCCAGCACGACTCCCTCTCCTATCCCCATCCCTGGCCTAGACAGCCTCTCTCACAGGCACCCCAGCTCTGCTTTTGTGGGAGTCCCCAGTGCATGTTCCCAATTTATTTCTTGTGCCCGTTTCCAAATGAAGATACTCATTCTCTTCCCATTTTGAAAATCATTCTCTTTCTTATTTTACTGCTTCTTCCAAATACTTATGACTTTCTCAAAGTCCTTTGAAATTTTCACCTTGATTTAGAATCATTTCATGCAGCTCCCCAAACAACACTATGCAGTTATTCCTACTGTACAAAATTATTCATTTTGACATCTGTATGGGAAATGACTGTGCTACATTTTCAAGCTCCTTCAGCAAGCTGTAAATCATTTCATGAATCCACTCTCCTTTCATCAGAAAAGAAGGCTCAAACACAGAAATAATATCTTAAATGTTCCTAGCCAGCATCCTCTCCTTTCTTCCCAACTGTGTGGTGTGCAGTTGGATGACTCCTCAAAAACTTCTACCCATAAGCTGGATACACTTGCTGTGCTTCTCCATGCTAAATTGTATTCCTGTAGTTTATCATGTGAGATATACAGAAAACAAAATGGAAATATTATTTATAGTCAATGTAGATTACTTTATCAAAAGAAACAGTTGTCATTTTTTCTGAAATACTGAAGAGAAGCAATCAAGGGAACTGTAGCATTGCTTCAGAGCTGCAGGCCGTTATTTTTCTCTGGTTCTTTGAATCTCATTTCTCCTTTTCCTTTCGTGCTACTGGATATGCATATGTCATAGGTTTATTTGTTCTAAAAAACCAAGCAGGGAATTTTTCTTTCCCTTGCATCGCTGTAAAAGAAAGATGTTGAATAGGGGAGGGTAGTTTGCCTTGGGTGACTGACCCACACAAAAGAACTAGCCAACAGATCCCCATTCCAAGCTGATGGCCCTTCGAAGACCGTGGGGTGGGGTGAGTAGTTTGGTTTTTTTTCTCTCTTTGGAAACAGGAGGCACTTCACTTTTGCCCTAACTCAGGGAAAGTGTGTGTCAGAGGGGTCTGAGGTTCACTTTGGTTTTGGCCTGGTCACCTGGCTGCTTCTGGCCCCTGTTTGCCCCCGCTTTCCTGCACCCTGTTCTGCCCTCAGCCCAGACCTGCTCGGATTTCATCAGAGAGGCTTGACCCACCTGCAGAGGAACCTTTCGGGGAGAAGGTCGCTCTTTTCCTCCTCTGCACCCATGTTGGCTGTGGCTTATGTCCATTGACGAAAGTGGGAAAATCCCAGCCACAGCCAGCTGCAGACAGCATGAGTTTTGTGGGAAAAGCCCCCTTTTTTTCCCCTTTTCCTCTTCCCCTTCTCAATGTGGAGGGAAGATCTCCATTTCGGCTTCTCCCACACACCAGGGCCCCGCATGGTGACTGCCAGCGCCCAACAGCGCCCCCTGCTGGCCAGCACCGAGCACTGCAGGGTCTGCTCCTCCAGTGATCCAACAGCGCCCCCTGCTGGCCGTGGTTGGAATTGCACCAAAAGGCGGAAAGTACTGAACTGTTTCCCTTTTTGAGGGGGACTTTTGGGTACAGGATCGTTGTTTTTGTGTTCTTTTGTTGTTCTGCCAATACACATATATCCTTTAATAAAGGGCTGTTATTTTTTTTTCTTTCTCCATACTTCCTCAGTTGGAGCCTCTTAATTTCTGCTTTACAATAGCTTAGAGGGAAGAGTTTGGTCTTGCTCATGACTCATCCTCCTTAGCAAAACACTTCAGTCTCATTAAACTGAGACAGCACATCTATTGGAATTCATTTTGAGAATGAAGTTACAGTCTGGACCTGCTGAAGGGCCACATAGAGAAATGTACTGCTTTGCATGTTTTTCAGTCTCATGAGAACAGGTCTGTAATGGATACAACTCTGTCTCTTTCAGTCAGCTTCATTATGTTCCTCCTGAACTCCTCCTTCCAGACAGGTGTGTTAGCACTGCTGCCCTCACCCATCAGGGAGCCTGGGCCCTAACCTGGATGGTAGAGAGCTGTGTCTCATTGAACTTGCTCTAAATGGGACTTGGAGGTTCCCAATCTCATGCTGGGGAAAGCAGTAACTCTGGATGACTCTCCAGATCCTAGTCCTTTCTCACAGTGCCTACCACTGAGCCACATAATTCAGGAAAGACTCCATACCCATGGAATCCTGTTTTCTGCATTTTCATAGAGACTTTAAAAATGGAGAAAAAAAAATAACAAAACCAGGTTTGACATATTTGTTTCTTGGCTGATAAAACATGAATATTTTTGTTTATTATAGTAACAGTCCAACAATGATGACAAATAGGAAAAGGAGGAGCATTTTGATCATTTACACAAGATTTTTTACAATACGAAACATGAAATCTAACCCAAGAGTTTTTGCAACCTATCACAGATCTTCTTTTGTTATTACTATACTTAAATGGAAAGTGCCATCATAATTAAAAACCTTTTCTTTCCCCAGAGAAGACAAGCATCAGACATGCATATAAAACATTAATATTACTGTTTCAAAGTCAACTCATCTATATAATTTTGAGATTCAGCTTCTACTTAGTCAGCAGAAACTCCAAAGTACATCCTAAGTATTACCACCTGCTACCTAATTATACCATAATAAGCTCAATTCTGAGTTATTTTAAAAGCTTCTTCCTAGTAGGTTTACAGTTTTTGTCATCCGTATGTTACACTGCACATCCATTTTAATTCCCTGTAAGGAAAAACAGAAAAATGAGAGAGAAAGGAAGCCTAGTGCAATGCATGGAAGAACAATTTTATGTAAAAATACTAGGATTCATTTAGACTTTCTGTAAGCTGAGAAACAAAGACAGAATTAGCGAATTATTGTAAATTCAACTATGCTCTGCCCTCTCTTCCAAATGAGTACATGAAAAAGCACTGCTAAAGATGGTGATCTTTTTGAAGCCACAAGGTGGCAATGTTTCAGAATGTTCCTGAGATTTCTTGAAAAATTTTATTAATCAGCAAGTCATTACCATAATAATAATCATAAAAGACCATCCATATAGATGCCATCTAATGCACAGATTTTGATTAGTAAGAGGATGGCTAACAACACACAGCTATGGGAAGTGGTCAATATACTATGTATGAACTGCAAGAAGGTTTCAGAATGAATAAACCTATACCAGACCAATTTAACATATTTCCATGGTTAAGTGATTATTTTTGTTTAAATAAAAGAAAGGCAGGATGCATCAACAGAATAGTGTTTAACAAGGCATTGATAGTTTCCACATAGAACATTATTAGCTACAATGGAGGTGGTGAGGCCTTGTGAAAGAATTAGAGGAGCATGAAGTCTTGGCTAAAACAGAGGGCAATGAACAGCATGAAAAGCAGAAGCACTGAGATGGAGAGTGGGCATAAAGAGACCTTGCTTGAATGCACAAAGTTCACAAGACAAGAAGGAGAATGATAACAATGAGGAAAAACTCAGTAGTACATTGTACCTTTTATGTACCATCCACAAAAGCACATGAGCTAAATGAGTTGGAAACCTCTGCATGTAAAAAAGCACCAAATACCCTCAGATTGCAGAATGTCTATGAAGTATTTATGTGACACTACCCTAAAAAGAACTGGAAGATTGATAGTAGGGTAACTTGAGATCAGCTCCACAAATCTTGTTCAAACAGGAACAAGAGCTGAGAAAGGCTATGAGAATAAACAAGGAAGCTAGAAATACAAAAAGCATAGCCTGTCTTCCTAGCTATCCTCATATATATTAAATCAGAATGCTCTAGAAATACATCTAGTGAAGATTAATCACCAGAAAGGCAAACTAACGAAGTCGACACCAGATATATACTGTAGCATCTAAACTACCATTAATCTTTTGACTTTCACCTTATATCTTTAGTATCTACTTCCTCTGAAACCTCACTGGAAATATCCAATGTATCCACATAACCATCACAGAAACTCGACAGAAAAAAGATTATACTCATCTCAGTTAATGGAAATCTTCCTACTGAAAGTGAACTTGAGTGATAAGCTTAATTCTCACAACCAATCAGTGCCTTTACAGTTAAGACATCTTTATTACCCTCACAATAGTGTGGGCAAGTAGCCATACAGATATAATCAGACCACTCTCTAGAGCAGATAACTTGAAACCTTCCTACGCTTGGCAGGGAAGAAGGAACAGTATTTCTGCAGTACATTGCCAGGGACAGGTATTTGTCAAGTCCAGCAGTGTTAGATTAATGTCTTTGTTTCTACCTATCACACTCCAGTAGGATTTTAATAAACAAGTTCTTTAGGGTGTATCAGTGAAGATGAAATTTTGGCACAGAACAGTCACTGAACATACTGTTCTAAATCTTTCTTTGTAGAAAGAAAATATTTTGCTCCTTGTCTTGCAGAGTCAGGAAGGCTAGGTGTCGTCTTTGAGTGAAAAAATCCTCTCATGGTAGCACTGACTATATGCATAGATATTTTGAGTATATATGTTAAAAACAAAAAGGCACACTTAAAGCATAAATTCAAAAATTTTAATTTATTCACTAAAAGGCTTTTCTGATTCAAATAAAGAAGGGTCTTAAAAATTATCAGAAAGAGCACTAACCATCTTCCAGTGTCATGATCAGAGGGAACACAGGAGGCCTACGGAGGCCTGTAGATGTTACATCTGTGAGCTCAGGTTTGCTAGAGGCTGAAGTGCTACACAGAGTCCTGTGTTCTATCATGAACAGGACTGGAACAACAATCCTGCTATTGCATCTCTTCTTCTGAAGATGCTAGAAAGATTGAATCAGAAGCAGCATCAGCTTTACCAATGGTATCCCCTGGAAGAGTAGACATTATCTTCACTGGCTTGCCCCGGTATACTATGTTTCCTCTACAGTTACAAGTGCACCTCTTTCCGGTCCACAGCCATATCTGGTTTGTTCCACTGATGTAACACTGAATACTTCAATTAGACAAGTATATATTCCTCATGAAGTGAAAGCCACAGAGCTCAACCTTCAGCAAAGTAGACACGTTTTCTGCCCTTGCTAATCCTCCAGTCCCCAGCTAGTGCTTTTTTTTCTTGAAGAATATGCTACATGTTTCAGTTCAAGCTGGTACTGGGACCGTGGCACTCCCTGATTTTCTTCTGATCCATGAACATTCTCCTTCAGCATGCTCCTCCAAAACCTAGATATCTCCACCAACTCTACACAGATACGTGGCAAATCCCCATGATCTCCTCTGGCAGCTTGCTGAGAAATGGAGCCAGCAGAGGGGAGCAGGGAGAGAAAGGCCACTGAAATTTCCAGTCTTCTTTCCTTGCTCCTAGAGCAGACACAATTTGCAGTCGAGGCTCCAGAACAGGGGAGAATCAATGGAACATTAAGGACACAGTGCTGGGCTAGCCCTGGTGCTTCACACCACTACTGCATATATACCATGCATCATACCACTGATGCAGCATATATTTAGAGTTGCAGTAGCCACTCAATATCAGTACATGCTCTTTCTTATTACAGATCTTTGCCAGTGGTGGAACAAAAGATAACATTTTCGATTGCTAGTGATAGAAACTGAGCTCACTAGTGGGTGTAAGCAGACTAGAATTTTAAAAAAAACACAGGAACTTGAAGTCAAAAGCAATAATTAATGTAATTAAGACATTAAGTGGCAAGTAGTTAGCATTTCCTTTTTCAAAGACCACATATGCCTTTAATACAGCAATGTGAAAGCAAATCAGAACACAAAACAGTAAAATGGAATAGATGCCAGAATCTCCAAAGACTAAGGTATAAATAATGCTTTGCTTTGGAAAATCTAGAATTTTTCTAATTTAGATTAGAAAAACCTAAAAGCTTTTACTACTTGTCCTCATTTTATCATCACTGTGCAAGAAACTGGGAGAGTACACACCTGGGACAGCAGACCCCAACTAACCACAGGGATTTTCCATAACATATAGTGTCATGCTCAACATATAAGCTGGGGGCAAAAGGAGGAAGAGGGAGGGAACATTCAGAGTGACGGCATTTGTCTTCCCAAGTGACTGTCACGTGTAATGGAGCTGTGGTTTCCTGGGGATAGCTTAGCACCTGCCTGCTGATGGGAAGCAGTGAATTAATTCCTTGTTTTGTTTTGCTGGCATGCACAGCTTTTGCTTTACCTATTAAAGTGTCTGTCTCAAGCCATAAGTTTTCTTACCTTTATTTTTCCTATTCGCTCCCCCATCCCACCAATGGCGGGAGTGAGTGCTTAGTTTCCATCCAGGGTTAAACCACAACATTTACTAACATGAGGAAGCTTTCAGGGGATTAAATAAAGTTAAACCAAGTTGTTACTGTAGTGATCTGGTGTGTTGTTATAAATGTGGATTTTTAAAGGCTTTTATAGACTTACGGTACATTTTGCAAAATAAAGGCATGTGGTTAGAGTAATATGACAATGCAGTTAAAAATATGAACTTTGTATGATTTACAACTGTATGTTTTTTATTGTATGCTACTCACTTTATTGTACGTTTCTACACTTTGACATTTCAAGTCTAGTAGCAAGGTACCATTCTCTCTTATCATACAGTTGTGTAACCCTAAGCTTAGGTGTTCTCCTGTAGCCACTCCCAGGGAAAAGCCTCATCCTGTGTTTAGCTAGGAGTTCAGGATAGAAGGACTGAACTGCCCTTGGATGTGTCTATTACTACTGAAGATTATTGCCTGTAGGTTAAAAGGTTAGATTACAAGCCTCACTTTTACTTGGCCAAAGTTAAGTAAGAGAAATCCTGATGGCATGCCAAACAATGCAGCTTCTTGCCCCAGCCACATTCAGATGATATGTTTATCCTGCATCAAAAGAAGTGCAATAGAGCTGTAAAATTAGAACACATTTATTTGTTTGCTACACCCTGCTTTTCAAGGAGTTACAAGCAATTCCTAATGGCTTCATGCTGAAGCTGAAGCCTTCCACCTGGAGGTTTTCATTTCACCTGAGTAGCCCTCAGACTTATTTGCTCTATGAAGGCTAGACACATGCATGACTATTGCAAGACACATGCATGACTATTGCAAGACTGGAGACTAACAGGTGCAGGTCAGTAGAAATCTTCTGGGCAATTACTGTTGTGTGGGAGGGAGAAATGCACCTTCATGACTCCTTTTACCTGAGCAAGGTGGAAGATGGATGAGGGGTGCCACATAGCAGGATGAAGGTAGTCAACAATTCATCTCTGTTCCACGTAAGGAACTAAGCAGCCAAATGTGGCAAACAAAGCAGACAAAAGGACAAGTTTCCATCTCTGCTGCTGCTGCTATTTGGCTAGGAGGCACTGCTGGCCAGCCTGCACAAGTTGGCCTAAAGTCCAGTAGCTCAAACAGACAGCGTGAAATTGCAACACTCCTTATTTTCTCTTTTCCCTGATCCTAATAAAGAACAAATAGATTTTTGAAGGTGGACTTTTCTGTGTAAGATTGTGGTTTGATGACACAATAAAGCCATTTTTAAGCTTCCTTGTAACATAGAACACAGCACTAATGTGGTACCTGTCAGCTAAAATTAGTGTACCTATGTTTTCAAGAATTATACTGGCTAACTTTTGTAGAGGATCAGGTATCATTTTTCACCCTGTAATTTGTGCAAAATCAGGATCACTTTCCTGTTGCACACTAGAGAATTTGACAAGAACATGCTTTTGCATCCACACATGATTCAGAAATTTTTGATGAAATTTTTGCTGCAGGGTGATTTGCTGATGTACTGAGCCAGTATGAACGGTTATGGAAACAAGGCCTGTGTTTTAATGATAAATTTCATATTTTCTTCTGCACTGTAATGAAAAAAAAGACACAAGATCCTGAGGGAAAAAAGTATGGGAAACATGAGGAGAACCTGATTATGTATTGATAAGCATGTTGTCAGGCACTCTAGAAATTACTTCTGCATAAGGCTGTGCAAATAACAAATTCCTCAGTTGGTTGCTGAATTGAAAGGATAAAAACCCCAGCAAACTGTTATCCATTACCAAAACAAAAGTCCAACATGGTTTGCTTTATTCAAACATAACATAATTTTTTCTCTTTCTTCATGAGTACTTGAAATTAAACATAACAGACAAAACCATTGGAGGTTTTCTGCAGGTGTCCTTTTACTCAGAGGTACAGGGGGAAGTACACATATACAAAATGTGTAATGTCTAGATTAAATTGTATTGAAGGGGGATCTGAACCCAGCAGGGAATTTGAACTCAAGACATACTAAGCAGCAGTTCAAAGTATTCTGCTCTGAGAATCATGGTATCTTTTGTTGACACCTTTTCCCATTTCTGTGAATAGTTATTAATCAAATCTCTGACTCAGTGGTGACCCAGTTACTACATGCAACCTTAAGGACATTGCCCTAAATTGCAGAAGATACTTGGAATGCATACACATATGCATGCAGACATTTGCACACACAATTCAGCATTGCATAAGAAAAATTTAGCTAGCTGCACATGATCTGGAAGCTCTGCAGACCAACGCCAAGGTGCTAGTCTGTCTCCCAGAACCACCATTACTGCAGCAGAATGGTGTTGAACAATCCACCCTCTCAGCAAAGCTGGCTAGATCAGTTGGGAGTGGCAGGCTTCTGTCTCTGAAGCTAGACACAGAGTGGCTGTCTCAGCCCAGTGCTCCTAACTCCCCTCATTTTTAGTGCTTCTTTCAGTTTCTTACAATAAATCCTGTAATAAACTTAAATTTCATGCATCATAGTGGATGACACAACTATTTCATGAAAGACTGATGCCACCAATAAACACATTTCTCCAGTCCCAGTGGTTTGAGAAACTAGATGTGATTTCACAATTAGTTTTTAAGATAGCCAATCCCCCATTCTGGAGACTTTACTATTCTCCAGTGGATTTTCCACCATCATTTCTATTTGTGAGCAAGAAAAAAAGTAACATTTAGGAGAGAAAGAAAGAGCTAAACAAGTGACTTGAAAGGTGGTCTTTATTTTGCAAACATATTTTCATGTACTTACACAATTAAATAACCAGTAAAGATATCTAAGTTGGTTTTGTGGGCTTTGAAGGTTTGCATGAAGTCAAACATTTTTCCAGCCTTCCTCATATGAAAGCAACAGGCATTTTTTACATCAGTCTATGCTGCAACAAGTGTACTTCACCAAGAAATTATATGCTTTATCCCAAAATTCAATGCATGAATGTGCATAGAAATATTGTCAGTGCAAGAGTGGGGGGAATGTGAGTAAGATTCATTACAAGATTGGTGAGATTGGGGTAGGAAATAGCTTCCAAAAATCAAGAGACCAAATAGGCTACAGTTCTTCAGCTTGGAAAGAGAGATGAGAAGGGTTATAAGAGAAGTCTCTGTTGTGAGTGGCATGAAAGAGGTTACTATAGGATGATTACTAGTAATATATCACAAAACAAATCAAGTCATCAGATAACAAGTCTAGAACAAATAAAAGGAAGTTCTGTTTCACACAGTGTATAATTAGAGTATTAATTAGTACATAATTGGAGTGAAATTCACCACCACAAAACTGTGAGGAGAACAAAACTATACACATGCTGAAAAAGACACTGGGAAAATGGGAGTCTGCAGGTCTTTAAAGACAGTGATCCTGTTGCTTTTCAAGTTAAGATGGTCTCAGAAGTACAATGGTATCACTTCCTTGGAGTACAGCTCCACTTCAAGAGCCACTATGATTGGAATTAATATGTGGTGAACCACAACTTCCTTATTGGTTTCCCCTCCAAGTTAGATGGCTAGCAGCCTCAATCAGCAGCAGACACCTTCTCTCTCTATGCTGAACACATCCCCCATTCCCCATTCCTACTTGCTTCTCTCTTTCTTACTTGGGAAGGGGTGAAGTACTGCCTGGAGGATTGGTTGGGATGTCTAACACTGGGAGTCCTCCAGGGAGATAGGTGACAATGCCTTGCTTGCTGTATGGGCAAAGGATGGTCTGGAATTAAGAAAGTGAAAACAGAGAGAGTGCAGTGGGAGTGAGGGGAATGGCTCGGGCACTCTGACTGAGTAGGAACAAAACAAGCATAATTCCAAGGAACAGAACGTACCTCACAATATTTATTCCTAACTGTTTGCTTTGCAGAGGATGGTCTTGCAACTGAGAGTTATAGATAACAAAAGAAGAAGCTTGTCTCAAGTGAATGATTATAATTATTTGCTCATTGTCTAAAACTTATTTGGTTCTTTGCCTTCACTTCAGGTGAAATTGCAGTCTAACATTTGGCAACGTAACAAATGGATGATGCAACCACCATGGCCAATTATTCGTTGTGACCACAGAGAACAGATAACAGGGTGAGCATTACACTGAATTTTAAAATAGAGACTTTCTTTCTCCCCAGCAACACTTTCAAAACCTACTTGAAAATTCCTGCATGAGTCCAAAAAATACTACAACATATTCACTCCTGCTCGTGAAAATACATTTATCAAAATTGTCACATGGGACTATTACTACAAATGCATCCCATGAGGAGAATTCACCGTAAGTAGGACACAGAGGAAGAAAACTCACATACAATTTCACCTGTGGTATCTGTCTCACACAGTCAACACTTAAACTTCAGACAGCTGTGTATGTTCAAAGGCCAGGAGAATGTTCTTTCCTATCCAGTTAGAGACTTGCACAGAAATACCAGTGAAAGGTTTTAGCATTTTGGATTATAGGTATGCTAATGTAGTGTGAGAGCAGACAGAAAGTATGTTGGTGGCACTTTTGACAGCTAATTAGCATATATCACTACTGTATTAAGTTTTACACTGTGCTGCATAAAGTTAAGTTCACAAGTGTAGGAGAAAAATGTATTCTCCTCCCTGACCTGTAAACTGCATTGGAAGAATCTTTGCAGGATTATTTAGGTATACTATCAACAATAATGGTATTTATGTGTAATATTTTCACTTTCTTGTGTTTCTATATGCATGGATAATATATAAAATAAGACAGACTGCTAACATGCTAACAAGAGAAACACAAAAATCAATTTTGTTTTCAAGTTGGATCTCAGAAGGAGGTTTTCAAAGGCACAAATGGCAGGCTTGTCTAAATCCCATGGAAATTCACTTATGGCACATTTATGCCTTTAAGAATCTGCAGCTTTGAATTATAAAAGACAGAATTAAACCTAAAGGCTTTGATCCTGATATCGTCTTTACACAGCCAGAAAAGATATGCAGTTGTTCCAAGAGACGTCTATTTATTACAGAGTATGTTCAGGTCATAAAAACTCATGCACTTAATTCATAACAGAAAGTACTTAAGGACCTGTGTTATTCCACACAAAGGAACAGACTTGCTAGAGAAATTGCAAGTGAAGGCAAGTAAAACTGTATGAGGTACAGAAGTTTTGAGGACCCTGACATCTTGTATTACAAGGTTTTAATATCACTTAAGTCCTTTATTGGCATAAGTAACCATTTTTCCATGGAGGTCAATCTAAATATTCCAGCATGACCCTTTATTATCACCTCTACCGAAAGAAAAATCTAGACGAAATCTTACAGACCAACAGATCATGGCAGGTTTAAGCTTCAGACCTGTGAGGAACAACAGCAAGCTCCATAATATAACATTTCTTCTCATTGTTTTGAAATCTGTTTGAAAGCCTGATTGATAACATTGTGTGAAACAAACCTTCAAATTACTAAGGTCATTTTTGAGAAAAGATTGCTATCACAGTTGATTTTGTTATTAGTTATGCAAGAATATAATGCATATAATATATGCATGTTATCAATTACACTTATTCAGTTATCAATGCAACTCCTTGTGCCTAAAATGTTGGCTTTTTTAATAGGTGTCATGCACACACAGAGCCAGAAGAAAAGTATTTACAGCACATCTAGCATCCACCCAAAAACATCTATGTAGATAAATAACCACGATCTTAGATTACAATAGTATGTTAGATTTGACTCAGCCCTAAAATACAGCTTCTCTGGCACTGGAGCTGACAATAGCTGTGGGGTCAGCCTGCACCTCTCTGAGCACTGCAGATAAAGAGTGAAGAGTATGCATGCACTCGCAAGGAAGGGCTGAAGCAGGCGGGGGAAGGCAGCATGCTTCCTTTACAATGCAAATGCGCACACGCCCTAGCATATACTTGCCAGCAATGTCCTAAGCTTCAGTTCACATAACTACAGTCATGTCAGGAGAAACAGAGAAAAATAAATAAAGTTTAGAAACTGACCTGTTTTTCATTTTCATCCTCCAACCTCAGCCTGTCCTCAATGCAGTTCCTGGCCTGAAGGAATGCCTTCCTTTGAGCCCTTTCTGTCAAAATCCTCACAAAGACCCCATACAAATTTACACTGACAAAAAGGATTGCATTGGCCACGAGCTGTAAGGAAAAAAAAGAAAAATAAACGAATATTTTAAAATACATATTTTTTATTTTATATTTCTATTCAGTAAAATATATATTCAAACTGAAACGAAACAAAACTGTTTGAAAATTTTGCCTTGCTAGCCGTGTCACTGATACTCTTCCTGCAGTGAAACAATTACAGTAGCTACCACAAATTCGGGCAAGCAATATTGATAATAGAGAATTTTGCATCTGCTGAAGTTAATTTCTCTTACAATGATCTGTAGCTTATCATTTTTATTCATCATAATTTCTTTCATCAGCCCATTGGCAGATCTGTCCACCTAAGGAGAACAGTATCCTCAGTATTTGTTCAAAATACCCAGAAAACTGAAATTATTTTCCTATGCCTTCATAAAATAAGGATATTATTGGCCCTTTTTTTATACTTGAAAAGCAAGGCACTGACAACCCTGTGACTGAATCAAAATGTATGCCTAGGTACTCCAAGCTTTTATGTTGCATAGTTTGCACTTGGAAAACTGCTTATTTTCCCCTATATGTACTGTTAGCAACCATACCGTATTTTTTGAGAAATCATCCAAAATATTGTTGATGCCATCCTGCATTAGACCTCTAAGAAGGCACTGAGTCCTTTCAAATGATGGCCCTTGGCACAGACCAAGCCCCACCACAATGCTGTAATCAGGGACCATGAATTACTTAGAAGCTACTTCTACAAACAGTGATTTTATGAGACACATAAAAGAACTCAATTGTCCTTCTGTTTTTTTTTAAGTTACTTAACTAACTAAATAACTCAACAGTGGTTTGTGCACAACCTCCCTAAGGCAATCCTGTTCATGTTTCTCACCATATCTCTAATGTCTGAAACATGTCTTCAGATTGTAACTTCTGCAATGCAACGTTTATTTAGTAAGGAGGCAATAAGGCCTGTTTACCCAATATATTTTCAGTCCCATCCTCCCCATTTACTGTAGTGACTATCACAGCATCATAAGGGTTCATGGGACTCAAAAATTCCAAAAATTCAGAAGTGAGTAGGCACATAAATTGACCAAGAGTGGGCATAATAAGAGTAAAGACATTACAGCAAGTAACACAATTCATGTTATATTTCTATGCACCTAAAATGGCTCAAAAAGACCATAAAATTGACATTTGTTTCCTAATTCAAGGTATACATTTCAAGCTAGTACATCTCTGTTGCATGATCTGCTAGTGTAAATTGGAGACCACTGCTCTTGTGTACACAGTATAGTGAGTCAAGCTGTGCCAACAACACAATCAAATTTTAAGAAAAATAAAACTACTGATGCTATAGAGAATACTTGCTAACAGGGCTAGAGCTGAAGGCTTGATGGTAAAGCCAGTATGCCACCATGGTAAGAAAAGATCCAAAATGGTATCCCTGATGTTTTTGGAGAGACTTAGGAAAATGTTTCACTGTGCAAAAATAAAAAGGAATTTTCTGTTGAGTGCAGCTAATGTCAATATATATCTCCACTTCCCGTGATCTCAGAATAGCATGGAGAATTGAAAGACTCATTCTGGGTGAGTTCTCCAGATCTTCATGGATTCACAAGTTTTCTCTTACCTTCAAACCTGCTCGTTATTAGTTAACAGGACATAACAACAAATTCCATGCAAACACTTTCACCAGCACAAAATCAAAAGATTACTTGTGACAATAAAAGGAGCTGTGCCTAGCATTAGTGGTTTTTTTTCTCAGTTATCCAAAAAGAAACAATTATCTCACGAGAACTTACACCAGTGAAGAATAGTGTTACAGCTTCCTCTGGAGACTGAAAAAATGTAGGTACAGGTGTCATGAATCAGATGAATTTTAACCTAACAATCTCATGTACCAGTTACTTACATGCCACTTCTGATAATAATATACATTGTAAAAATTTGAAGATGAAGTGCAATACACCAGCATATTATTTCAGCTGCAATAATATACACCAGCATATTATTGCAGACTGTTTATGAACATAAACAGTCTGCAATTCCTATTCTGCTTTATTTTGCTTGGTCACAGAGAACTGTTTGAGATATATCAATTTTTGCCACAAGATAAAGCCTACTGCAATAAAATGACTGTAGAAATTCCAGTAGAATCCTATTTTTAAAGACATGAATGTGGCCACACTCACCTTATCCCTGCATTTTATCATGCCAAAGTGTAGTGACAACACAGTATTTTAAGTCTAATTCTTAGAAGCACAATGGAATAAAAATAGAAAGGATTTGTAAGGTTATATTCAAAGGCAGTGAAGAGAGCCCACAGAATAAACAGACTTGACCTTGTCAAATACAAAACAGCTGTGAATAACACAGGATGAAACTATCCTTATGTGCTGATATCAGAGTGGCTCAAGACAGAAATAATTACTTCTAGAGACAATAAAAAAAGTCAACTCCGTTTCTGGTTTTCAACTGGAAGCAGTAAAAGACCATATATTGTAACAATCTGCCAGCTGTTCTGGGACTATCATTACGATTTCACTCCAAGCAACAGTGATCACCTGGACTGGGGGTAACCAGTAGGTGGGCTCCTGCCACTTTCAGACTCAGTAGGGTAGGTCATTTTCCAACACGCTTTGAACAGTTTAAGATAAAACAGAGGCTTAGCTGTCAGCTCTGGCCTGCAGGGAATCAGCAAAGTGATAAAGTAAAGTAAAAGATTCATAGATTTCAAAATGTGAGAAAAGAAAGTAGGGCAGATTATCTCCTGAGGTAAGAGTTCCTTCCCTCCACAATCTGTTTCTACTTAATTACTATTTTTCCCCCAATTGCGAACTACATACTACTCTTTCTATGTTTATCAGATGTGTGCCATTTTCCGGTCCCTTCCATTTTAATATGTAAATATGTATCTCTATATTTACACATATACATACATCTATATATATAACTTTCACACATTATGTGCTGTAATTCCATGAAAGATTGTGAGACTTGCTGTTAAAACTAAGGGACTTTAAAGAGGTACAGAGGCATTCAGAACTGCTGAAATATCAAGGAATTTAATTTTGTGTTATTCCATTATTTACTATACTACTGCTTAGTAGCAAAAAGAGCGCTCTTCAGGTTTCACCACCACCATAACCATCAAAGGAACAATTTCCTTAATGCAACACAAAGTGATTGAAAGACAATTTTATGCAGCAAATTTTCAAACCATGTTACTATCTCAATCCATAATGAGATTACAGGTCAGCCAGAACAAAACAAAAAGAGGTATCAGGATCATGAAAGACTGTTTCTAAAATTATTTTCTTTTATTTATTGTTGTCACTGAACCTTGTATTGTGCATTCCACTTATCTACTGTGCTTCAGTATGAACATCCTGAGCTTTAAGTTTCTCTAGTCCTTTGTAGGTTATGCTCCTGTCACTGGATGAATTTTGGCATGGTTCCTTGTGTGAGGGTGTTACCAAAGGCAGACTTCCAACATAGAGAGCAAATTCTTGTGGGCTGCCTAGTCAGTGAAGAGGGACTGAGAGCTTCAGCAATTATTTCAACCAAATGTCTATCTCTCCTGGTTTTTTCTCCATTAATTTTTTGAGTCTCTGTTTTGGAAGGGAACTTGAACTGTGCAATACAGCAACACCCATCAAGGAGTGAGAAATAATTCTAGCAGTAAGACACATGTAGCATGCCCATGCATACACAGAGCTTGAGGAGTTCAATTAAATATTTCATTTTTACTCCCCATATTCACCTCCCACTTCTTGAACCTCCCTTGGGATTAGTTGAGAGACTCTTTGAAGAGTCTTTTGAAACTTTTTTCTCTGTTCCAGATAGAATTTATTCTCCACTTCTTTTTCTTTCTAAGCAAGAATCCTGGTATGTGCATTCATGCTTTTTCTCAAACAAATGGTGAAAAATTCTTCTACGGTATTTTTATTTATTGTTTGCCTTTTGAGAGGACTCTGCTTACTCAGCAGATTAATTCTGCTATCAGGTTAAGCAGTTGAAACCTGCAGCTGGTTTTCACTGGGGAGTAGCTTTCTGTTTGTATCACAGAATTGTCTCATAAAAATGTGGCTATTTCACAGAGGTGTAAATGACTCTTGGATCTGTAGAAAACTTAATTACAAAGTGGTATTCGTATGGATAGATATTGAAATGCTCAACTGAAGTAGACTAAATGAGAAATATAAATTATTAGTGATGGAAACTTCAGCAGACTCCCTCAGAATTTCACTGTGCATTCTAATAGGTGGACTTGTGGTGTGAGTAGGACTGAGAAGGGATTTCAATAGTTACCACTCCCAGAATTACAATTTAGTGGGTAATATCAATATTTGGTTTAATCTGAGAAGCCTGAGTTCTCATGACAACTCATGAAGTAGAATGGAATATGCAGGAAATATGGCCAGCATTTCCAGGTGAAAGTTGAAATTTGCAGAAAAAATAAGATCAGTGCAAGTCCTGTAAGTCTTAACCCTCAGATACCTGATGAGAGTTATGTTGGGTCTGAATTCTACTTCCAGTTTTCTCTCTTAATTGAATTTTACTGCAAGTAATTTCTGTGCCATTATTGTTGTTCCTGCTATACTGACAACGTAACATTTAGGCATTTTGTCAAAATACTTAGAGATATGGCAATGAAATATATCATGTTAAAATCTGACTGTCTATTGTGAGGGATGTCTCTAAGGAAAAAGTTGTGAACAGCTTACAAAAATGAGTCAGTGCTTCCACCATTAAAATCCTTGAAAAGCAAGGCAAGACTGTGCCCTTTATAAAAATCATTGATATAATGAAAAAGAGTTTAAGCAAAAGTAGTTTCTTTCTCCTGTTATGGAAAATGTTATCATTAGGGCAGTGCTTTATTTACAGTGCAAGACTGTATAGAGGAGAATGCACAACTGCCTGTTGATCCTGACATGTTTTTTAAGTTTGGTAATTCACTTGGCCAACTCACTTCAAAACTTTTTTGAGAATACTTAATTACTACATCTGCTCCCTCTGATTGCTGAAGTGGTGTATCACAGGAGCTGAGAACTTCTCCTCAGGTCCTGACAGTGTCCCAAAAAGCCCAGCCTCCTACCAAAGGAGGCAGCTAAACAATTTCTCTCCAAATAATTGTATTCCCATTTAGATTAAATATTCTTCTTTTATTAAGTTTTTGTCCCAACTGGCTGGTAGTATATACTAAGGAAATACTGTTCTACTGTGCTATTCACCATGGTTTGCGCATCCATTCACACCCCTCAGGAATCTACAGAATACTCTAAGAGGGAATTAGTGAGCACTTATTTCAGTGATAATGAGTGCACATGCCACTGTTGAGGAAAAGACGAGTAGCACTGGGAGAGTAGCACTGGGATGTCTATAACCATACAGGTAAAGAGAGACTTTTATGATATCTAGGATGCTAGGTCCACAAACCACAGCCAGTTTTTCTGAAGTGTATGTGCAGAATGTGTTGTATGTATGTATCACAGAAATCCACTCTGTGATCACATAAGATACCAAATATTTGTTTGGCTGAAGTTGCAGAGTGTCAGCTTTCTCCTCATCAGTACTCAAGTGTGTGACATGAATCTAGACGTTAATTTCAGTCTCCTATTTTTGAGATTCTGTTGTACCTTTCTTAGGGAATTTCTGAAAGGAACTCACAATTCTATCATTTATACCTTTCAAAATAGCAACAAATTAAATCTTTATTTTGATTTACCAAGACGCCTAGATTTTTTGTTTGATTTTGTTGTTTATTTGTTAGAAAGACAGAAAGAGGCACTTATGCACAAGAATTTTTGTTCTTATCTGATTTTTTTAGTGAAAATAAAAGACAACTGATTTTTAGGGAATAGGAAAAATATCATACAAAAGTCTTACACATAATTTATAACAGAACAGTGATATATGAAATTTTAGAAAAAAGAAGTAAAGGACTGGATGGAAAATACAAGCTGAAATACCTTTAAGCAAAACTTCTCAATCACTTCAAACCTTTCCAAATAATGAATGACTTCATAAAAGCTGTACTTTGAGGGGAAAAAAAAGAACCGAAACACAAAGTAATATTCTGTTACAAGTGGATGGTGGAACTGCAACAATACTGTGTGAAATTTCCCAAGCATAACACTGTACTTCATAAATTAAAAAAAAAAAAAAGGAAAATGCTACTATTTATCTCCATCTCATGCCTGCTTTTATACTTAATTTGTACCTACTGATACACATCTGTGAGTTGGTTATTGGTAATATGTGAGCAATATTAATTGCTTCTCTTGGTCTCATATTTGTATGCATAAGCCCAGTTGAGGTTAGTATCAACAATTTTCCCATATATCAAACTAGACCTTACAGATAGATAACTAGAGGTTACTTATATATAAGGTAAGAAACTCTATCCAAAGCCCACAGAAGTGCTGGGGCTATTCAGAAGAGAATGTCTGAAAAATATCACACATGAAACAAAAATAATTTCCCAGTCATCCGTGATAAAGTCTGGATAAACCTGGCTGATCTCCATGGTTTTTCGCTATGTGAGAGGCTATGAATGCCTCTCAGAGAAGATATGACAGATATGACATCTCAGCTATAGCTTTCTCTTGCTGTTATATTTTGGTACTGCACTCCAGAGTGAGTAACAGATTCACAGCACAATACAGACCTTAAATGCAATAATATAGTCTCAGTCACTTCAATCTGTGGAAAGCTGACACAAAGAGCTACCCAGAAAAAAGTGAAAATATTCTTGTTAATGACTTATATGTCACATTCCCCAAAATTCTTAGTGCTGAGAAGAGACAGGCAAATGTTGTGTTGTGGTTTAGGAATGGTATTCCTCAATTTTGTGTTCCATATGCTGCTCTCACACTCCCTCCTCCTCCTTCTGCTCCTCCTGGGGCAAGTTGGACAGGAGAATTGGAGACACAAAAGGCAAAGATCATTGGTTCCGATAAGAACGATTTACCGGAAACACCAATGAAATAAGAAATGACCAGTAACAGCAGCAACATCAATGACAGAGTGCACAAGAGAGGCAAGCATTTCACACATAATTGCTCATGACAGGGAAACCAGCAAAACCCCTGACCACCTGTCACGCCCTTCCCCTGCCCTCAGAAATTATGTGAGGGGATACAGAATGACCTCCGAGACCTAGCCATGCCCCTCCTGGCTACTGCAAAAATCAATAGTGTCCTGACTGGAATCCGGACAGTTACTTAAATTTCTTGCCCAAATTATCTTTTGCATTCTTTCACAGTGTATTTTGAGCCATCATAGAACAAATAAACCCTCTGTTCGACTGTATACTGGAAGTGTACTAGTGTACACTTCTGTAACTGGGGTAGTTTGCTATGGTTAGGGTTTTTTGGACATTGCAATTGTTCCCAAGCATTATGAATAGCTGCTATCTATCACAAAATACTTGGAATATGTTGCCAAATCCATTGCAAACAATTTCTATAGAAATTGCAGCCAATATTTTTATTTATTTATGCACATTATTTACTTCACAGAGTCCAGATGATCAGCCCCTGAAGCTGTTCTATATCGATCAGAATTCTACAGCTTTTTTTATATTAGTTAGTATAATACTGTCTCATGCAATTACAGCATAGTACAGTAATCTGTTTTCCAAAATTTGTTTGTATTTGCCATGTGCAACACATGGTTCCTTTCCAGTACTTGTTCCCCCACAAGAATTGACCTGAACATCATTTTTTTTTAAGCTGCAGTAGCTAGATACACGAAGATGATGGCATACACAATCCAAGCTAGTCTGAAACCTTTAGTGGTACCATAGTTGCTAGGTGACTGGACCTTCAGATCTTAAGTGCAATTTTTCTTCATTTGAGTTCTGTGCATGGCTGAGAAACTGCATGTAGCAGCCTCAGTCTGGCGCCTGGCTGCTGCAGACAGGAAGTATTTCTTGTCTAGAGAACCTGCTCTTAGACTATAGATGCAAAATGAGGCCACAGCTTCAGTTCAGCAAGGAGAGCCACATTTTCAGATTGTTCGTGTAACAAGCCAGGAGGAAGTCTGCCCAGTCTGAGTGGGACAGCCTCCTTCCAAGACTTCCAGCCATGCTCCCTGAACTCACTGGTGCCTCGTGATCCTGTGGCATGGTCTGGTTATACACATAAAATGTACTCCACAATGTCCTTCTTACAGACCTGGCTTACTGAAGAATGGCAGCTATGAGTTGAGCTCCTGCACATTCTGGCAGCTGGTATGTGTTTCCAGCTTTTCACTCAGGTTCTCTCAGTTGGCAGCTTTAGTTTAGTTGTCAAAGTGTTTTCTGTGAAAATTCAAAAGTGCTCTACAAAGCTTTGCCAACAAGCAGGGCTGGAGTGGAGGGCTCATTCTGCTGGCCAGTAATAGAGCTGGTGACAAAACAGGGGTTTTCCAAGTCTGAGCTCTGCTCTCCCATGGTTCAAGCTTGGTCTTGTCAAGCCTAGAAACTGTGCTACTGGGTATGAGGTACTATTCCCAGGGCTTATTATACATGCTGCACAGCACTGCACCATCTATTTGCTACTGAAATGGTGGTCTCCTGTGCTGTACACAGGCTATTTCTAAAGAGAACTTGAATTTTACTCCTGGAAGGTTGGGTACATAAAACCTAGGAAACGCAACACCTATCCTTAAAACCTTTAAGTGCTTTTTTCGGATTTAGCTTTGCACTATTTTTTAGAGGTCTGGGAGACAGCCATGGATACAAGCAGGTTCCCAAGTCAGTATATGTCAGTATAATCACAAACATATCACAGATGAGAAAATAAACACAGATTAAGGTCAAGCAGCTGCCCAAATATTACACTGTAATGAACTCATGGTCAGGAAATCATACTGAAATACATTACTGAGGATCCTAGATAGTAAAATCAAGTCATTATTGGTGACCCAAGCAGTGTCAGTTACACATTTTTCATATCAAGTACAGAATGTCATATTTCTTTTAGGCCACTAAAAAAAGTTTGCACAAAAAATGTCTAGAAGTATACAGTAGTCTTCTAACAAATCACCTCCAAATTAAATTGAATGACTGAGCTGTGAGACCTTGGTTCTCTCTCAAAGCTGAAACACCTGGTCCTTTTCCAGATGAATGAAACCAGACAGATAAAGAGAGGAAAAAGTACATATGCTGTTGCCCTGGCTGTCTGTGCACTGTTAAGTGAAAACATGACTGCATTAGGACTAAACTGATCTCAGTTGGTTTCCCCTTGCACCAGAAAGATTGCCTGCTAGACCTGACAAATGTCCTCTTGTATCGCTTTTTTTTTTCGACTCCATGCAGACAGTTGAAGCAGTTGGTGAATGATGTCACTTCTGGTCAATTGTCCTGAAAAGATGAAAGTGTTTGCCTTGAGGAAACCATGTTCTATTACACAAAGCCTGGTTACTTTTCTCCTATTGTGCTTTACAACTTGCAAGAGCTGTCTCTACAGATAATAAGATTTTCACTCTGCAGTCATTTAAACTACAGTATCTTCTGTCAGTGTCAGCGTTTGAGAGCTTTAATACTGTCAGAGTTGCAAAGGAGTAACTTAAGAAGAGATGGAGAGTGCTAGCCATTTTCTTGTTCAACTTTGGAAATTACTTTTGTAATGAGAAACCAGCTACACAGTATGTCACTAGTCAACTGATCAAAAAGAAATTGATGGAAGATGTTAAAAACAAATATTCCAGTCACATTTGCACTTCATGGACAGACTCATTAGGAAAACAAGAGAATATACCTCTGTTCAATGACTGTATTTAACAAATTATTTTATCAGTCTATTATTTCAAAAGAAGCTAAAAAAAATCTAAAGATTTAGGATCAAAGTACCAAACTCTACTAATTTTCAATTAGTGATCTTAAAAAAGTCAAATTTATTGTTGAAATCTCTATGTGGTAATGATTAAAAATAGTCTGAGTGTGTGAAAAAATGGAGGCATGATTCTGTGGTTGGGAATTTGGGTAGTGTTCCAAACTGATTCATACAAACCCCATTGCTGGATCAGAACCTTAGAAATAATAATACGCTAATTTTGTGAGCAAAACAGTGCTTTTAAAGACATATCATGAGGGCACAAGATTAATAAATTCTTGCACTATATGATCTTCTTGTCATATGTAAATTTTCTGGTTCTGTTTTAATGTAGCATCATTTTAATGAAAAAAAGATTTTGGAAAAAAAAATCACAATATTGTGAATACCAATCACTTAAAAACGCTGAGTTGAACTGCAGAAATAAATCAAAGTATTAACTCACAAACCTTGAGGAGTGTAAGAGATAACAGGATATAAATCAAGTATGGTTTTGGAAGAGGAGGATTAAATGGGAGAAAAGGGAAAACAAAAAAAAGAAAGAAGTAAAATAATGAGAAAAATGGGAACTGAAACATGCCTACTCTGAGCAGAAGAGCAGAAAAATAATAAGGGGGCTAAAATTTCAGATATGATACCAAATCAGTACAATCTTGAAGACCATGCTATTTTTATTCTTCCTTTTTCTTTTGTTTGGTGTTTGGATTTTTTTCCTATTTTAATTTTCATTTTCTGCCTATGTTGTATTTTGTTCTTCTGCATTAGACAGAGGTTTGGGATATCTTTTATTTGAATGAAAGAGGTAGGTAAAGATTTTGGACTGCTTTTCTTTGAATTGTGAATGAGATACCTTCCTGGTTTTTGGGTTTTTTTAGCTCCTATACCTAATAAAATTCTCAGAAACTCATCCCAACTTTCATTTCAAGTCCTCCTTCCTATAAACTGTCTAGTGGGTCTATTTCCTGCTTTGAATGTCTTGTCAGTTCTGGTTAGCTTAAGATGGCCCATCAAATTAAGATCATGCAATCTTAAGATAAATGGTGCTATTTCCACATACATCTTATAAAAGATTGCAAACAACAGAATTTTATGCCCTGGAAAAGACAAGAGTGGAATTTAACCAAATTATTGAGAACTCTGAACATTTCTTCTCCTGCTTCAAAATAAATGAGAAGGGAGAGACAATATGTTCAGCCCCAAAGCAAGCTGTTCACTGGTAACAAAATACTGAAAGTCAATTGTAACTACTGCAATATGTCAAATTATGTCATATTACATCTTTCTTAACTGTACACAAATCCCTTTGTAAGGGTTTGCTGATTGTACTCTTTATTGCACAAAGAAACAAAGAAATAATAAGTATAGAATAGGGCATGTACTCTACAGAGCTCCTGTATTTTTGACACCTTCTGGTGCAGGCTTTGCATGTTGTCTGCCCCCAAAGCTGCAAAATAAATCCAGGACAGTATTTGACTATGGTTACAACAGCAAACAAAATGCCCAACAGGTCTGGACCTGTAGTTGGAAAGAGGTAGTGGTCAGGATGCCCACACTAGGTGCATTTTGGGAGAGGTTACTTTGGATCAGCTCTAGTTAGCACACTTTCCACTGTAGTTTATGGTCTTAAAAACACAAGACGCGTTACGAGAACACAGACAAGAGAATCAGGCTTTTTATTCCCTCCACATACCCCCCACTCTTCCCAGTACAGCAAAAAATAGAGATTACTTTTTTGAAGTGATCCACTGCCCTATAAGTGTCAAAGGACTTGTATCATTAAGATTGCACAGGTAGAGAAAAAGATGACACATCACAGAGGTATGTGTTGAATGATACTAAGTGTAAATGTGTTTAAGAGGAGTTCATAATAAAAACAAATATAGTACTGTAGGTTACACTCTGTGTATGAGCAAGCTACAATATACAGAAAAGTCTGAGAAATGCTAATTACTTCACAGCAAAGCTTTGATGCCTAAAGAAAGATTAAAATATTCATTACCTAGTCATTCAATAACTTGTCAACCATTTTAATATTTTCTAATGTTTGCTGATAGTTGTAGTAGTTTCTAAGTAGTTCCTATACTAAGTAGTTCCTAAATCATTATATAATGATGTCAGAAACAATCCTGGAAATTGCAAGTCTGTAAAAAGAGATTTAAAAAAGGTATGTGGTATTGAATTAAAGCTACATAATAATTATGCAACATTTAGAAATTTTTTTTTGACCAGAAATGCAGGTAAGTAAACATTATTTCACACTATTCAATATTACACTACAGCTTCTCCATTTTTTTTTTTAAATTTATGTACTTAAGAATAAAAATATATTTTTGCAGCAACTGCATAATACTAGTTATATTAATTTTTATGACACTGAAAAGAGTTGTGCATATTAGATTGTTCTAATGAAAAGTTTGCTTTAATGTTATGATTAATAACAATTTTTATGCATGTTTTGATATGTGGTTAAAAATAATTAAAAAAAATCTTCTATGTCAAACCCTACAAAAATTTTCTTGGGTGATTGCCCCAATGATCTGACAAAGTATACACCATAGCAGCTCATACACTCTTCTGTGAAAAATCCTAACTTACGCAGATTCATTAGTGATAGTTCTCCTGCCTTCAGAACTAAATACCAGTGATCTGATCCTAATTCTCTCAATGAAGTCATCTGAAGTACTTTTTAGAAGAACATCAAATACTGCATTGTGGGATACATAAAAGTTGAGGTGATAGTGTAAATTCAGTGAAGAATTCAGTGTTGAATTAGTAATTTTGGAACAGGATGAATTCTTGTAAGCAGGATGAACTTCACCAAAATATAAAATTAGTGAAAACAAAACAAAAGAACTGGAGAATTTTGAGGAGCTGGAAGATCACACAATTCAAGACTTCACATCCTTAGCAGGTGATGTAACAAAAAAATGACTTAAACTAAGGACAGTTGCATGGATAAACAATGAAGCAAATAAAACAATGAAACAAATAGCTTGAACCAATCATGTCCCCTCTAAACAGTGTAGCAAGTAGGTATCAGAACAAATGGGTGTGTGCTTCTATGCTGATACAGAAGGAGGAGCTGGACTGAATTAAAACCGAGTAAGATATATCATGTCAGAAGGATACAAAAAAGAAAATATTCAGTGGGTCACTGTATTTCCAAGGTGCAAAATACACAAGAAAAAGAGAACAGAGGAAAGGTCACAGAAGTGGTGCTATGAATCAAAGGAAGGATGCATCCCAACCAGGTGATTAATTTAACTGCATCAGGATGTAACAGAATCTCCATGGATTAAAATTTTATACTTATGTAAGCAAACAATATTCTTAGGGCAATACTATCACAGCCTGAGGAGGATGGAATGAGGGAATATGGTTCATTCACCTGGCAGCTCTCAGAGAAGCTTAGAATATGAACTAAAGGGATGCTCTTGTCATTCCCATGCAGACTCAGTAACTGTTGCACTGGGCCATGAAACTAAGGCAAACGTTGAGACTCCATAAATGACTGCTTCTCGAAGCAGCTAAATGGGGAACTAACAGAAAGAGAAGCATTCCTAAATGTTTTTATGACCTAATACTTGGTTTGAAAAGTAACTGTCAATGTACAATGTACAAGTAAGCACAAAGCAGTTAGAGCTACCCTTGCAGGGTAAAACGAAAAAAGAAATCAAAACAAGCAAACCAGAAAATCTACAGTAGTTTGATTCCAGAAGGAGGAACTATTTTTATTTACAAGGAACAGGGAATCTCTCTTTTATTGAATTATCAGTGAAACAGATTCTAAAACAAATCCCCAAATGAGGGGGATCAGATTGCTGGGTCCACAGCTGTAGGAATCCTAGCCATTCCTGCAAAAATCTGGTGTGCCATTACCAAACTATTGGTTTTATATTAGGCAAAGTGATAAAAACTGTGAAAAACAACAGAATCTGCAGGAAAAGAAGAGCCAGGGGAAAGGCAATGCAATGCTTTTAGAGGAAAGGTATGCCTGTGAACATGAAGTCTGTCTCAGTAGGTATTTTTATTTAAAAATTTATCTGAACTAACAACAGCAAAAATCTCAGGAACACTACTTCTGTTCCCTTTTAGGCATCTTCAGCATCTATCAGTATATTTCATTGAGTCCAAATGCCAGCTAAAACTCTAGTCAGAGACAAAATCCATGATGTTCATACAGAGTTCTGTCAACTTTAGAGATATAACCCTGCTCTTTACATTGAGACATTAACAATTGCCCCAGTGCAATTACTTTGACTGTCTCTAAAAGCCCAAATGCATAGTCTGTAATCAGCAACATAGTCATAGAATCAACTGGGTTGGAAAAGACCTCTGAGATCATCAAGTCCAGCCCTATAATGACCTAAATTCTGCCAGTAGTCACTTAACACAATCTGGGTTACTTATGTATCTACATGAAAGTCAGAATGATAGCATGCTTTCTGCTTTAGTACCTTAGGCTTCCACACAATATTCTGAAGACTTAGCTACTACACTTATGTTACTATTGCCAGCCTATCTACATGTCTTTAATATTTTTAAAGTTATTTTAAGCTCTGGCTTGTATAATGTTGCATTTGCTATATTGCTTTCCTTTGGCATGTTGGGGGAAAAAAACCCCAAAAAACCAAACACATTCTTTAAAAGAGGCAAATTTTCATTTTGAATAACTAACAGGCCTATTTTGATAGAATTCACTAAACACAAGAACTGAGATTCAAGTTTTTTAAAGAACTCTAGATAACTTTATTCATGTTAATATATATTTGTCAATCATGGCTGGGCTTCGCGAATGAAGATTAGGGAAAGGTCTCTATCCACGTTTGTTGCAAGCACGCTGGTGGCTAAAAAGGCCAATACAAGATAGGCATGTCCAATTACAAAAGGCACAGCAGAAAGACTCCTTAGGTGGTAAATTCTGCAAGACACGATTCTTTCTGCGTTGTCTTTTCTCCTCAAGAGTGATCCTGCGTGCGTTCTCAAAGGCATCAGCAGCGTTATAGATGGCAATTGGAGGCCAGAGTAGACCAGTTATGTTGATCAATATGGCCAAGGCTGAGATGTTGTTTCAGGGAGTCCTTGTATCTTTTCTTCGGGGCTCCTCTCTTGCTGCAGAAGGTGGCAAGTTCACCATAAAGCAAGATCTTAGGGAGGTGGTGGTCCTTCATCCTGGAGACGTGTCCTGCCCAACGCAGCTGTGTTCTCAGCAACATGACCTCAATACTTGTGCCTGCTGCTTGCTCTAGAACAGATGTATTGGTTATATAATCTGACCAGTGGATGTTTAGGATTGTACAAAGGCAGCGTTGATGGAAACGTTCTAGGAGTCGCAGGTGGTGGCGGTAGGTGACCCATGACTCAGATCCATATAAGAGAGTAGACAGCACTATGGCTCTGTAAACAGTGATCTTTGTACTTTTCTTCAAGTGTTTATTTCTACAAACTCTTTTATGAAGCTTTCCGAAAGCACTATATGCCTTTGCTAACCTGTTGTCTATCTCTCCGTCAACCTTACCATCCGAGGAGATGAGGCTGCCTAGGTAATTAAATTGCTGGACTGATTTGAGCTCTGATTCGCCAATGGAGATACGGGGATGATGGAAGACTTCCTGAGGTGCAGGTTGATAGAGAACTTCTGTTTTCTTTAAACTGACTTCCAGCCCAAAGAGCTCAGCAGCGTCTGCAAAGCAGGATGTTAAACGCTGCAGAGCTGCTTCTGTGTGGGCAACAAGGGCAGCATCATCAGCATAAAGCAGCTCCCGGACAAGATGGTTTAAGGTCTTAGTGTGGGCCTTCAGTCGCCTTAGGTTGAATAGGCTTCCATCAGTATGATATCTAATGTAGATACCGTCCTGATCATTGAGGTCAGCCAATGCCCTTTGGAGCATCATGCTGAAAAGGTTGTGAATAGGGTTGGTGCGAGAACGCAGCCTTGTTTCACACCATTAGTTATTAGAAAGGGCTCAGAAAGTGCATTGCCATATCTGACTTGGCCGTGTTGATCCTCATGGAGTGAGATGATCATTTTGAGGAACTTGGGAACAACCTAATCGTTCCAAAATCTGCCATAGACCTCTTCTGCTCACAGTATCGAAAGCCTTGGTGAGGTCAACAAAGGTTACACAGAGATCTTTGTTCTGTTCCCTATACTTCTCTTGCAGTTGTCTGAGAACAAACACCATGTCTGTGGTACTCCTGTTGGCTCTGAAACCACATTGACTTTCAGGTAGAATTCCTTCTGCTATAGCAGGTATTAGTCTGTTCAAGAGTATTCTTGACTGGATTTTGCCAGCAGTGGAGAGGAGAGTAATACCACGGTAATTTGAATAGTCTGATTTAATACCTTTCTTCTTATACAAGGTGATGATGACTGTATCTCGAAAATCTGATGGTAGTTCACCTAGTTCTCAACAGCGTAGTAAGAACTCGTGAAATTTAGCATGGAGTGCAAGGCCCCATGTTTCCAGACTTCAGGTGGAATTCCATCAACCCCAGCTGCCTTGCCAATTTTCACCTGCTGTATGGCCTTGAGGGTTTCTCCTAAAGTGGGGGCAGTATCCAATTCATACTTCACTGGTTGTTGTGTGATGGACTGAATGGCTGCGTCTTGGACTACATGGTTGGCACTGAAAAGGGTCTGAAAGTGTTCAGACCATCGATTCAGAATGGAGGTTTTATCTGTAAGAAGTGTTTGACCATCAGCGCTGAGTAGAGGGCTTTGGACTTGGTATGTAGGCCTGTATGCTGTTTTCAGGGCCTCATAGAATCCTCTGTGATCACCCATATCTGCGCACAATTGAGTTTTTTCAGCTAGACTGATCCAGCACTTGTTCTGGATGTCATGGAGTTTCTGTTGGAGTTTGCTGCATGTAATGCAAAAGGCTGTTTTTCTTGCATGACAGGATGGCAGTGCAAGGTGTGCTTGATGAGCGGTTCTCTTCTTCCTCAACAATTCCTGGATCTCTTGATTGTTTTCATTGAACCAGTCCTTGTTCTTCTTGAGGGAGAACCCTAAGGTTTCTTCAGAGGACTGCTGGATGCTGTTTTTAATATGGTGCCAGAGTGTTATAGGAGAGGTATCTGTAGTCCACCAACACCCATGTGATGCCCAGCGCAGAATGCCAAACAGACCATCGACCGGTGCGCTGTAAACTTAACCTCATTCTTAAATTCAAATCTAAAAGGGGCAGTATCCCAAGGAGGAGACTCCAAGCTAACAATCTCCAATCAGCCACAGTGAGACACAAATTCCAGGCTAATCTTCAAACTAGGCTAGATAACCATTCCTCAGATATATTTGTAATTGTGTTAAGATTATATAAATTATATACAATAACACCCTTACAGACCTGTGCTAACAGGGACAGTGAGTGAGACATTTTTCCACTGTAAGGCACTGTGTAATGAGCTCAGTGTAGAAAATACACCAAGTAATTACATTTTTGCCTGCCCAAATTATCCCCATAAGTTCAGTTGATTATAGGAATCTTCCAGCTGTTAAGCAACTACTGTGTTTCACCTCAAGTAGCAGCTTTTCAGCAATACACTAAGCAAAATAATTTCTCTAAGTCTTACAATGCTTTCGAATGGACCAATACATCTAACTCATCACCTGTATAATTGCACAATTAATGAAACCTAGCTATTGCTGCCTCTGGTAATACAACATTATGCAGCAACTATTCATGACTGCTGTCCTTTGAAGGACTGGTAAGGATTGCCATCGGTTATCTGGGTTTTTTTAGTAAGCAGTGAATGCATAATCTGGTATGGTATTTTGAGTAATAAAGGCACGACTACTGATAGAAGTAGGATACTATAAGTGGATCAATAATTTGATCTAGCAATGCAACATTTTAGCAAAAAACAAATTGGTTTGTTTAGTGAGTTAGACTTCTTTGCACAATTCAAATAGAGAACCAGTCACCAACACCCTTCAAAGGTCATAAGGTTGACCAGTGCTTGGATGTTTCCTGAGCCCAGCACTGGAAACAACACCATCTGAGCTCTGAAAAACTCTTTATCCACAGAAGTGCAGTATCTCTATTTGAGAGACTTGAAACTCTCTCTTCAGAGAGTTTATCCCTCCAGGTGCAATATTGTGCTGCTGTAGCTGTATTGCTTCCGGTTTCAGTATTTGAACAGATTCTTTAAGCTCTGCACTATGTCCTCATTAGTGCTGCTACACACGCATTAAATGGAAAGTGTGTGGGGGGGGAGAGCACCAAGGCAGCTTGGGCCAGCTGAAGCAGATGCTACTTTCTGCTGACTCTTTTTCCAGTCCTGTGTCAGCAGTCACAAGTTTAACTGGCTCTGAGAACTCTCCTGGCCAAAAATAACCCATTATATACAAACAATCTTATTTTTCAAAATTCTGCCCCTTGAGAGATCACATGCTTTTTCAACAGTAAGCAACATGAGAATCACTGCATGGAAACATGTTCCAACTAAACAAAATTAGTTAAGCAAGATGCCACAGATATTGTTATTAAATCATAAAATGTTGGTCTTGGTTATTTCCACAGGGAGGCAGGTGACAATTATGCAGGTGCTGACTTTAAAGATGCTTAGTGCATTTAGTTACAGTGGCAAAAAAAAATAGGAAAGGAACTTCAAAAGTCAAGTTTATTTAACACTACAGGTACAAAATAGTAAGGTGGAGTGAATACTTTGCTAAGCCTCAGCTCTGTCAAGAACATCCACCTCAGGAGAATAGTCCATTCTAATTCTAAACCTGGCAGTGATTTCTTAGACATTTGGTCCCCCAACAGCACAGGTCTCATCCATGCTTCCCATGTAGAAACAGGTACGGCAGGCAAATACCTCCAGCCTCCAGACAGAAACCAACTGTGGACTAAGTAAAGTTGGTACTGTGTACCAACTATACTAAGTACAGTAACTGTCTACTGCTACTGTGTAGTCTGTGGAGTGGGAAAGTTTTGGATCCACTGCACTGGATCCACATTCTGAAAGGTTCTAAAGGCTCTCCTGTGATGCCTTAAGCCCCTAATGGTTTTTTTTTTATTTCTCTAATATTTGTAAGACTTGTAAGCTTTATAAGTAGTAGAAGTAGACTCTAAAAGCAGCAACCCTCCCTCCTTTGTCCCTTGTCCCTTATCCCTTTCCCTCTAGCACCCTTGTTTACACATTCCTTAACCCTCTTACCCCATTCTATGCTCCCTATATCAATCCTACTCTCGAATACAGCAGAAATGTTTAGACATTTGTCAAGGTAAGGCCTAGATTGTTGGCGGAACAGCATATCAGGGCCTAAACCACAGAACACGGTCAAGAATTAGGTAATTATGTACCCTTTGTGCTCTGATGATGGTGAAGATGGGATGAACAGGGGGTCCCAAAAAGCCCCCCGACTCATTTTCAGGGGGTGGACCTGGGGCGGTCCAGAGTAAAGGCCACAGGGTGGACACATCTGGGATTGGATGGATGGTATTATAAAATGTAACATCTCAGGCACGGCCGGCGTGCGTCTTGTAACATCTTTGCCTTGGCAAAGTAAACCCTTTCTTATCTCACCCTTAATTAACTGCTCTTAAATCCCACAGCAACAGTTGGTGGCCCGTATGGGGAACGAACCCGCGACCTTGGCTTAAGGCATCACCTGAAAGATTCTAAATATGCGGGAATGGAAAACAATTAACTATAAGGAGAAAAAGCAAAATGTATCAGAGCTGTAGTCTGAAGGCTGCAGTAGAAAGCTTTGGGAAATTGCACAGAACTAAGAGTATAAGAGAGAAAAGCTAAGTATTTCCTTAAAAACAGGTAGGTGTTTCTGGGAAGAAAGCTGAGAGAAGGAACATTAGGTTTTCAGTCTGTTGGGTTTTTTTTTTTTTTTTTTTTTTTTTTCGTGAGGGTGTTTTATCCCCAGCTGAAAACAGAGGGAATTCCGTTACTGGATTTCAGGGAAGAATATGGCTGGGCCCAAAGTAGAAATAAATCTATGAGGTAATATTTTACTTTTTTCATGAAAGTTCTAAATATTTCATACTATTATTGTAAACTATATGCATATAAAGTGTGGCCGGAACAGAGAGATTTCTCTGAAAAATTTTTCCTGCACTCTGTAGGCCTTGCTTGCCATGATTTTAGAAGTGACAAGCGGTGTATTGTTTATACTTATAGACTGTGTGAAAATATGCAATGTTTATACTTGTTAGCTGCGTGTCTAGTTATATGATTTGAGAACATAGTATGTTTATAGTAAGAAAGCCTTGAGAAACTGGAGATAATGAAACACCTGCAGATTTCGGAAAGCCCCTAAAGGCAGATTAATTAGGAAGGGCTTTGCATGCCAAGAATGATTTCAGGTCACGTGGACAGAACATCAGGTCCAATGAACTGAAGACATTAGACGCGTGCACAGACGGAGCTATCCAATCACCGTGTTGTGAGCATGTACCCTGAACAAACTAAACTGTATAGAAGTTAACTGATTTAAATAATAAATTGGACATTGCTTTGATCACATTGATTGTTTGCTTTGTCTCTGTACCTCCTCATTGACAATAAAGTGCCTTCCTAATAATGGTAGGCTATACTATAATATTCATGATGATGTTTACAGGTTCAGTGAAAATACAGTAAAAGCTCTTAAATTACAGGTGCAAGTATTGGAAGGCTACCATCAAGTCTGCAGTCATGAAGCCACAAGTAAAAAATACAGTTACAAACAAAAAAATGTTCCTGTCCGTGCTCTAAGCATAGATAGACAGACAAGCAGTAGACAGCCTGCCTATTTCTAAGACCTAAAAGGCAGACGGACAAGAATGATACTGCCAGTTAGCTCGTGTTCATTTGAAAAATCCAATCACATAACTAAAATCCAAGATCCACAGATCAATCATCCAATATAGATGATGGAAACAGTATTGGTATGAGCCACCTAGGAAAGAAGGCAAGTCAGCCATCCCTTTCTGGAACTGACAGAAACAAACAGACCAGCTAACCACAGTGCCTGGTGACAGGGGCCAAATCACCACAGAGATCACATAAAGAGTTAAGAAGTGAAACAGTCAAACCCAGAATTCCCAGATGAAGTAATTCTTCACAAAAGATCAAAGCTCAAAATCAATTTTTTTAGCAGTTGCTGAAGGTTATGAGTATCATGCAGTATTTTGATGACATTTTTCTATTTAAATAAGCACCCCAGGGGAGGAGTACAAAAATCAAATGTCTCTTGCAAAGAGACACAGTTCCGATTCAGCAATATTTAATTCAACTGCTGTGCAACTTTTATTAAAAAACACCACAAACCCTTCACTTATTCCCACAGCTCCAGCTTTCTTTGTCGAACAGCAGGCAAACCTGCTGAGGAATTCAGATGTATTGTGAAACAGAGCTTGGCTTGGAATCATTAAGAAAGCTAATGTCAGGTCCACCAACTCTGGCATTAAATACACAAGCTATTGTTTTTTCATATGCAGTTAGAAGTAGTTGATGGAGCCTAGGACAAAATATCACCAAAATATCATGCAAGAACTTTGTGGGTTTGCCTTTATCAAATACGTGAGTATTCATTTGACTTCTTTGAGACAAGAGACAGTTTCTGCACCCGGGCTTCCAAGAAGGATGCAGGCATCACTGCCCTCATGATAAAACTGACTGAATGAATCTAGCAGCTCAAGTGATAGGTTTTCTCTATTGCACAGACCCTGCTCAGCAGTTCGAGGAGTGAGAAAAAACAAATCGAACCAAACTACTGGTGGAACAGACTGAGCCAGAGAGAGCCAGGCAGAGGACTCTTGAGGCTCTCAAAAGCTATCACTGGGAATAGTGGCATGCCATGCTCTGCACATTAAGTTGGAATAATAATATACTGAAAAACATAAGGTGTCTTCTACTCCTATCACCTAAAAGAGAAACCATTTACAGAGTAACAAGATATGGGACAGGGACTTTGGCTGACCTGCAAGTAGTGGCTGATGCACACCTGGTAGCTATACACATCCCCTGCATCTGTATCACTGCACAGAGAGGTGTGAGACGCTACCTCTGAAAAAAACAAGTGGTTTCACAGTGTTTTCTATAGCCAACCTGACGTTTTCACTGTGGAGATATTTTATGCATATATACAAATATATAACAGAATCATGAAATGCCACTGTGATAAACCACATTGCAAAGGACCAAGACCAACACTAGAAAGAGATCAGGGAGAAAGAAATGAGGTTAGCCCTGTAACCCTGTCAAGAGATTAGAAATAGCACAGTAGGAAATCCATAGGAGAGCAAATCCCTTTCATCCCATACAGTTATCCCTTGTTACATAGTTGGTTTTGGCTATCTCCTTTCAAGCTGTGAAGGCCTAGATACTTCTCTGCAGAAATTAGAAGTTTGCCTGGGTATAACATGTTAATTAATAATTCTGAGTTATCTAAAATGCAAATTAGACTGCCAGATATGTTCCACTAATTATCCTTTTCAAGTCAGAACAGCATTTTCAGAAAAATTATTTCCTCACAAATATAGGTCAATGACTGTATTTCACTGATCAGATAACGGGAATATCTTAACCTACTTAAAGGAGTTTAAATTTAAACTTATTTCCTAAATCATCCACTGCAAAGTGATATGTTTGTGTGATTCTGTGATCTGTGTATATTTAGATATGTTTTTATATGCATGTTCCTAATCCCAGTTTAGCATGACATCCCAAATATTATCACAAAATCAAAACATATAAAATATAAGAAATCAGTGCAATAGCCCTTGTTTACTTTTATTTACTTCTCATTACAATTCAACCCAAATTTTCATGTTGCCCTGCCATATTGCCCACTCTCACTTCTTGTAGCCAAGGTTTCACAAGTGAGACAGAGATGCTTATGCATTCATACAAAATACACCTTGACATGCTTTATTTGGTTTTCTAATTAAGCGCTTAGCCAACCCTTGCAGCAATATGAACACATGTAACGTGTTCCTGTGAGTGCGAATCATGATTCTCTGCTTCTGCAAATTACTCCCACCTTCCTGGAAACACATATGCAAAGCTCTCACCTCCCAAGTGCAAATGGTATTAATTATCAGAAAGGATCTAAATGTTTACTCTAGGGATTTAACATTTTTATCAACATGCTTCTTATAAAATATTAATTAAAAAAAAGGTGAAATAAGGACAGTGTTTGCAAAGCTAGAAACAGAAGAAATGCAAACTTTTATGCAATTCTGAGTTAAGCATTTACTCAAAGATATACCCATTGCCAAGTGATTAATGATGTACTTATCATTAAATAAGGTCCAATTTTTATACAGCAGCCATCCATTCACTCCAATGAACCATGACTCTTAAGTTCTACCCTTGTTTCTCTGACAGTAGAAACCAGGGTATGACTAGTCAGGATGAAAATAGCAGCATTGCAGAGTTGTCTACAGTGGACTACCTAGTTTGAGTTTGTTGCACTTGGTGTTGGCCCTTCCAAGGATTTCTGAATTAGAACAGAATACAATTCATAGTGCAAAAACCTAAGTTCACAGCACGTCAAAAGTGTTAGCTGGTTTAGTAGTCCTTGAAGCTGAACCACTGCAGGGTACAGACAATATCTTCCCCACCACTCACATCCCATCTCAGGAGCAGTAATTACTGTGGTGAGCAACCTGCCACCACAGATCTGACCATAGAATCATAGACTCATAAGATGGATTGGGCTGAAAGGGACCCAACCTGCAGTAGGCAGGGACGATGTTGTTCAGAGCCCCATTCAACTTGAACACTTCCAGGGATGGGAGATTTTCTCAGTTTCGGCCAGGGAAGGGTTATTTTTTTGCCATAGTCGGGAGGGGGGTGTGGCTGACGGGGCATGGTCAGGACCCAGATGTTTTGTGATACAAATTGGTGTCATTGCCAGGGGCAGGGTAAAGGAATTCTCTCTTGCTTCAGTGGAGAAGGGTGTTTCTTCAGGTGAGAGAAACATGGTAGGCAAAACAGTCTGGTATTGTTTTATTTTACGTGTAAATTGGTTTTTTGTATTATACCTTTTATTATTAATATGGTTGCTGTTACTGTTTGTTTTAACTCATTGCTGTTTACAGCAAATTGTTCTTTTCTCAACCTCTGATATTTGCCTTTTGTGCCTCACATTGGAGGTGGGGGGAGAAGTGGCTCGTGTTCTTTTTAGTGGGAGCACTAAATTGGGGAATATCATTCCCAAACCAAGACAGGCATCGACAAGTTCTTTGCACTCTTCTTCGAGTGCCTCACCACCCTCACAGTAAAGAATTTCTTCCTCACATCTTATCTAAACCTACCCTCTTTCAGTTTAAAGCCACTCCTCCTTGTCCTGTGACCACATGCCCTCTCTCCATCTTTCTGGTAGGCTCCCTTCAGGTAACAGAAGGCAGTAATTAGGTAACCCCAAAGCCTTTTCTTCTCTAGACTGAACAATCCCAATTCTCTCTGCCTTCCCTCATAGGAAAGGTGTTCCATCCCTCTAATTATCTTGATGGCCCTCCTCCAGACTCACTACAACAGGTCGATGTCCTTCTTGTATTGGGGACCACAGAGCTGGATGCTGTAATGTAGGTGGGGTCTAACAAGGGCAAAGTAGAGGGACAGAATCCCCTCCCTCAAAATGCTGGTCACTCTTCTTTTGATGCAGCCTAGAACAGACACGTTTTGCCCTGCTCACCCTGCTAGTACCAGCACCAGTACGGCCAGTCTCCAAGGGGAATGACAGTTCATTTTGATTACTGGACTGAATGGCCAGTGCATGATAACTGTGTGACAATTATGGGCAAGATTATTACTAAATCAATAATTTCTTACTATTAAATATGCAGAACTATAACTGCATCTAATTTTTGTTGCCGTGACAGATCCAAGTGCATGGTTTCCCATAGCCTGACATAATTCCAAGGACCTGAATTAATTCCACTGACAGATCATCCCACTATAATGTAGAGAAAAGAGGAACAGAGAAGAAAAAAAAGACTGGGAAGCAAATTCCAAAACCTGCTACCAGTATGAGCACCAGTAAAATATCTAGGAAAAAGCTCTGTAGAAAACAACACTGAACTTGCCATCAGCACTAGGCACAGTGAAGCAAGCACAACATTGTGAGTGTGTAACAGGCCATAAAATAAGGAATTTTTGATAGTTAAATGTACCATATTCTTGACCATAATCTCCATGAAGGTAAGTGTGATATGAAATTCTAGATATCTGGACACATATCCAGAGAACACATAGAAAGTACAGTTTTCCCTTCTCTAAGACAAGAGTAAATATTTCCCTCAGCAGTTGCACACAGAGTAAATACCTGAGGTGAGATTCACTTTATCTCAAGCAGGAAAACAGCAGAGTACTGCAGTCCTTCTCTAATTCAGCTCGTTTCTTGGATACTTCCCTTACAAAACACTCAGTCTGAGTTCAGCTTTCCTTCCTTCTGCTACAATCCTTTCCCACTCTATTTGGCCTCACTTTCTGCTGTATAAACCTCTGTACTTATAACAGGCAGCTGTGACCTTTCCTCAAGCCACAAGGAAAAGCCCTTTTCCTGGAACAGATCAGAGCCTGGGATATACACACACAGCAAACCCTCTAACAGGAGTAGCAGTGCTCTGCTGAAGCACTCACTACCAAAATCACACCATCAGAGGAAGGCGTCACATTGATAATAAAGCTAAGAAAGAATTATTTCCAGAAGACACAGAAAGCTTTTGAACATATGCAGCAAGTCCTTACTTCCCTGAAATCAGTTCCATTCCAAATGTACATATATGCACCTTAAGGAAACATGGATGCATAAATGTTACAATTACTATGACACTTAGTTATCCTACTTCAGTGCCTTAATATTTACTGTTTACTACCAAGCACAAGAATAAGGCATTTATCTGTAAGGAGGCAGGGATATCTAGGAAGAGGAGGGGACCGTCTTTCTGGTTTTCACCAACACATTACCCAGTTCCACAAAATCCTGATGCAGAATTTTGCAGGGGGATTTTTTAAATTTCTTTTATTTATTTAAATTTAGTTTTCTGGGCAAAAGTGCTAAAGAGTTATTGAAGAGAGTGGAAGATTTTTTGCAGGTATTGATTTGCCTCTCTGATTAAGCTCTGTTTGACCCTCTCTTCCCCTTTTATTTCTCTGCAGGGTATTCATTTACGTAGGGGTTACTAACATGAGGGGTGGTGCTATATACAGTCAAGTGGGAGACAACTAAGGAACAGCCACTATTTATTTTAAGATAATCTACAGTCCATATTGTCATTTCTGTATGATAGTTTAAGAATCCTTCCCCTTTCAGGAGTATACAGGCTATAATGCTGCTCTTAAGTGAAGCCAAAGAAAATTCTAAGAATAAATTTTACTCTTTTTCTAAAGGGAAAACATCTTCATAACAACTTAACCTATCCAGACCTTCAGTTCTCACAAAAGTGTCTGACTTCTTAGCATTAAAACTTAGCATGTGCTTCTCATATACTCTGTCTTCAGTCCATTGCTAATGCTCTGGAAATCCCTGGCCCTGATGCTGTATTGCTTGTGCTCACCAGTGTGATTAAGAGCAAAAACGTAAGCTGTGCAGTTGCAACCACATGATAGTCCAGTCACAATCCCTCCTGGTAACAAAGATAGCACTTATCTATGTGATTCTGTCTGATAAAATCTTTCTTTCCCCTGTATATGATCTAATCATAGCAAACTATATTATTCCTGTTACTGAGCATATGGCCAGAAAAAAGAAGTCTAAAAATGCCTCTTCTAAAATATTTTCAGGGCACTACTTCAATGATGATAAATGTATTCTGGGGATATTTGATAAATAGTTATAATCAAACAGAATTAACAAAACAAAAAAAATCAGGGGATATAAGCTGAGGTCACTGGAGCTATGGTGGTAAACTTACTCTGGATCATGGAAAAAAGTCAAATTCTTAATTATGGAATGCATAAACAAACCTCTCTCTCTTCTGTTTTGATAGGCTCTCACAATTACTGAAACATCTATCACTACGTTTTTACTGCCACTGCCTAAGCAAACAGTTGCACAATTACGCTGGCACCATTTTAGTATACACTTCTGATTTTCTGGTACCAGTGTTTCCTGTTTTGACCTTTGAAACACAACATCTTACTACAGTCTAATAATTAACAAAGGCCAATCATAAACTCACTAGTTATGCAGTGCACAGCCACAGTTCAGGTGCACATTTAGGGAATCACCATCCTGCAGTGCTCATGGAGATGCCTGTAGGGACTGCAGTGTGACTCAAATGGCCATGCAGCAAGCACTCAGTCCCATGAAGCTGCCATGAGCTTCCTACGCAAAAAAAAGAGCTCAGGTTCATGAAGAGGAGCTCTGCACCTCTCTATCCAGTTTCAAGAACTGATGCCTGGAGTTAAAGGCTTAATTCTACTGAAATCCTGAGGAGTTGCATGGGTAACTTTTGGATTTTTTGTCCCCATTGAATTCAACAGCTAAGACATTTTCAGTACACAGTCCTGAACAGTGGTCCTGGCACAGCTGGAGCATTACTGTAATACAGCTTCTGCAGCACAAATCATCCACGGGTATCCACCTAAGTTACGGGTAGGAAGCCCAACATTTTCTTGCAACGGAACAGAGAGACTTGGACCTCCTGAAGTAGAAAAGCAATCAAAGCCATTTCTCAGAGTTTAATTACCATTGCTTTGCTGTGCCTATTAAATGCCCAAAGTAATAGGGACACACTGAGCCATTTCTATCTTCATTCACTTGTACTTCACTGCTTCTATGTGTCACTCCTTATGAGGAGTCTGACAAACAGCAAGTGATTCCTGAGCTGACATGCATCAAACTAAGGCTTGCTGAGAAAAAAAACTGATTTCCTGTCTATTCTTAGCATTTGCTTCCATGTGAATCAGAACTTCCATCAGCATCCAATGTTTTCTAGGTATCTGCCAGTAAAGACCTTTTTATGAAGAGGTTGTATGAGACAGCTGAAAGCAGTCAATTCTGGGTTGATTTGGGTGCACACCCACACATGTCTTGGGGTGTCTAATTGTCTCCAAAATCATCTAGGTGCTCTGACCTGTGCCTTGTAGTTCAACTCTCTTTGAATATATGGATAATGTAGTATTCAATATATGATATAGTCACTGTCATGTCCTAAATTATTTCTAAAGTGATATTTAGCCTTCATAATAAGTAGAAGATACTTTTTACAATTTTATACTTAAATGCCTTTACATTTACTGACCAGTTTGGTCATAAGACCTGAGCAGGGCACTGCTTTTCTCTGAGAAAAAAACCTAAGAATTTGTTTCAAGCCTCAGAAATTAAAATGCTTTAATCCATGAAACACTACAAGCAGCCAGAAGAGCAATTATTGCAATCTGTACTTACTTTTCCTTAGGCTTTTCTAGTAAAAATCCATGGTTAAGTCAGATACAGAAAACATTCCTACACAAGGTCACAGACTCTAGCCCTGTACAGTTCTCTACAGATTTTCCAGTGTGCTAGTCTTGTCCTAATCATCATCTTAACCATCTGCATGAACAGAGTGAAATCAACTTTTATATTGAGGGAAGAAAATAAATAAAGAATGGAAAGAGAGAAAGATGGAATCAAAGTAAGAGAAAATGAGGAGGAACAAAAGTCTCTTCAAACCAGATGGGCTTCATCTATCCAGCAAGGGCAAAAGGACTCTAGCCCATAAGTTGGTGGGGCTGATAAGGAGGGCTCTAAACTAGGTTTGAAGGGGGAAGGGGTTGAAACTGGGCTCTCCAGAAAGGAGCCCAAGGGCGGACAGCCCAAGTTAAGAGCCAAATCAGCAGCCCAGCTGAAGTGCATGTACACCAATGCACACGGCATGAGTAACAAATAAGAGGAGCTGGAAGCCATCATGCAGCAGGAAAACTATGATGTAGTCACCATCACAAAAACATGGTGGGATGACTCGCATGACTGGAGTGCTACCATGGGTGGCTACAAGCTCTTCAAAAGGGGTAGGCAAGGTAGGAGAGGTGGAGGGGTGACTCTATGTGTTAGAGAGTCTCTTGACTCTGAAGTTGAAATCAGTAACAATAAGGCTGAGTGCCTGTGCATCAGAATCAGGGGGAAGGCCAACAAGGCTGGTATCCTGGTGGGAGTTTGTTACAGACCACCCAATCAGGATAATGAGGGTGATGAATTATTCTACAAGCAGCTGGCAGATGTCTCAAAATCGCCAGCTCTTGTTCTCGTGGGTGACTTTAACCTGTTGGATGTCTGCTGGGAACTCCACACAGCGGAGAAGAGGCAGTCTAGGAGATTCCTAGAGTGTATAGAGGATAATTTCCTGCTCCAGCTGGTAAATGATCCTACCAGGGAGGGAGCCCCGCTAGACCTCCTGTTCACAAACAGAGAGGGGTTGGTGGGAGATGTGGTGGTCGGTGGACATCTGGGACACAGCGATCATGAAATAATAGAGTTTTCAATACTCAGGGATGCAAGGAGGGCCATCAATAAAACCTCTACGTTGGACTTCTGGAGGGTAGATTTCGGCCTACTCAGAAGACTGGTTCAGAACGTACCCTGGGAAAGAGCCCTTGAAAACAAAGGGGTCCAGCAGGGATGGACACCCTTCAAGAAGCAAGTTTTGAAAGCACAGGAGCAGGCAGTCCCAGTGTGCTGAAAGGCGAGCTGGCAGGGAAGATGACTGGCCTGGCTGAACGGGGAGATTTTGAAAGAAATAAGGGTAAAGAAGGGAGCCAACCGATTATGGAAAAAAGGGCTGGCTACTCAAGAAGAATTTAGGAATATAGTTAGGTGGTGTAGAAAGAAAATTAGCGGGACAAAGGCACAACTTGAACTGAATCTCGCCACCTCTGTGAAGGATAACAGAAAGTCCTTCTACAGATACATCAATAGCAAAAGGAGGGTAAGGAAAACCTCCACTCTTTACTGGACATGGGTGGGAATATAGTTATCAAAGATGAGGAAAAGGCTGAGGTATTTAACACCTTCTTTGTCTCAGACTTCAACAGTAAGACAGGTTGTCCTGAGGACAGTTGGCTTCTGGAGCTTGTAGACAGAGATAAGAATCTGAATAGCCCCCTGTAATCCAGAAGGAAACAGTAGTGACCTACTGAGCTGCTTGGATCCCCACAAGTCTATGGGACCAGATGGATTCCACCCAAGGGTGATGAGGGAGCTGGTGGAAGAGCTCGCCAAGCCTTTCTCCATCATCTACCAACAGTCCTGGCTCACTGGGGAGGTCCCAGATGATTGGAAGTTGGCAAATGTCACGCCAATCCACAAAAAGGGCCGGAAGGAGGACCCAGGAAACTACAGGCCCATCAGCCTGACCTCAGTGCCTGGCAAGGTTATGGAGCAGATCATCCTCAGTGCAATCACACAGCACCTACAGGATGGACAAGGGATCAGACCCAGCCAGCGCGGGTTTAGGAAGGGCAGGTCCTGTCTGATCAACCTCATCTCCTTTTATGACCAGGTGACCCACCTGGTGGATGAGGGGACGGTTGTAGATGTGGTCTACCTGGACTTCAGCAAGGCCTTTGACACCGTCTCCCACTCCCTGGGAGTTTGGATTGACAAGAAGCTGAACATGAGCCAGCAGTGTGCCCAGGTGGCCAAGAAGGCCAATGGCATCCTGACCTGGATCAGGAACAGCGTGGCCAGCAGGTCCAAGGAAGTGATTCTTTCCCTGTACTCAGCGCTGGTGAGGCCACCCCTGGAGTGCTGTGTCCAGTTCTGGGCCCCTCAGTTCAGGAAGGATATTGAGGTGCTGGAGCAGGTCCAGAGGAGGGCAACTAGGCTGGTGAAGGGACTCAAGCGCAAGTCCTATGAGGAGAGGCTGAGGGAGCTGGGGCTGTTCAGCCTGGAGAAGAGGAGGCTCAGGGGAGATCTCATCACTCTCTACAACTCCCTGAAAGGAGGTTGTAGCCAGGTGGGGGTTGGTCTCTTTTCCCATGCAACTATCAGCAAGACAAGAGGGCATGGTCTCAAGTTGTGCCAGGGGAGGTTTAGGTTAGATATCAGAAAGAATTCTTTACAGAGAGGGTGGTCAGACATTGGAATGGGCTGCCCAGGGAAGTTGTGGATTCTCCATCCCTGGAGATTTTTGAAAAGAGACTGGATGTGGCACTTAGTGCCGTGGTCTAGTAACCGCAGCGGTAGTGGATCAAGGGTTGGACTTGACGATCTCGAAGGTCCCTTCCAACCCAGCTGATTCTATGATTCTATGAAAGATAAAAAACAAAAAGAAAAAAAGAAGGAAAGAACAAAATGGATAGAGAGACAGAAAATAATGGAGTTTGTCAACCTGTGGGAATTAACTTCATTGGAGACAGATGTCTTAACAAATAAGCAGAAGTTCTCATCTCACTTAAAATTAGTAAAAAGATGGAGTAACTCTTTAAAATGTATTCATGAGTATACATAATTAAAACAAGCTTCTAATCTAGGTCATTGTTTTGTATAGTACTCGGATATGCATGAACGCGTTTGGTGCAGAAATCAGGAAAAATTATGCAAATATAGCTGAGGACAAGATCTGCCTCATTTCCCAAAATTACTGTGCCTGAAACACCTTTTTAGTTGCAAAAGAAAACTAAATAATGTTACCACAGTATTTACCATGTTCTCTAAATCTCAGCAAGACTAATCACACTGCAAATACTGAAAATACGTTACCCAAAGCACAATTAGAAAGGCACTCAAATATTGTCTTTCATCTTTGTTTTGGTCTTGACTTTTAGTGTAACAGCAAGTCATTTGAGTCCAGTCAAGTCAATCAGTTAGCTGTTCATATACTACATTGACTATACCATATAAGAAGGGTAGAGTTTACACACTGTCTGTTGGTGCTATATTAATATTTAATTAGGACATGCAAAAGCCAAGCTTGTAATGCTGTGATCACATGGACTAGTATATCACAAAACGGCAGAACAACAACAAAGGATTCAGAGCGTAAAGGCTGAAAATGCTGCCGGTTACTGCAATTGATTAAATTGTTCAAGGAGGATTTTAGTCCTTGATTTAGGATTTTAGCGGTACATGAGAGCATATGGAGTTTCTGAAATAAGCTCATTAACACAGTCACCTTTTTCACACGGGAAGTATACATGTTAAATTCAATAGCAAAGTATACATTTTTTCATGGCTAAAGTCCAAATGTGTCCTGTTAACCAAAAAACTCCCTCTTTCTACAGCTGAATGGCAATAAAAGCCTGATCGGAAATTTAGCAGTGATCTTCCAACAGACAGGAGTTGCAAAGCGCACAGCACTGAGAGGGAGCTGTGTGTCAGCCTGCGGTCGGGTGGTAAAGGGAGGATACTGCTGCATCACACAAGGAAATCTGACAGTCTTCCTATATTACACCAGTCACATTTATAGCCCAAACCTCACTTACAAGTGCAGTTGTATAGTATATTTCCATGCTTCACTTTCAAATAGTCCAGACCTGAATGAAGATGATAGTGGTATTCTTTCACAGGGGGAATATGATTTTAAAATTAATATGTTAAAGTGTAAAATAATCTCCCAGCAGACAGACAAATGCTTCTGCTTGAGAGCACAGTGTTTATGAAACAGCAGGCCCTTTAGTTGCCCTGGAAACTATACTTGTAAAGGGCCATAATTTATATTGTCCTGGAGGTTTTTAACATTTGCATCAAAGCTTCAGAAGACAAGAACTGCCAGTGAGCATTTATTCACACAAAAAGCAAACTTCATTTTAAGAAGGTTGAGTGGTGTATTTTTTTTTCCCTAGCAAATGATAAATGATCTTTCAAGAAGCAAACAAAAAAAATTTGTGAAGTGGTACTTGAGATGTGTTTATGGAAAGTCTAGAGCAACACACTTATGATATTATGCTTTCTGGTCAGCATTACACAGAGAAATTCAAACAAAATTTTGAAGGCAAAAAGATTAATAAAAAGAATACCAACAGTTTAACTACTGTCAGCATTTTCTGTTTACTGCTGTTCAGTAATGACCCTGAGATTGCATCCAGAAACATCAATCATATTAGGACATACTCTGTAATCATAGATTACAGATCTCCTCAGAAAAAAATATAAGATACAGAAAGCTAAAATTAAACAGGCAGGAAAACCTGAGTTTAGTTCAAATACTTAATGACAAAATGGTCTTGATTTTAGGCCCAGGAAGAGCTTTATTTTTTTCCGATAACTATGAAAACAAATCCACCCCTTCAGCTACTATGAGAGGTTCACAAAGCCAGCTTATACAAAACACCATCCAGAAAGTGCCAGTACACTTCCTACTGTTTTCTGAACTTAAAAACTGTCTGTAGAGATGTCTTGATGCTCATAGTCAAACAAACCCAACACTGAATTCACCGGGTGAAATGCTTATTCCAGAAGGAAGCAGAACAGTCAGAGAGATACAGTTTGATTTTTCTAATTTCTGCATCAATTTCTATTCTTGAAAAGTGTAAGGAATGCAAGCTGCCTCAAGATGAATTCCTCTTTTGAGGGTCTTGCACAAGCAGGAGTTGAGGACAAGATGCAAAAATTCATATTTATGGCCTGTCTAATAAAAATTCAGAAAAAATATCAAAAAGAGAGACTTTCCCATAGTCATAGAGATGCTTAGAGATGAGTTGAAGGAAAATCTTTATGAAGTCTGTGCAAGAACATTAATGAGGAAAAGAAACAGACAGAATGAGAAATTGAGAGTCCTTTGACTCATTTCCTTTGGAAGGGATATTTCTTTCAATAACTTTCAGAATAAGTATGCTCTGTCTTTGTGTAGGCAATTGTACACTACAGACCATTTGCAATATTCAAATGCATTATTCAAATAGCAAAAAGCAAGCATAGTGAAAATTCAAAAAATGAAATCAGGGAAGGGGGGGAAATGGTAATTTTTCACAATATTTTATAAAACAAAGTCACTTCTTGTCCTCACATCAAAAACTTTTTACCTATTCTTTGATAATTTTGATTTGTTCTGCTAAGGCATGCTTCAATTCTGTGCTGCCAAACATACTGATACAGGTAAAACTCAATAACATACCTGGCAAGGTTGTTCTAACTCACAAGACTTGTGAAGGTGCTCCTGGGAATTATAATCAGTTACCAATGTGTTACAGGACAACTTGCCTCTTTTTTTTCTTTTGACTAACCACTGACTCCCTCAAACTTTCTCTTAAGATGTCCAAGCACACAGATCTTATATCTATTTCTTTTATGTCATGAAACAAAATGAAGCCCAAATCCTCTGCAGACAAACTGGTGTACTGCCTCCAAAAAGTCTGCTAATATTTCTTTAGAAATGCCAAAAAGAAAATAAAATAATGAGCATTTAAGGACCATTTTAATTTTTCATATTTTCTATTGCTTACTGTAAGTTTCTTATCATTATCATAATTAAAATACAATATGCTCTGGCATAACATCATTCATCCTTATCATACTATATATCATATACAGAATTATAATAGATAGCCATTAAAATGTACAAATTATGGATGGTTTCTTCTAAAACCATGAAGGAAATTTATTCAAAAACATATTTGTAGCTTCACTTTGCCCAAGAGAGGAAAAAATGAAGTGAAACAATTTTGATTATTTTTGGAAAATCTATAGATAAATAGCTATTCTTAGTTGTGTACATTCATGTAATTGCTTTTGGTAAACAAATTCAGCCTTTCATTTACATCTTATGCAGTTAATAATAAAGTCACTGAAGCAAATACATTGAAAAAAGATTAAGTGTCTCATAAACATACTCCATTTAACTGTAACATGAAACTCCTCACTCTTTTATGAACATCCTGCCCCAAGTCACACAGACCAAAGGAAAAGGTTCATCTCAGAGCAACTGAAAAGAAAACATGACAGTATGGCTTAGCCCAGAGTAAATGGAAATATTATAAACTATTCCTTGGGGCTTTATGATGTTTAAGATGAAGTCTTTACTAATTAAATTCTTGTCCCCATCAACAGCAGCTGAAGTCAGACTCTTCCAATCTATTCTGTTTGACCTCTGAGTTTCGGAAAATCATCTCACTTCTTTATCTCTAGACTTTTTCCTGTTCTTTGCCACGTCTTGCAGAAGACAACGGATTGCCTGTTACTTGTGCTCTTCTACAGCAAGCAGTAAGTTGAGAAGCTCATCAGAGTTGACACCTGTAGAAACTACCATAACATCAATAGTAAAAAATAATAAGACATACTGAATTTCAGCCTAGAATTTGGTATGTAAAGTTTGTGAGTAATCCCTTGTTTGCTTTGCATTAGTGTTTTCTCAGCTGCAATGAGAAAACAGTCACTATAAAAGAAGTGTCTTAAGCATGCAGTGCTTTCCTGAAACACTACTGCAAAGTAAGACTAGTTTCAAGATATAGAAATAGTGTATTTTATAGCACTGCATCACTAATTTTCAGCAAACACTCTTCAGTGCTTTCCATAAATTTGCCTGAAGACATTTTTATTTCAATGCAACAACAGTACTGTGCAATCTGCTCTTGATTGTGACTGGATGCAAGAGTACTGAAAAGCACAGATTATTACAGGGTATCATCTTTGCTATCAAAATTAAGGCCTTTTTTGAGGGTCTGCTTTGTAGCTCAGGTATTCAGAAACCAATATAGCCAAATTAATAGTGTAAGATAGAATCTGCCTATTTTGTATGGAGACAACATGGTTTCTGTACATTCTGAAAGAAATAACATATTCACATAACATTTCCAAGCTAACATGCAAAGCCTATTGATTTCCCATATCAAAATCTCATACAGTATCTTCTGTACTCCATGCCAGATACATCCTTGCCTACTCCAGAACTAATGTATTTCATGATTCATTCACTGAGTCCAACATACTGGTTATAAATGGTCCACTTCTTTATGGACACTGATGCAATTTTTAAAGTTTTGAGAAACTTAAGGATGGCCCTTTGTAGGAATCCAAAATCTTTAAACAAATTTTATTTGCTTCTAGCCATTTTTAAATGTAACTTCCTTTTTTTGGCATCTTTAGCAAACTAGTCCCTCTATATATTATTTTAAAGGGTTTTTGAAAAATAAGAAAGTATGATTGTTGGTCCTTTACAGTAATTTATATCTTCAAATTGTCTATAAAATTTTGGGACCTATGCTGAAAGCTGTTTCAGGATCCATCAATGAGAAACATTGTTTTAACAGCTCTACTAAGTCAACAAAATTTTAGTTATAACACCAGGCTTAAGTATTTTTCAAACATCCATGTCTAAATTAAGGTACATATAATTAGCTAAAAAGTGAAAAGTTGGGCTGCATTTGCAGAAGCTGTCATCAGGCTAACACTATTCCCACTGAAGTTCATCTGGCAGTGAAGAAAACATGGCTGTTGTTACAACATAAGGACATAAACTGGCAGAAGAGTAAAAAAAAAGGCATTTCTGGACTCATTTTTTTTCCCACTGGTTGCTTATTCATCTTCCCAGTCTCTTCATGCCGGTGCAGAAGCCCAAGCAGGTGTGAACATGACTTGAGAACTCATCCATCTGGAAGCCCATCTTACCTGGCTGGCTCTAATTCACATTAGCTTCCCGGTCTACTCAGTGCAGGGCTTCAACTGTGTTTTGGTGGTGAAAAGTGGTGAATCCATATGCATGAGACTACTTTTTTCACTGATAATGATGACTTAAAATATGGCTTCAGAATAACACTAGGCCACTAATGACTGTTTTTGGAAATCCAGAAAAAAACTGCTGGCCTTTTGATTATTTGTCTAACACTAATCACTCACCTATGAGACTTCCTTCCTACTAGACTCTAGATACCAGATGTTCCTGAAGTCTGAGCAAAGTCTAAGCACTATCTTTCAACATGAGAGAGTTCTGATTCCTGTTCAGAGGGCATTACTTGAGCATCACACATCATCACACATGCGTTTCCAAGTTATTCAGAACATAAATAGCAGATGTGATGATATCACCAGTTACCACCAGGCTTTGTGATCTCTCTTTTTATCTAATTGGTGTGTTAGCACTTTAATGCCACTTTATGATCCACGCAGAGATCAGATTACATCCTAGAAGGCTGTATTGACAAAATGAACCTGGCTGTGTGACATGGGATTTGTAAGCTCACAGGACTAAGCTTGACTAACAGATTCCCAAAAGCATGCCTTAGGTGAGACAACACAGAGTGCTACCCACCCTCACGAAAGGCACAGGCAAAACTGACCTAGAATAGGAGCGATGCCACAGTGCAGAAAGTGAGTGCACCAAGGTCAGTCATGAAGACTCTTCTGTTCTGAACAAAAAGAATTGTGCTCCAGGTTCCTTGAGTCAGAGGAGAAAATGTATTAGCTGGAATTCCTGTTTGCACACACTATACAGCTGGCACAAACATGAGTCAGGATTTGCACATGGAGCACCCCATGCTGGAACAGTGTCCCGCAGACCCCAAAAGCATCTTCAACAGGCTGGAGCAAAATGCAGTTTGGTTCTTGTCTTTGGCATTATGTTTGACGGAAACTGACATTCCACCTTGTCCGAGGACTAAATTAATCCTTAAAATGGATAGCAGAACCAAGCCTCTGTTCCATTGTTAAATGGAAGTCTAGTATCTGTTTACATAACAGATGTACTGGACCAGAAATTTACCTGTTTAGAGAGGACATGAGAGGTGTATGAAATGAAACATTCTATCTGCTGGACAAAAACTGAGAAAGCTAACTAGATCTTATTTTTCCTATGGTACTCCTTTGTCACATGAAAAATCCCAAAACTTAACCCAGAAACTGCTCAGACTAATCATACCAATCAACATCTACAGTTGTTGATTATATTACAACTACGTATATGATACAGAGGCATTCTAGTATGTCCAGGCCACCAGTAGACCTTTGGCATCTACACTGATCCCAAGAAACTTTTCAACAGGATACAGTTTAACTAGCTCTGAAAACAACTGTGAGATTTCCAGATGCTGGAGACACAAATATTTCTCCTGAGAATCAGTAATCTGATCCCTAATGGTTTTCCCCTCTTCACCTACTCCCAGACAGGCCTGCTGGGTGCCAGCTTTTGAACTACTGTACCAGTAATTTTCAGATGACTTCAGCATTCCTAAAATAAAAAAAAAAAAATCCCTTGACATACTTTGCATTCATTGCTGTGTTACACAAAATTAGCTCATACTGAAGCCAGTATCTACTTACATATTGCACTGCTGTCATTTGCTGACAAGTCAAAGCCTTTGGTTCTCCCTTGAAACTGATTTAGGGTCAATGTGACTTTTTCTACTCTAAGAACAACAGTATTTACCCAACATGTTAAAAGTCAAACACAGTAGCAAGTCTCTGTAATGCCCTGGAAGGATGATTGCCTCACTTTCTGTTGTTATACGTATTAATACCATTGGTGAAGAAGCCCTGCGAACTTTCATTCCAATTTCATTCCAATTCCACATGTTACCTCATAAGCGGTCTTAACAAAACAAGTCATGTTTGCCCCCAAACTAAGAAAACAAAATTGAGTTTGCTAGGCTTGGATATTATATCTTTTCCCCAAGAGAAGAAAAAGCTTTATGATCAGTAGCTAAGCTCAGTTTTTCAGTATATAATCATGTTGAAAAAATGAGACTTTTGCAAATGATAGCACAGAGATTTGGAACGAAGGTGCATGACTTCAGACTCACTAACTGACAAGACAGACAAAGTCCTGGGACTGAATGTTGTGCACCTTTAGGGAAATTAGGAAAGATCCACCTCCTTTCTGCAGATACCTGCACCCCAGAAGAATACTCCCTGTTTTGTATCTGTTTGATGTCTCCTTTTGGGGGAAATTCAGCAGAGGGTACTGCACCAAGACCTCTGGTAGTCAGCAAAAAACTGACAAGGACTGGTTGCACAAAAGCAGTAACAGAAAAAGAAAAGAAGCAAGCAAGAAAAAATATTTAAATTATTACATCCTCTGATGATAACATAGTAGTGCTACAAAAATATCCGTTAAAGAATATTTCATAGCCTCGCAAGTGGGCATTGCCCATTTCAATTCTTCTGTTCATCCTAACAGTAAAATACCAACTGTTAATTTTTTCAGAATATTCTCTTAAGTAAGTAAGAGTAGAAAGGTGTCCAAGAGTAAGAAAGGTTCATTGTTCACGCCGTTTGCCATAGGCAAGCTAAGAAAATCCTACAGTTTACACTATACATTGCCTAATAAATTAATATAGTAACTACACATAAGATTTGCACTAGTGAGTGGGAATTCAAGAACTCATTCATTATTCCCTTAATGTTTCTATCAGACATCAAATAAGGCTTAGAAATAATGCTGTTGAGATAAAAAAAAAGCCACGCCAAACAATTTTATCACTCACTCTCTTCTAGATTTCAGATTTAGCATTAGCAATGGAACTGATTAACAGCCCAGCAAATGAAGCGCGCTCTTTCTTCTTAAACATCCTTTTTAGTGATGGGTATTCCAGAAGAGTATGCACTCCCAGTTAGAAAATCATATTGCTCTCCTACCAAAGCCATTTCAGCCATTGTGTTAACCTTAATTGGTACTGTGAAGTGCAGTTTAGAATAGGATTCCCCTCTTTAGGCTGTGGTCTCTTCAAAGGCAAAAATCAGACTAAGCTTTTTAACAGTGTAAGCAGAAGAAATAGACTATTGATAAAGCAGTTTATTTTGACTTTCAGATGAGGCAAATTAACTCGGCTGCAATCTCCTCAGTCTACTGCTGCCTAAAATAGAGAGAGCTGCATGGAGAAGGCCAAGTAAGCTACTGTAATCTTTCCATCTGGGGGAACTCAAGCAGCTATCATTCCCCACTGTCATTTACATAACTAGCTGTGGGAAGAGGAAACTCACGTACTGAACACAGAGATAATGCTTAGTTTGTTTATCTGTTTTGAAAAGCATCACTATTCCTTATATTTTAAAGCATAGAAGAATGACAGAGCATTTATCATAGCTAATCAACCATGAACTTAAAAACTAGGCTTCTTCAACTCCCACAGCCCCTACAGTGACAGCTGATTTCCATTAAACCAGCATGGATCAGCAGATACATCATCACAAGAAGTTGCAGAGTCCAGTACCAGGATTCACATAGGACATCTATGAGGGGTCATCCTGAATTTCCAAAACAGTACCACAGCTCTATGATTCCACAATGCCAGGTGAGGAGTAGCATCCAAATCTTTGATAGCTGTGACAGCAGTGACCAGGAGTCTGCAGAGCAGGCTCCAGAGACAACCTGCAACAGTGGGAATTTGATCATGGTATAGCTTCTGTCTGTTACAGGCTTTTTTGCTCATAACTTTCTACTGCCATTACTACTTTCACATCATTTCATAAACAAGCAGACACTGACTTCCTATATAGTTCACATTAAATGGTGTGCCTGTTTAGTTAAAACATCCTGGGATGAAATTATTACAGATAAGAAGTATTTTTGGCACATCAGATAAATCTCCCCAAAGCCCTGTGAGGTGGTTTTTGTTGTTTTAAAGTGAGATGAGACTCAGGCCTTTGGATGAATAGTGACCAGTTTACCCGGAACTTCATTTTGCTATATTGAATTTTATAAGGACTATGTCAAACTCTGTACAGAAAGAAAGAAAGAAAGAAAAAAAGAAAGAAAGAAAGAAAGAAAGAAAGAAATTCCTTAGAAGACAACAAAATTTCACAAGTTCTGCTCAAGCACAATATTCTTTTTCAGCCTGTTGATACTTCAAATTAAGGTTATATTTTATGTAAATCTCTTTTAAAACTATGTTTATTAGTGTTATTTCATTTTCTACTTTTGTGTGGGTGGATAATTACTTTCATCTTTAAGAGATAATCATAAGCAGATTTACGGAAATTGACAAACATTTCTCTGTTATTGTAGTGTATGAATGAGCAACCTATGAAAAAATTCACAACTGTTAGGTCAAGCATTACTTAATTTTATGATGGTAAGAAAGGTGTTACTATAAAGTTGTATAGGGGGGTGCACAATCACTTGTTACTGAATCCAATAATGAACACCTTGCTGCAGAGTGAGTGTCTGAAAGGTGGTGTTAAAGTGAAATACTGTTCTATAACATTTTTCATACTAGCCACATTTCTTGCAACAAGCATCTCTGGGTGACAAAAGACTTCTGTAGTTCCTGAACCACAACTAAAGAAATAACTATATTTCTCATAGTTTTGTCACACTTCATGGCTTACCTTACAGCCACAGTAGATCCACATTTCTGGGATTTTTTACTATAGGGAGAAAACAGCTTTTCTGTATATATAATGTGCTTGGTGATTTTATTTCTTTCAGGAATCACCTCATGTTTTAAGTTCATGCAGAATAAAAACGGATGGACAAAGTAGTAACTATATTGTTTCCTCAATTTCCTCTACGTACATATCAAACTTTTAAAAGTTTGAAGCAAAGCAAACTCTTTCCATGAAAAATTTCCCAGAGGAAGAAAGAAAGAAAGGAAATCACTTATTCCAGAAATTTTGAACCAAAACTTGTGTTATATTCTACTCATTGATGGTGTCTCAGACTCATCCATCATAGCAAGCTGGACAAAACTCAGCCCCAGAACTTGAACCAGTCTCTTCCACTTGCACCCTTTCCTCCCCTTCCCAACAGCAAGGATCTTGTAGGAGTTAATATTGCTTGACCTCTTCCTGTCACAGAGCACAACCATTTGAAGTCTTAGACCAAATTTTCTAATAATGTATTATGAATTAATCAGAACATGAAACCTGCATGAAGCCATGCCATTCTTTTCCCACACTCATAAAAGGCTTTCTAACAATTATTCTCTATTGGCACAACCAAGACTTTACAAGAAACAAGGAACAACACTTTTCTGATTCATCTCTCTCTTTCCATACATGCCACCTGCATTTACTTATGTTTTGTACTACTTTATAGTAGCACAAAAAAGGGAAGTGAAGACAGGAGTGTATGGCCTTTTGAATCTAAGAAAGTATAAGACAATAACTAACAAGGATAGACAGAAAACATTATTTTATGCTAGCTAATGTCTTCTGCAATGGTAATAGCAGAATTTGGACTGTAAGAATGCATTGCTTCTAAACTGACAGAACGAGATAACAAGATGCTAGAAAGAACATTTCTGCTTTAGTTAGTAGGGGCCATCTAATGTAGACATGTAGACATTCAGGGCTGTGCTTAAAGTAGATGAAAAGAAATTGAAATCTGCACTATCTAGTTGTTGTATTATACTGTTTCTGACCAGAAAAGCACTACACTATACTAAAAACTGAGGAAAACAAGATGGGGGAAAAATTGTAAGTTTGAATCCAGAAGAAAAAATGGCATATCATATCAAGAACAACTATTCCCTATTATCAACATTGTCTCATAGGAGTTTAGCACTGAATATATCCAAAATTACATGTTCAGAAAGAAAGAAATTAAAGAAAGAAGAAATAGAAACCCTTCATAACTTATCCCATAAAAGCACCAAAGATCTTTAAACCCAAATTGGTAGCCCCAGAGCTCAGAGCTGCACAAACACATATGAAAACTACTTTTCCACACAGTAAGTAAGTAAATTAAGTACAGTCCCTAATTACTAATATAACATGCAAAGTTTTGCTATTAACCAGGGTCTAGACAACAGCATTTTACCATTTTGAAATGAAGACAGCATTTAGCTCACTTTGTTGGCATTAAAGTAAAAGCAATAATAAGACATCTGGAGGCAGTCTAAACCCCACACATGTTAAAAAGGACTGCAAGGATAGCCATTGCTATCACTGTGTTGCCAGTGCTACGTAAAAAGCCATACGCTACCCATCGATTTTGTGAGATCTCCTGACTGAGCCATGTCAGGCTTGCTCTGGGCTAAAAGTTTACCTTCTCAGGCTACATTTCTTTTGACATCCATGCATGTTGTTTTATCTGGTTTAAACACTTTTCCTAATTGATCAGATGTGTGTAGCTCGTTTATGTTACTTTTGCCTGTCTTTGTATGCTAGCACAGCAGTTTTATGACTAAAACATAATGATGTACTATGTAGAAATGTAGGCCTATGGAAACACAATACAGACCTGAGTGGTGACGCAGGAGATGGTGTAGAATACAGGCATGGGATTACAAAAGGTGGGGCATAGACTTGGTACTGAAGACAACATCCATAGCTATAAAAATGACTCCCCAATGGTCAGCTAAAGAAATGTGAACATGAAGATAGACAAATCTGGGATTAGTTGTAACAAAAGAACAAAGAACAAGTATCTAACATACATAAAAGGAAGTACATATCATCAGTTTGGATGAAACATGGAGCTGTAGACCAATAAAGAAAGAGAAATACATGTTAGCAAACACCAAAATGTCCCCAAATGGACTCTAGAGCAAAAAAGACAAAACCATTAACATAGACATCCCTTTCCCCCCTGTGAAAGACTCCAAATACTGTCAACACAGGCAATACCACCAGCAGAATGAAACCACCACCTTTAGGACTTGGAGAAGCAGGAGAAGGGTGAGCATAACATCAAGGAAAGAGGGTAGAAACTGAGTGTATAACTGTGTTACCTGGGTTTTTTTTTATTACTATTAAAACATCTTTTGCATCTTTTTCTTCAGTAATAATGGGATCTTGCCTATTAATAACAATTAAACTTCTCAGATAAATTATTATTTACTATTTCTCCAAGTCTGTATGATTCTTGACAGTTTCCCAAAAGCTTCTTGTTTCTCAACCATGCAGAACCATAAGCATGCTGTTATTTTTTGGAAACCCACAAAGAGTAGCAGTGTCAGCAGTCTGCAGATTCAGAAGCCAAGAGCATACTCATTTCTATGTGGAAAAAGACCCTGAACTCTACATTCCATAGAAAATCCTATACTTCAGTGCCTAGATAAAAAGACTGTGGTCAATACCTGGCAAAACCTATGCCACAAATTGAGATTAAAGTCCCACTTTAACAAGGAAGGAAAAAAAATAAAAAAACTTTTACCAATCTTTCAATAAGGACTAAATGTCAAATGGAAGTTAGAGTTACACACAGGTATTGAGAAACTCAGTAACAGTGGTCTCCATCTCCAGAAAGAGGAAAATAGTGAATTCAAACAGATTATTAGTGCATAGATATGTTTGCAATACCAGAGATATTCTTGATACCAATATCTGAACAGCACCACAGAGAACGAACTAGTACAGTCCCTCAGCAGTATTTTATATGAATGAAGGAGGAAACCTGAGCTTTGCAGTGAATCATAATGCCAGTGGAGCTGAGCTGTCTTTGATTTACAACCCCTTTTATTAGGCTACTAGGCTCTGCCTTCTGTATGAGAGACAAAGGTGTGGAAATTAACAGTTCTGTCAGTGATGTGTTCATTAATTACATATTAAACACTAGCAGGAATAAGACTAACTTTGGCATGACAATTCCTTGCAATATTCTAGACTACTATTATACTAACCTGTAAAGAGTTAAGATAAAATGCAACTTTAAGTATTAAATAAATTATTTTAAATAGAAGATACCAATTTCCCCCACATTAGCCTTTACAGAGACTATCTATTCCCCACTACAATTTTTGGTACTTTTTGAATTAATAGAAGTGCTATCGTACAAATAAATAAATACATGCATAAAATCAGATTTAAACACAGAACAAAAAAATACTAGCCAAAACCTATATTTATTTCACCACATTTCTGAAAAAAAAATTTTCCCTAGTTTATGATAGCACCTTGCTTTCTTCTGCTCTTTTTTATTCATGTTGTAATTCGATTTTCACTAAAGATTTGCTCTTTCACAAAGACTTCTGTGATGTGTAAGGGCACCTTATCTGGTTTTCAGTTTTCTGGAAATAAGCCTATGTTTTTTAAAAAAGGGACAAAAATATTTAGAGGGCCAGAAAAAGTTATTTAACAGTAAGGCATCAAACTGTGTCAATGCCACCACTGAGTAATTTCTGTGAGCAGCCTTTGTCTTCCTTACCCCATCTGGCCTTAAAGTCTATAACACCCACTCACTGCATCACAACAAAAATTAGACTAAGCTCCTTGGGGCCGGGTTCTGTATTTCTGTAACAGCTCTGAAGCACCTAAAATATATCTGAAAGCTGTAGAGGGAAAGAAAAAGAAAGAAAAAAAAAGACAAGAGTGCAAGCTGTTAAAACTTCATTTGTACATTCAGCCATCTGTGGATTCCTTGTCATGTTTTACGGTAGGAGTATTTTGTTCCATGATTCCAAATGAAGGGAAAGAGTCCAACTAATATGACCAATGCCATACTGGTTATATACTCCATTTACATACTCATCACAGTGAGTGTGATGAGTATAAGACATGCAAAAACATCTGTGAAGTCTGCACACCTTTTGACATGAACTTGTTCCAAATGGGATCAAGGTTGATCACAAGTACTTTGTATATTTTTGATATTACACTTATTTTATATGTATATAATTATATATATATATACATACACACACACACACTATCTATTATTATATTTCTCTTAAGAAATGAGCAGGACATATTAGCCGATTAGAATCTTTCATTTGGTGAAAAAACAGCTATTGAGTGGGAAGATGAAGCTCAAGTTCTGTAACATTACTCCCCTGACACTCATTACCTCCCTTTACTAGTTTTTCTCGTCTCCTCTTGCCTTTACACATACCTATGTCTCAACTCCGACGTGACATGACATGGCATGGCATGGCATGACATGATCTCCACAGACCACCCATAGATAACTGTGCTGTTGGAAAGCTATCACTTGCAAATTAAATGTTCTTTATTCTATAGACCTTGTGGCAAACATCTGTCACATAGAGCATTGGTTTTACTGTGTAAAGAGTTCATACATTTATATGGATGCAAGTTTTAAGTGTGCCATGGGACCCATTCAGGGTCTGATTCAACACTGTTGAAGTTAGTCATTTGGCATTCAAAGATTTGCAAATGGGGATTCCTCAGATAGAGTGAAATAGATGTGCATCCAAAAGCTCATTTCAGAACAAATCCCTTGACTTGGTTATGCCTGTTTCTTAATGGGTTGAACTTGAAACAACATGAAGTGCTTTGTCTTGCTGACAACTTTACCTTCCAGTTTAGTTTCAGTGGAAGTTAATAGATCCACGTTTTCCTAAAGCTCAGGCTAAACAAAAGTAAAATTGGTTCTCAAGCTGGTTCCCAAGTTGCTTGAACCACAGAAAAATCATAGGTTTTTTTAACAGAACACTGGTCTCAGTGATTGGTGCAGGTGCTTCTGCATTTCTGGATACTGCAGATTTCTATCTGAAAATTTTGATTCATCCACTTACTTGGAGCAAGGGGTACAGAGAAAGAACAGAGCCCTTTCACACTATTGCAGCTCTGCACAGAGCAGTCCTACTTCCCTGACAGGCCATCTGCATGCTGTGTCTACAAGCACTGGAGCTGTCATGATAATATCCATTGTTTGGGAAGCAGATCCTGATTGCAAGGGATTCTAGCCTTTACAAAAAAGGCTCAGCTATTCCCAGGTCAAGCAAGTAAAATTCAGATGATGCAGCCTTTATGTATCTTTAAATTTCCAACCATTGCGAAATTGTTCTTTGGAAAAGAAAAAAACTTCTGTGTAAGGGAAGAGTCCCTTCCATACACAGAGATAGTCTTCAAATCACAAGACTTTTTCCTTACAAATATGCCACAAATCAGTGTGAATTTCTGTGCACCATAAGTTCACAGACCAGTTATTTTGCTTGACTCAGAGCTGGTTTCTATCTCCTGTTGTCAGCAAAGGATACTGCTCTGGGGACTGCATAAAAAGCACTGAAATTATCCTGGTGGAGGGAGAGGGTGATGAAGAAGAAGCATACATGTTACATCAGATGTTAGTCAACTATTCATACATATTTTTAAGCCAGCTTCTCACCTGTTGAATAACTGAATTAAACTAGTGTGAAGAGAGAGAGTTAGCAGATTTTCTCTCTTCAAAATGTTTCACATTCACGACCTTGGTTAGATAATTTAGTCAGCAGACATTATTGTCAGCTTCTTTATGTTATTCATCTAGAACAGCAGATGCCACACTGAGCTGCAGCTCAGCATCAAGGAAAATCTGCCTGTGTGTCAGGGGAGACAGGATAGCCAGAACTCCCATAAGGACTAATTGGTACTCCAGTAAAAAGAGCTATCTTCAGCTCTACTCAAAAAGAATATTCTAGCATTTTTAGCATCCCTTTGAATGCTTTTAAGGATGGCTCTTCTCAGCGCTCCTGCATTTCATCAGCTCTCCCTCTCATGGAAACCCTAAATCACATATTTAAAAATAGACCATCAGATTATCTGGGTAAATCATAAAGCTCGGCTTATCTCTCTCTTCTCCTTCAAAATATACAATTTATTTTGTCCACCAGCTCAGCAGCGTGAAGCCATGAATAATCCTGTTTGTCTCAGTAACCCAACTCAGAGATTGTCCCTGTATATCTCTATTCTGTGCATGTATGTCACACTGAGGTGTGTGTGTCTGTGTGAGCATGGAAGGAGAAGACAGGAATTCACGGTTCTGGGCACAAAGGTGTACAATCCTGCTTATGCCAGTGTTTGTGCCCATGCCAGTTGCGTGCGCCCTAGCATCACAACACAGCCTTACACAGTCATGGAGAATAATACCAGGATTCTGCAGAAGTAATGTACTAAGGACTTCAATTATGCATTAAATTGTTGTTTAACAACAATCTAGATCACAGAACCTGTGTGCTTCCCCTGAGGGCAGACATAATCAATGCATGTGAGGAAGGAGAGAAAAATTTTTCAATTTCTCTCTCCCAGTGGTTCAGAGGCACCACATAACAGAGCATTCAGTAGCAAACTCCGACTGTCAGCCCCAGCGTTTCCCATACGCTCATCTCCCCATCCTCCCCCTGCCAGTGCGGCCCATCAGGCCACGAGAGCCGGAGAAAGCCCTGCAGGGATATAAATAGCTCCTCGGGGGAGGAGGGGAGAGTGCAGCAGCACGTTTCTAAAGATACTTGCTGCAGAGGGAGGTTTTGCTGGATTGATTCAGAGGGGAAAGGGAACGGCTAGGAAGTTCACTGCCATAGCAGGTAATGACTGGAGAGGAGGCAGCAGCTGCCCTGGGGAAGCTGAAAGGGGAATGCCCCGCTTGCTGAGAGAGCAGCGATGTGGGGTTCCCTGTGTGAGTGTCCCACTTATTTCAGATAGTGTCTTCAAATCCTCCCCGTAGATAGGGTGTGTACGAGCATGAAGGGTCCATGGCTGAGAAAGACAGCAAGGATACGAGCCAACTCCATGGAAGTATTATTACCACACGCAGCTTATTGTCTGTGCCAAGTTTGTACCAAGCCAAGCGGTGTTACTGATAACGGGCTGTATTGTACCGACTGTGCATGCGGTGCTCTGAACTTGCCCCAAGCGTGTGCACGGTATAGCTGGCTCCACTACCCTCTTCCCGATTTTCCTTGGAGAGACAAAGCCTAGAGGTTCTGTCTCTCCAGAGCTGACCTATTTCCCTCCTGCCTCCCGAAAACTTTGGGGAACTATAGAGACAGCCGCCCGAGGCACAGGTGCGCGATCGCCCTTTCCCCGCCGGCGACATCCCGGGTACTCCTCGGCCGCCGCCCGGGCTGGGGGCGCGGGGCGGGGGGCGCGCAGCCTCCGCCGCGCCCCGGGCTGCTCCACGTCTCTCTGCCCTCCCTCCCCCCGGCGGGTAGGCACCCCGCAGCCGTGCGGCGCTGCAGTGCCCAGCCCGGCCCGGCCCGGCCTCTCTCACCGTCCTCCAGAGCCGCTGCCTCTTGGCACTGACGGAGGTGGCGGTAACGATGAGGTGGGAGACGGACACCACCAGCCCGAAGACGATGGCCAGCAGAGTCCGGACGGGCAGCAGTGAGTAGGACACGAAGGTTACCAGCATGAGCTGCCACATGCCCTGCTCGGGGGCGCTGGGAGGCTCCATGCCGTAGGCGCCGAGCGAGAAGGGGCAGCAGAGGAAGGAGAAGGTGAAGCTGAAGAGCAAGGTGAGCTTGACGATCTGCTGCAGCTGAGTGACCTGCAGGTACTTGACATTCGTGACGATGAAGAGGGAGAGGAAGATGATGCAGTGCACTGGGTGCGAACCTTTGGAGATGGTCAGGCTGGGGCCGGAGAGCAGCTCCACCAGGGCCAGGCTGGCGGTGAGCACAATGAGGACGGCCAGCGCCTTGAGGGTGGACGTCTGCTCCAGCTTCAGGTTGTAGCTCTGGAAGAGAGCTTCCAGCTCCTTGCAGTCAAACTCGTCCTCGCAGGCGATGGCATCCAGCAGCACCAAGGGAGGGGGGTCTCCCAGCCCGGCTCCTGCTCCCGACGCCGCAGCAGCTGGCGGGGAGCAGCAGCAGTGGCAGCACTTCTTCCTCTTGGTCTTGACTTTCTGAAACGGTATTTCCTCCATGTCAGTGCCATTCATAAACCCGGGGGAAGAAATGCTCCTCCTGGTGTCCCCCGCTGCCGCTCCGCCGCCTCGCTGCTCATAAAAGAGGGGGAGGCTGCGCTCAGGAGCCCTCTGCTCCGGGGGCGCGGGTCCCGGGCGCACCCGCCAGCCGCCGTCCGCAACCCGCCGCGCCGGCAAACGCCCCCTCCGCTGCCACCCAGGAGCCGAGGGTGGCTGGGACGGCGGGAGGAGAGCCTCACTCGTGTAAATGTGCCAACCTTCCTGCCTGCTGTCTCGCTCTCCCCTCCACCCTCCTCCTCCTCCTACTCCTCCTCCCCTGGTGCTCCAGGGATGTTAATCTCCTAATGACACCAAAACACCATCCGAAGGTTTGGAATCAAACGGAAGTGGGGTGGGGGCAAAGGGTGGGTGGAAGCTCAGAGAAGGGGAGTGGGAGATAATCAACAGGCGAGTCTCCGTTCAAATAACGCTATTTGGAGGAGCGGGAGCTACAGAGAGCGGGTTACAAACGTGTTCCCCTGGGGCGGGCAACATTAAAAAAAAAAATAGCGACAAAGTAAAAAAAAATAGTAACGAATCCCAGCCAGGGGTCTGGAGGAAAAGTGGCGCAGAGGGACCGGAAAGAAAACAGGAGGCAGGGAAAGGCAGGGCGATCCCCTTCCCACGTCCGAGAGCATCTCACCGGGGCTGGCAATTGCGGAGCGCCTGCGCGCCGCTCGCTTGGGAAGCCGGACACGTCCCCGCCGGGGCTCCGCAATTCGGGGTCGGCGGGGGGACCCGCCCGCCCCTGCGCAGCGCCTCGCGTCCCCCCTGCCGGGCGTCCGGGGCCCGCCGGCCCACCGGGTGCACCGGGCTTCGGCGGCTGGCTGACAGCCCTGACATCTATTCATATACGTATTTATATGTAAATGTACAAAATCTACATATGAAGACACAGAAATACATATAAATATACATACATATGTGAATATATAAAAATACATATACATTTATAAATATAGGTGACTCCTGCTTCCTTTCAGAAATCAAGTCTTATCTGCATGAATAAATATTCTGATGTTAGTGGTTTTGTCTCCTAGACTCTGAAGCAGTTGGAAAAAGTGCAGTGAATGAGAAAAATTTCAAGAAAACATATTTCTGTGAGCACTTCTGCCTGTCTGGGAGTACAAATCAGTCAGTGGCTGTTGAAGGCTACTCCTGCGACAGGAGAAAAATATCATCCCCCACAAAATTGTACTTGATGGTGCTATCAAGAACTTGGGTGTGTTGTTTTTGAAAAAAACCCTCTAGTTCTGCCTATACTGTTGCTACCACATACCACTATTACGAAGTTGCACCAAAGAATACACTGCAATATATTTTTCTGTAACCATTACATTTAATTTTGGCTTTGGATCAAGCATTTATAAAATTCAGGACTAGGAATATGTCAAAATAAAAGATTACGAATATTTAGCTTTTTAAAGGCGGTGCAGGAATACTTTCCAGAATCAAAGCAGAATCCTACTATCTTGGGTAGGTTGAAGATCTAATAGCTGGGTTTTGTGTCAGTGATGTCAGGTTCTGGTTCCAGATTTGGGCTGAAAAGCCTTAAGATCGACAGTAGGCAGGGATTCTTTAAGATTTGTTATACCTGTGAATGATGTTGGTGCTTCACTTCTGGATAGTAAAGTAGCTTTTAAAAAGTGTAATCTAACGCAACATATTTTTCATATTAGTATTTTAGTATTTTATACTAGACCTAGCCCTACATAGTCAATATGCTGTCATTCTTTTGAATGTGAATAGAACTCATTAGGAAAAGGGAATGAATCAACATTGCTGGAATTTGTTACAGATTCAAAATATTCCACACTTGAAACAATGACTGTTACTCACTCTGTGTTCATGGGATGCAACTCATGGTGGTTTCGTAAACTGTGACAAACCGTCAAACACCGCAGAACTGTAAAGATAGCTGATATTTAGACTTTCGTAACTTCCTTCAGGAAGAAAGTAAAGGAGTTGGATTTGCTGGCCTGAGTAGTAAAAACAGGATGCGTAGCTGAAATGAAATTAATCTGACAAACAAACAAACAGAGGCTTCCTTTATTTTGCTATATCTCTAGTGTATTTGGAAAGCTTAATAAAATTAATCTCTTTGTTCACTCTGGTGCATAAATTCACTTCAGTCATACATATATTAGACAAATACACACTGTTAGATTTTCACCTGTCCTCAGCTTTCTCTTGAGCTCATATGTCCTGAGGTTAAATTAATATTTCTCGTCTCACACTGCATAAGAGGTGGCACCTAGTTGCCCAGCCCTAGGAACTATCCACCGAAAGAGTTATCATGCTAGCAGTTATCATTTCTTTCTTCTGGCTCTCAGCTTGCTACTGGGGAAATGGAGGGTGATTCCCTACAAGGCACCCTGCGGTTTAGATTATTTTCATGCTTCTTACAACCTCAGTCTGGGTTAGTTAGTACATACATGCAGCAGAGAAGGCTGATGTGTATGAGACTCATATGTCTCTATTCTTATCTGGTTGAGGGGAAGCAATGAACTGTTGAAGCTTCATCTTTCTTAGACACTGTAGCAGGATGGAAATGCCAAATAGTGATTAATGAAACTCTTCCATCCTTTATACACTGTTTCACATCGCAGGACAAGTACTTCGCCATATTCTACATAGTGAAAAGCCTCATTTTTAGCACCTGATGCTACAAATATAAAGAGGGAACCTCAGAACCTTTGTCTGAGACAGATATTTTGTTAAGGCAAATAACCAGCTATAATACTACTGAAATGCACTTGACACTACCATATTTTCTGACCAAGCTTATCTGCTGAAGATGACAGTAACTTGGTTGGGTTTTTTGGAACCATGAGCAACACTTCGGGTCTGTAGTGCACTTCTGCCTCATTTCTAAGGAAGATACAAGGTTGCTTTTGATATTTAATGCCCTCAAAGTTCTGGATGCTGGCCACATCCAAGTCAGCTCTTCCTATTGCATACTCTTGCATTTTTAATTAGAGACTAATCTGGAAATAAATGTAGTATTGTAAGGAAGGAGTGATTAGAGCCTAGCTTCATCATCTTGTGCATTGCAAAACACATCTGTTTTTCAGTCCTTTTTTTTAAGAGGCAGGCTGTCTTCATTGTTTGAGTCACTGTAAGTGGAAAACAATTCTTCATGGAGAGTTGGGCAGTATATGGAGCTATGTTACACTAAGCAAAAGTCTCACTAACTTTTCCTGGATCACAGTAATAGTCTTGAATTACAGAGCTACTCAGAATTTCAGAACACCTATTTTTACTTACTTTGAGTATGTAGGTCCTCCATTTAATAATTATTTTTCACTGTCCATTTTGTTTTACTTTACTGGACTCAGTACTTGGTTTTGTATCTTATCACCTCCAAGAGTTTCAAACACTCACTAACTCCTGTGTTGGCTGGAGATCATCTTTAAAAGCAATACTTTTCATAAAGCTAAAGCTCTTCAGATTCGTGAAAATTTTAAAATTAAGCATAAGGAAAACTTTGCATCAATAGAATTTTCTTCTTGTGGTGTTTTTTATCGGAGTAAGGATTGCACAGATTTTCATCTTTTACCCATATTTAGTATCGCCTACCTGTAAAAGAATGCCATGCTTTGTCATCTGAGACAGGGATAGAAATCTTTTTTCTTCTCACCATCTCTGACAGTAAGAGTAAGGACTCTGCATAAAGCTATTGAGAAATTTCTGCAGACTCATTCTAGCAGACACAGCTTGTTAATGCCACCACAGAAATCTAGTGAGAAAAAAGCAGGACAGAAGAGGTCCTGCAGAAAGTGGTAGGAATGGCCAGGTTTAAACATAAAAATTCAGCAGTGTTTTCCTTCTCTCATGGATGGTTGAAATAGATTCACCACTTTTTCTAGATTTTGAGGAAAAATTTGAAAAAAATGAAAGTATGTTTTTTTCCAAATCATGCACAGATTTCATTTGAAATCAATATGGGGACTCCATTCACAATATTATTTCAAGAAACGTAGACTAGATTTCTCTGAGACTACTGAAATACTATCTGAACAGGTCTCATAAGCATCATAATGACTGTTCCTTAAAATTATTTGTGATTTTAAAGTTTGATTTATATTACATGCATTCTCATGGGGAAGAAACGAAATAGGCAGTTCTGATGCATACCACTTCCACAGTTAAACAACTTCAGCTGCAAGGCTGAATTCGCCTAACTAGAGCATTTCTACTAGAGAGCTGAAATAAACTTTGCCCACTGACAGTAAGTGAAAGCCTTACAAAACCTACAAGTTTAGTCATTAGGAAACATTAGCATCTAACCTCACCACTGTTCTCCAAAGTCACTTCTTGGTCTTACCTTTTCCTTTGTGCTTCTTCATACAAGAACCAGTTTTAGAAAACAGAAATGAGTCCTTCAAGAGTAAATTTAGGCTATAATACTAATCACTCAGTGACAAACCCGTGCCCTTGGTTCTGCTCAGGTCTAACAAGAACAGGTTTGTTTACTCAGTTTCAATTGGACTGCACGGTGGTTTTTTAACTGAGATTATTTTAGTCACAACTCTATCTGTATAGTAGTCTATCTAATTGTGTAATCTATCGGAAAAATAAAATTAGACCAGAAGAAAATTACATTAAGGCCTTGATCTCGAGTCAATTGTCAGACAAGACTGTTGCTGAAGCAATTAGGAGATTTGACCAAAAAATAAAATGGCTACAGTGGCTAATTTGACAGCAGAGAATGGGATGGGTTTTCTCCAGACCTCTGAAGAGCAGAGAGTATTGACATTAGGAGCATTTGAATCCTTTACCTCTCTCTTCTATTCTAAGCCTTCCAGGAGAGCATGAGACTTCTGTGACCTACTGAACTTCCATATTAATACTAATGAATCTCTTAAGCAAGCAAGCAACGTGCTTTTCTGCCAGCATGGATTTATAGCAGGTCAGCTGGATCCTTTCAGCTTTTAACCAGTCATTCATTTTCCCCATCAGTACTGCATCAACTCTGATTTGTCTGTTCTTCATCTAAATTTAGAGCTGTCTAATGACTACTATATAGGAAAAATTTCGGAAAACCCAACCTTTCTCCCCCAACATCTTAGGACTTATCCCTGCAACAGAACAGTGAAGATTTCCCAAACCCATTAGCAGATTTAGTGGGAATTTTTGTTATGAAGATGATCTGATTGACTAAAGCATTCTCAAAAATCCTTTAGCTGTAAAATGAACTCAGTAAAATTGAGACCAATGTCAAGCATTGGTCATTTTAGGAGTTCTGCAAATATCTATCATCAGTGTGCTGGCACTGTTTAAAAACATTACACGAATCTGATCTTGTTTCAGGAAATCAAAGGATGTTTTAATATTCACTGCAGCTATATTAACCCTGATATTATAACCATGCTTATTTCACAAGAAAGACTTCTGCTCCTCTTTTTATTAATATTTCCATTTTCTAAGTTAAGAGCGTGGCTCTGTTCAGAGCCTATAGTGTTATTTGCCTTATGAAATGTAGTTTAGATGTATTTCAGAGTGTGTATAAGGACAAATATTTTGGTTAGTGTAATCCCTTGAATCCCTTGAAAGGAAAAGGCAAGTTGTAAGCAAAAATAAAGACTGAAATTATGGCTGAATTACACAGTTCACTCCACATTTCTGATATAACCATTAAAAAAATTAAATAGTAATTTATATTCAGCAGTTCAGTTCTCCTGTTTTGCTTATCTCTAGGTTATACTGCACACATATTCTTGAATCACTTATGCTAAAGCATGGTATTATTATTTATGAATGGAAAGTTTAGTAATCTGCTTTTTTTTTTTAAATGAAAGTTATCTATTGTTTAAGATTTTTTCAATCCCACATCTATTTTCATTATGGCAAGTTTTCACTCTAGCTAATATTCAGGGTGTGCTCTGCTATGACTTTCCATCACAGTTCACTCATTAGAAGTTCTGTAAATAGCTTCTTCAAGTGCCAGACCTGAGACTCCCTTCTGGACTTCTGATTTGGACAGTACTCCACACTAGTTTCATTTGGGAGTTTTTCCTGAGTAAGTGTTCTAAAAGCCTGCATATTTTCATTTGCAGAGCCTCTTGTCAAAGAGTGAAAAGTACACTGACAATATGAATTTAATAACAACAACATACAAAGCAATACATTTGTAGTCAGTACCAGCATGTATCAGACACTGAACTGCTGTTCCACTTGATCTCCACCAAGGGCCAAGATTCCCTCTGTTTTATTTCTAATCTATATAATGAGATTCTTCATGTAAGTCCTTCAACTAGCAACAACTAATTAGGTCAAATTAACAGGACATATGTTACTGGATCTATTTTGAGTTTAAATCCTCAAGATGGAGCTACCCTTCCCTTTAAGGTTACAACTATGGGGTGTTAAAAGCAAAAAGATACTGTGGAGTGTTTACTATTCCTTTAGTCAGACTATCGCTCAACACTAAGACAGATTTCCGGTGGCCTTCAATGCTATATTTATTTTCTTATCACCTGTGCTCCCCTTTCATCCTAAACAATTTACATAAACCTGCATAATGCTATTTAGCTTATGCCCCACTGCTACTATAAATAGATGAACTAGAAATTCAGCTTACTAAGGCAACTTAATTCTTTTGTTTAATTTTTTTCTCCCTGCTTACACACTGTGAATGAAGGTGTGAAAGAGAGATGGGTACTCAAAAGGAGTTTTAGGATATAAGTGTTATTGTTCTTAGTAATGATTAGGGGAAACACAACTTTTTCTATGCTGATGCAAAAGTAGGAACCTTAAGAAAAATCCCAGATGTCACAGGGTTTCCTGTATTTATGTGTATATCTCTGTGTGTGCATGTGAATGTGCGTGTTTGTAAATGGGAAATACGATTTTTTCTTTTTTTTTTCCTTTTTTTTTGAAAAAAAAAGACAAAAAGGGGAAAGATTTTACATTTTCCTCATGAGATGATTTGAGAGTTATGTAGTCAGGTTGATGTTACTAACAGCACATCTCATACATTTCATACAGTCCTCATACATTTCATACAATCTTCATTTGTTTTTTGTGTTTTCGTTTACTTTCTAAATAATTTATTTGCTTACCAGTCAAGTTTATGTTTGAAAATGAGGCTCTTTCTTTAAAAACCCAGAGGTGAAATTATGAATCTCATCAAATATGGAATATCTCTAGTTGGACAAGACTCATAAGGAAATAAAAACCATGATTAGATTTTATTTTAAAGTAGACATTATGCTCACAACTTTTGTTTGCAAAAATAATAAAAAATACAGCAGTTTAAATATGTCTGCTTGCCAAAAAAATTAATTTTATATTTTATACTTCAGCTATTTTTGGAGCAATTTAGCAGTTAATCCCTGAGAATGCTTCCTCTCCTCAGCTCTGATAGCACTTTAAAGCAGAGAAAGGCATTACTCTAAGGAAAGCTTACCATTGCTTTTAACTCTAGACTGAGTTGTACAAGCCTGACTACATCTATTATAGATTGGGTCTTATCCTATTGTCTGAAAAACATCTCACTTCTTTAAACAAGTTTAAGTGCTATTTTTCTCCCCCTAATTCTGTTTAGCAAGTCAATGGGTAGTCTGGTCAGTTTAAATACTCCAGTTAAGTGGGAGAAAGGTCACTGCAAGATTACTGAAAAGATATTGGGGGACACTAAAGGACAAATGTATTTTTACAAAGGATTTTCTAAAAGATTTCCAAAGGATTTTAGGGAAGGTAAGTCAAAACTAACATTAAAATAAAAAATCTTTAGGCATTTTCAACTGCCATAGCAGTGATGAAACCTGCATTTATTACTGCAATCAGATTTTACAGTTTTGTCCACACTGAGATATTCTTTTGGCCTCACTCCAAACCCATGGAAGCTGAAAGCTGACAGTGACCTGCCACTTCCTTTAGCCCCAGGTGCTGCTCCTTAATGCCCAGTGATGAATTCCACCTCATGGTGGCCAGCTCTGCAATGCACTGTCTAAGAAAAATTTCAGTGGTAACTTATTCTACAGGGCTGAATCCAGATGTTAAGGAAGCTGACTGGATATCTTCCATCAAATCTATGGGATTTTATGCCTAGCTGATCAGTTTGGGGCCTTTACATTCTAGGTGTATATGTGACTGACAGACCTCTTCAGTGAGATTTGCAACAGCCCCTGCAGTCAGCAGGGTGGTTGTGGAGGTCTGTGTGTCCACAAGAAACAGATTTACCCACCAAGGAAACACTGAAGAGAAATGCTCTTTGACAAAGCATTCAAAATTCTTGCCTACAGGTAATTTTTTTTCTGCAAGAGCCTTGGGGAAATTTTTTCAGGGACCTAATGGGAAGAAGTAGCAGCAATAATCCGAAAAATGATGAAAGCTCTTTCTGAGGATGTAAGTAACTCAAGTACCACTCCTGATGGTGCAGGGATTGCATGCACCATTTTACAAACCGGTTGTAAAACTGGTTTTACAAACCAGGACTCCCCAGATGGAAAGCAGCTTGGCAGAAATGGACCTGGTGACTACCAAGTTGCATATAAGCCAGTAATATGGCAAGATGGCAAAGATGAATAACGGTATCTTGGGAAGCACTGGAAAAACCTCTGCTCAGCACTGGTGAGGCCTCATTGGAATGTCCAGTTCCAGACTCCACAGTACAAGACAGACGTGGATGTATGGAAGAGAGTCCACAAAGATGGCTAAGGGACTGTGAAGGAAGACTGAGAGATCTGGGACTGTTCAGCCTGGAGAAGAGAATGTTCTGGGGATCTTATCAATGTCTGTAAATATCTAAAGGGAGGGTGCAAAGAGGATGTAGCCAGGCTCTTTACACTGGTGCCCAGTGACAGAACTAGAGGCAATGGACACAAACTGAAACACAGGAAGTTCCCTCTGATCATCAGGAAACACTTTTTTACTGCGAGGATGACTGATCACTGAGACGCGCTGTCTAGGGAGATTGTGGAATCTCTGTCCTTGGAGATATTCAAAAGCCACATGGACATAGCCCTGGATAACTGGCACTGGTTGGCCGTGCAGGCAGGTTGGACTATATTACCTCCAAAATTCCTCTCCAATCTCAACGTTCTGTGATGCTGCAATTCTGTGACATATGTGGAGAAGGGACTGTTAATCACTCTGGTGCAACCCTGTTCCAAGTGGTAGGTTATTAATATGAGCAGAAATTGTCTCCTACAATTTCTACATCATATTAAAAGAGAAAAATTAAAATAATTCAGTCTGTTAAAGAAAAAGCAGATTGGACAATGCAAGATCTGCCCTAAGAAATATATCTAATGATTGCAAAATACAAAAGTATAGCTGCATTTTCTGATACACCTGATCCTTAAGGATTAGCTGTGTTACAAGCTTCTCATGAGATTACAGAACAGTTAAAGGACCAATTACTTTAGAGGTGCTAACTGTTCATACCCATAGCTTCAGTGACAGGAAAACCCTTAACTCCGTCAAAACCAGTATTCTCAGAACTTGTAGTTTTGAAAAAAACAGGTAAAAACCCTAGGTCTCTAGAAAATATGCCAAAAGAAAAGAGGTATGGAAACATTATTTTAGCACTCCAGTTTTATGTATCAGTTGAATGGGAGATTTGGAGACTGTAACTTGTGTTTAGATTCTTAATTTGGTTGCCTAGATCACTCATGAGATCTGACCTAGAATGTGAAAATTTGCATGCATGAGCAAATATCAGAGTACAGTATCAAGCTGATCTTCACAAATTTTGAAATATTCTGCCTGGAAATTATTTCATAGCATAGCTTTTGAAATTTATAATATGAAGTTTATAATCTGCATTTGTATCCTTTGTATTTTACACAGAAGTATTATTTGTCTCTTAAATATATTGCAATTTATGTCAATTGCAGATGTTCAGTATTACTTCTCCTCCATCTTTATTCATCCTTATAATTAAACCAACAAAATAATTACAATAAATTAAATGTGAACCACACTAGATATATTCCCTCACCATGTCTGAACAACATTTTTTTGTTCAGTAGCGTCCTTGTGTGTGCCTCATATTATTGTGTTCCTATGATTCCAGTGAAATTTTTCACAGACCTCTTTACAGTTAAAGTTTCTTTTCACCTTTTACAGTATTTCAATTATACACAGTAGATGAAGTGCCCTTTTAAAATTTCAGTATTTGAAATGGATTGACGTGGCTTTTGTACATTCCAAACCTATTTATCCTCAAGGAGAACTTTTTTTAACCTAAAGAGTTTTATGCATTCATTTATGGTAATGAGTACAAGCTATTATGCCTGTCATAATACAAAGTAATTCAGCTGGTATTATTTTCATAAATACACCTACAGTGTACACTAGGGGTATTCTAGTAGAGTCAATAAAAAGGGGAAAACCTATGTGATCTTTATCTAGATAAACTTGTTTAAAATAGAAATGAAGATGATACACTTGGACTTTATTTTGAGTTAGCAGGTTAAACTCAGGTTTAAAGATCACTAGAATAAAAACCCGCTACTTTTTTCTTCTCTGCCATTTTAACATAATTTGACTAATCAGCTTAGTCACTTGCAGTTTAGAACAAGATATTTTGACATCTTGTAAACACAGTTGATGTGAAGATACATACATTCCATATCTCGCAGGACACTGCAATCAAGATGCAGTCTTGGACACGGGTTTGATCAACCTGATCTAGCTGAATGTGTCCCTGCCCATGGCAGAGGGCTAGACGATCTTTGAAGGTCCCTTCCAACCTGAACTATTCTATGACTTCATGATTGTGTATTCCAGCTGATGATTCCATTGTCTAAGGACAATACAAAATTTGGTATCCTGTGTGCAAATGTGAGAACAATAGGGATATTGAATCATGGCAGAATTGTGTGGAGGGAAATCTAAAACATGTATAGAAACTAGAAGATTGCTCCAAAAGCGCTCTCCTTTCTATTTGCCCAGAAGTACTGGACCTTGTTCTGGTTTTCTTGTATTTGTAAACTTCATCTGGTTAGATTCATCATAAAATTTATTTTTTCCTGAATCTAGAAAACAGAAGTTGAGGAGCCTTTTGGTTGCCTTTTTAAGTGTCTCCACTTATTGCACACTCAACTCCATAACATTGGACAGTGTGATAAACAGTCTTGTTTCTATAAGTTTTTGAATAGGAGTTTATTATATGGTAAAAGCAAGCAGCTGGCTGGGTGACAGAAATGGGGACAAGTTTCCCAAATCTGCACACCTACTACAGTGTACATTTGGCATTTATCTTAGCTACCTCATGCATATTAATTATATCATATATATATACATTTTACAGTTTTTTGCTAAGTATTTGATATACGGGTTTTCTTACAGCTAAAGCTAAATGGTTATCTCTACAACCGGTCCTAATTCATGCGTTCTTGGATGAACAGGTGCCTAAAAGATTTAAAGTTCTACCATATTTTATTCTTAGGATAGTAGGGAGGTTTAGGGCCCCTTGACCTTTTAAGAGTCTGTTTTATTTCTTTATGGGGGTGTAATTAAGTTTTACAATCCGTTTGTTTTATGTAATCACCCATTTGTTTCACGAATCACAATTATTTATCACAAACAGGAACAGTAAAACTCATTTTAATCACAAAGATGTAACATGCCAATAAATGAAACAAAACCCTTTTTCTCTATCCTTCTGATTTAATATTGCTGTCTCCTATAAGAAACCAGAATACTTTGTTGGGAGCTTTTGCCAGAGGAACAACTTTATGTATTTCTAATGTGGTTGCTAAATGGTATCATGCTTATCATTAGTGAATCACTGAAGCTTGCATCTGTTTCTTGTAGCTCGGTTTTGGGCCTAAAGGTTTATTTTAATGGCCCGTTAAACTCACACCTGGCTATTTTGTTCCTGACACTGATCTATTTGTGGGTTTCTTTGCAGCTTTTCTAAGGCAGGTAAAAGTATGTACTCGTTTCCAAGATTCACTTTAAGGCACTGCAACTGTCACCCATGTAAAGTACACAAAGGACTCATAGCAATAAGTAACTAGCTTAAAGTAGTGAAAGGGTGGAATTCCATTACTTCCTTTGTGTCTACATCTGCACCTAATGAAATATAAAGGATAACAAAAAGTCATAGCTTCATAGAAATGATGTGAAATCTGAAATGCAGCAATATTGAATTTTATTTTTTTAGTCTTGGTAAAAAAGGACTTGCAATGTTGTTTACTCATACAAAATTGTTAACATTAAACTATGACATTATTGCAGGTATACAAAAAGTAATACCATAGAATCATAGAATTATAAAATGGTTTGGGTTGAATGGGACCTTTAAAGGTCATCTAGTCCAACCTTCACCCTCCAGTAAGCAGGGACATCTTCATCTAGACCAGGTTGCTCAGAGTCCCACCCATCCTGAATGTTTCCAGGGATGGGACATCTATCAACTCTGTGGGAAACTTGTTCCTGTGTTTCACCACTCTCATTGTGAAAAATGATTACCATAAGTAGGTTTATATAATCTTCTTTTAAATCCCAAATTTAATCTTATTTTCAATCTGTTTAATCATACATTTTCAGCTTTCGTACTTCTACTTGGTCATGAGTGTTATCCTGGAACACCGCACATACAATTACTCAGCTTCCATTGTTGAGCCATCCAGTCTTGACTTACCAGAAGTACAAATTTGTGAAATAACTATATTACAGTTGAAAAAAATAATGACTGAGTTAGTAGTTACATCTAACTTTCCTGTTCATTGCACCAGGTAAGGTTACATTTTGTCCAAAAGTACTAGTTTTCAACTAACTGTGAATGACCCATAAACATAAAGAAAGATATGTAAAAATGTGTGTAGCACCAACAGTGCACTTAGCACTTTAGCAGTACAATGGATCTTTAAAGTGAAGATTTTTAAATCTACATAAGCAAAATTGAAGTACAGGATTTTTGAAGGTGGTCTAATTTAACCTCTTTCTGTTCCTGCTCAGCCCTCACCAAGATTAGCCTTTCCACTCAGTAAAACAGTTATTTGGAATATATACGAAGATTGCTTATCTCCTTTACCTCTGATCCATTTACCTTTTTCTATATTCAGTTTGTCACTATTACTTTGAGAAAAAAAGATTCTTCTCTGTTAACATAAGCAATACACATCTAAAAGCCTTTTTTTGAGATCAACATTTCAGTAGCTTTTGAACTGAGAGATGTCAGTACTATTGCCATAACCACACGAACAGAAATAGTTGTGCTGACACCCTTGTCAGAAAAGAGTGCACTGAATTTTTCATTTTCATTTGCACATAAATCCCCACCTCTGGGGTTTATGTCTGTTATTCTGCCCTTTTAATACAGAAGAATATACCTGCAAAAGTCTAGTTATCTTCAGAGAGAAGAGCAAGGTCCTCATCTTTAAGCTGCAAGTAGTTTGCTCAAAAAATTATGAAGAACTCAATATCTGTAATACTAACCAAACCAGCAACCAACGCAGCCAAAAATACAGGTGGGTTACATTCAAGGAGTGAAACATGCATAATTTATGCAAAACCTGAATTTCCATGTGTGGTAGTTTGGTCTAGGCCTTCCTTGGTGACCAGTTTGTAACCAAGGAAGGGTCCAGATTTACCCAGCATTCCCTACGATTTTTACGTAAGCCAGGCTATAAGAAGAAAGGAGGAAAGGCCTTCGCTCTCTTTCCTTCCGGCGGCTTGGAGGTGCAGGTTCCCTGCTGTTGAGTCTGTCGTGTTGGGGAGCGAGGCCTGGTAAGGCCTTGTTGACCTTGGGAGATGGAGGTTGCTGGTGATCGTTCCAGCGTGACTCTCTGTTGTCCCAAGGAGAGTAGTAAGATAGTTTTTTTTTGCCAATTCTTTTAGTTGCTAGATGTTGGGCTACTAATCAGGAGATATATATATATATATGTATTTTATTTTGGTTTTGTTCCTTTTCCTTTCCCCCTTCCCTTTCCCTTGTGAAATTGTATATATTTCAATTGTATATAACTGTAACATAAGTGTAAATATATTTATATATATATTGCTTTAGCTGTCTCTCTCGTTTCGGTTTTTCTTGGTTGTTTTTCTCCCTCTTCTCCCTGAGGTTTGGGGGGGGGGGACGGACACTTTTTGTGGTAAGGTTTGGAGACTTGGCAGGGAGCCAGCTTCAAACCATATGACCATGAAACTGTAAAGAAATCAGGAGGAACAGGAAGAGTTCTTTAGTAATGTTTTCAGTAGTTTAGAAAGATCTGTAGAAAGACCTAAAGAAGTTGTCAGGCTGATACCTTCTCAGGTGAATCTGGAACATCAGAAGGATGCTCATTAGGAAGTTAACCAAAAGATTTTAGCATTAGGGAAGAATTTATATACACAGACTGAGCAGTTTTGAGAGGTATGAAAAGCACACTTAACAACTTGAAATAATTGGAAAAATATGTCTCAGCTGGGATAACAAGTGATTTGAAAGTGAAAGCAGGAAAAATCTACTGCTGAAAACAAAGGGATTTTAGGGGAAAAAATGTTTTGACTTTGTAAAATATGTTTGAAACCATGGAACAAGAATCAAAGGCAGGGCACAAGTGACTTTCAGACTATACATTTAATTAACTGGTTCTCTCGTCAGATTTTATTTAGGAAACAGAAAGACTTCTCTGCCACCAACACATAGAAGCTGCTTAGCTATCAAAAGAACTACTGCAGTAAACAAACTGCTAGGATATAATTGTGATGGACATTATTCTAGAGAAAAAAAATTATCACAAAAATATTATGTATATATTGACTGAAGGATACTATTTGTGCAGTGTGCTAATGCTCTGTACACAGTAGAGTGGTTACACTTCTTTATAACAGTCATAACAACTCATTATGCTCTTTTTTTTCCCCTGGTAGATGAAATTCCAAGGCCAAATACTCTGACTTTTGAAAGCATTTGTATACATACTTGGAGCAAAACTTGTTCTTAAACAAGACAGCCCCATCACTGGAAGTATTTTAATGACATCTTTTGTTTTGGACTAAAGTATACTTCAGCCAGACAGATGAATAGCATTCAGGAGTGACTGCTGGACACCTGATGGTGGAATTTGAAGAAACAGGGAGAAAAACATGTATTCTTTGCCAAATACCTAAACATATTTTTTGCATTTCCTACAAGGACTTAATAAAGATTTCTTTAGAAAAAACACAAATCTCCACACAATCATCACACACCAGAACCAAAAATCTGTTTGTTGTCTCAGCAATATATCTTGGGCTTTCTTTTCATAACCTTGAGGAAAAAAAAATCTGATTTTTGGTTGCTCTATTACCTTCACATTCAGAACTGACTTCATTTTGTTACAGGCAGTAACTTGGTCAGACCTGAGTCACCACCTCTGATTGAATTGCCTTTTGATACACTCTTAGGGTTTTCTTTCCAACTTTTAAACAGCTTGAATCTTCCACCTCATCTTCTCACTGATTCAAGAAAAAGACAATCAGAATAGTTAGGGCTCAAAGTTCAACTGCAGATCGAAGCAGAGACATTTTCATTTTCACAATCTTCTTCATATGCCCAATCTTCGTTTGGTAATGGTGGCTAAATAGCTGGAGCCTACTGATTTTTTTGTTCCTTCCTCTCCTGAATACCATCTATATTGTCATATAGCTATTTAGACAGCATGGTCATAGAAACAGATATTACCTCTTGATATTTCACAGATGTGAATGTGTGCATTATTCTTTTAAAAATTACTGTGTTTGGACTTTGAAAGAATAGGAAACACTGGCACTGCAAAGGTAGCACACAGAAAAAAAACCAGGAAAAGTGTAATGAATAACCAAAAATGTTTAGCCATATTTGCTAAAAGAAAAAAACCAAGCTAAACATATGATAAGGGGAATATAAGTCTCCTAATTAGTAAAGCAAAAAATGACTTTATTGCATATTATCTAAGGCAACTGCTTTTTAGAAAGGCATTTCTTTTCAGGAAAAAAATATAATAGATTGAAATTAGCAAATAGAAATCACAATTAAGTGCATTGAGTTTTCCCTGAATTTGAGGTGGTGGTAGCTGACTGAGGCCCTAATGATACCAGTTTAATTTTCTTTTTAGGATGATGAGCTACAAAATAATAGACTGTAAAGAAAAAAAAAAAAAAGAAAAAAGAAAAGATAAAAATCATCAACATGCTATTTGTTTTATAGCTGGTAAAACAATGCTCCAGAGCCTAATGGCAGCAGACAGGGTCTATAAATCTTGTCACATATAATGAAAAGCAAGAATATAAAGAGAGATGTGAGCAATTGGTTAGAGTAGGCTTAGGTCATACATACTTCAGTGTACTCTAAATAATGTTATCTAAATGTTCCAACAGTATTTCCTACTTAAGTTGCCTGTTATCAGTTTGCAACAGCTAATAGGTGTCTAAAGGGATATTCAGTTAAAACACCGGTTTTGTAAAAAAAAAAGAAAAAAAAGGAAAAAGGGATTTCAGATAACCTTTCTTTTTTTTCCACACGTGTGCTGTTTATAGTCAAGTACTGATGATAAAATGGATGAAAAATATGGGTTAGAATCTGGACTGAGTAAGCAACAGTGAGGTTTGCCATACAAACTCGCACTGAATTAAGTCTTCCAGTCAAGTCTGGTCTCATAGCAGTCAATTGTTATGTGAATGAGGAAAGACTTAGAGAATATGGTATTTTTCACATACTGAAGAAACAGTACTATAGGAAACTAAAAACAGGGCAGCAGTTTTTAAAAACACTGCCAATGCCCTTACTTAGCTCTCTACTTTTCTATTTGTAGAATTTCTTATTCTTATGTTATTATAATTGCTATGATTTTGTACTTTCTTCCTTAGAAACTTAGCCTAAGAGGACAAGAACAAGCTGGAAAATTTCTATCATTCTTAAATGAATGCAGTGTTCTGAAAAGTAAACCAATCTTCTACCAAAATGGATAAACCAAGACATCTTTATTGATGATTTAGATGAGGGGATTGAGTCCATCATCAGCAAATTTGCTGATGACACCAAATTGGGAGGGAGTGTCGATCTGCTGGAAGGCAGGAGGGCTCTGCAGAGGGATCTGGATAGACTTGAGAGATGGGCTGATTCCAATGGGATGAAGTTCAATAAAGCCAAGTGCAGGGTCCTGCACTTTGGCCACAACAACCCCTTGCAGCGCTACAGGCTGGGCACAGAGTGGCTGGAAAGCAGCCAGGCAGAAAGGGACCTGGGGGTACTAATTGACAGGAAGCTCAACATGAGCCAACAGCGTGCCCAGGTGGCCAAGAAGGCCAATGGGATCTTGTCCTGTATCAAAAATAGCGTGGCCAGCAGGAGCAGGGAAGTGATCCTTCCCCTGTACTCTGCGTTGGTGAGGCCACACCTTGAGTATTGTGTTCAGTTCTGGGCCCCTCAGTTCAGGAAGGATATTGAGGTGCTGGAGCGGGTCCAGAGAAGAGCAACAAGGCTGGTGAAGGGACTGGAGCATAAGTCCTCTGGGGAGAGGCTGAGGGAGCTGGGGTTGTTTAGCCTGGAGAAGAGGAGGCTCAGAGGTGACCTCATCGCCGTCTATAACTACCTGAAGGGAAGTTCTAGCCAGGTGGGGGTTGGTCTCTTCTCTCAGGCACTCAGCAATAGGACAAGGGGGCACGGGCTTAAGCTCCGCCAGGGGGGGAAATTTAAGTTGGCTATCAGGAGAAAATTCTTTACAGAGAGAGTAATCAGGCATTGGAATGGGCTGCCCAGAGAGGTGGTGGATTCACCATCCCTGGAGATTTTTAAACGCAGATTGGACGTGGCACTGAGTGCCATGATCTAGTAAATGGACTGGATTCGGACCAAGGGTTGGACTCGATGATCTCGGAGGTCTTTTCCAACCCAATCGATTCTATTCTATGATTCTATGACACTGTGAAGGGCAATGGGTTTCCCAATAGCACCTGTTAAATTCTGGAAAACCTGTGAATAAAAGAAATTTTGTGATCCTGTCCTTCAAGTCACCTGACACAGAGAAAACCATTATTTAATTTATACTGAGAAAGTAATTTACTTCAATTTAAGTTTTGGATACAGTGGTAGGATTTTTAAAATTCATGTGATTTCACAGGCAGTGCTGGGCCACTGCCTGATCTTCCTTTCCATTCCTGTAATATAAAAACTGTACATTTTCAGACTGCCACAAAAACCTCTCATTACCATATCTCAGCCTGCATATCTAGTTCAATGTCACTTTCCTTGTTTCAAAAAATTATTCCTGTTTCTATTAATTCATACGCACCCATACCTTTGCCAGAAGCAATGTCTAGAAACTGCATTTATAGGTAGAGCAGCATAGGGAAAGGGGTATAGATCCATGCTGGGGGGTTACACAGACAAGTACAAAAGTATGCAACATGATTTATGCCACTTTTACTGTGTGCTTTTGTAAATATACTATGATCTATTCAGTAAAAAGAAAGAAAAATTAGAGTCTATTAATCTTTGGACACTTGTTTGATATAATGACAATTCTTAAAATGCACTTACTGACATTTATTACCAGCAATAAAGAGATGCTTTAGCTTCTTTTTTTTGTATGTGCATATATTACATGAAAACTATCACAGAGATGCTTCCATGCCTATTAATCTCACATCCAAATTTTAGACAATAAAGCAGACTCTCTTTAAAGCAGCAGCGTTTTTTTCCTTTGGCACAGATCTTATTATGCTATAATTTTATCTATAATGAGATGTATCATATTATGAAGAGTTGACATATTGGTTGGATTATTCTTTATGAATTTATCAGAATATGAAAGACTGACAGTTTTCCCATTCATGTCTGCTGGCAAAGGCAAGAAAGAGATCAGCAGTTCCTCTCTAAAACTTAATTTCTCCTCTATTTATGCTGCTTTTTAAGACAAACGTTATCCAGCAATCCCCAAATATGTCTTTTCTTCCATCTTCCTTTCATTCCCCCTACTACACATGTTGGTTGGTGAACTGGAGAATGAAGTCTTCTTTCCTCTGCTCACAACTATTTAATTTTGGTGGTGCTTTGAAGGTTTGTCTGCTCAGGGTACAACAGCTGGAATGTTGTGCTGGTCTTGCTGAAGACAAGGAGACTGCTGTCACTTCCCAAGATGGCATAATTTGCATCCTTAGAAACCTTAGAAGCTTTTGCTAGGATGTTACAGCCAAATCAAAAAAAAAGGTCTTAATTGGCTGATATGTTAACATGTAGTAAACTGGACAAATGAGACTTCATTAAACCTGAATTTCAAATGTGTTAAAATTGTATCTGTTTGACAAATACATAAGATTACGATCAGAAGCAAGCTTTGCTGTCAGAAGAAAATCAATACACTAACTTACCCACGTTACTGATAGTAACTTGCCAAGCTGCAGCTCCTGGGGTTACAGTATATACAGCAAAAATTACAAGTCAGTTGCCATTTTGACTCACTAACATGACTACATTTGCACTGGCTGGCACATATCCACATTAAAAGTCTGGCACAGCTTTTATAGCTTTAAAGTGAATCAATAACAGGGAAGTTCATTCAGAATGTTATGGTCTCTATAATTTTAATAGTTTATCTTGAAAATGGACCTTTAAAGTGAGACAGTGACATCAGGGAAGAACTAAATTAGCACAGTCCGAATTTGGATGTCAAAACTGCAGTCTTTGTTTCTCTCTTCATTTTCATTAAGGAAAACTGCAAGTTCTGAATCTTAAAATCTTAAAAAGGTTCCCATTTTGCCAGCCGAGTCTTATTGGAGGAGAGACACACATCTTATTCCACATCAGGGATATTTAAACACAGTCTGAAGCAACAACAGAAGACTCTACAAAGATTTCAGTTAATTGCCTACTGACATAGGCACAAGTCTTGATGATATCCCTAGTGAAGTGGAGCAACAGCAATTCATCTGATAATGCAGAGTTGACCACCAGTTTGGAAGAGACCAATAAAATATCCTGCAACTCATCTCTAAAAAGGATGATCAGAAAATCACTAGGCAACAAAGTCAAAGAGTTATGAGTTCTCTTCTGATGGCAAGCGATGTTCTCCTTCCACAGCAGATTCACAGTGGTTTCCTTTTTTTTCAGCCTCATTTGAGCTGAAGAGCATTTAATTTCCTGTGTCTCAAGGTAGTGAGACATATGAAGTTCCTTTGGGAAATTTCATGACTTCGAGAGACAGTGCAGTTGGCATAAATAAAAAAGACTGGGAGTTGCAATTGCATCATTGATTTTCTCTATATCCTTATAGGGACAAAATCCTTTCTGTATTCAGAGTATGGTTAATTTCTCAGGCAGTGTATCTATAGCCTTAGCTACATAGGCTACACCTATGCTGTTTTCTTGTGTGCTGTACACACAGCTGTAAAACCAAGAAGTCTGTGGTCAGGTTAACGGCGAGTTGTAGGGTGCACATGTCCTTATATAATAAGGAAAAACATGCTCCTCATGAGGCAGTGAAACAAAGAGGTTTATTTCAAATTTGGCGCTGGTTTTACCCTTAAAGCCATGTGACTTCTTTGACCAATAAGGTTGTCTATGTCGGCGCATGCTCCCTTGGGCACTCTTGCCCTGGTACCTCCCCTGTACCTTAAACACGCCCCCTACAGGGAGTGTTTGCGGACAGCCAAAGACAAAGTTTGATTAGGCTGCAGGGTTGCTGCTGTAGATCTTTTAAAAGAATTACTACAAAGCAATTCAGGTTCAGGCATCCACAAGTTGGAATCAGGCTGAGTAACAAAAGGTGAGTTACTTTTCTGCTCATGGAGGTAAAGTTTCCAATCAGTCTCTTCCTTTTCTTACTTACTTACCTCTAGCTTTCCAGAGCTTTCCTACTTGCTCTGTTGTCTCCTGTCTGAAAGTGTTCTTTAATTTTTCTCAAGCAACAACTTTGATTTTTTTTTTTTTCTCCCTAATACCTCCATTTATATTGCCGTTTGTTCTCCATTATGACACAGGGACAGAATTCTGTTAGAATACTTATTGTCATTTTTATTGTTTGTGGGTATTTTGTAAATGTCCCCATTTGTTTGCAGTTTTATTTTGTCCTGGACATAAGGCTACCGTGGTTGCTTTATTTCTGTGGACATAAACAACTTGCCTCTTGCTGGCTAATAGAACAGATGTCATTTTCCCACACACTGATTAGCAGCAGTCATTACATTCTGCAGAATCAAAGGCACTATAAAATCTCTTTGACCTTGGGCTTTATTCTTCATAGCAGAGGTACAGGTTAGGGAGGTTCGTGTTAGGGGGTTGTTTCCTTGGGGAGGAGGGACTGTATGTATCTCTTTGATTTTGATTTATCCTAGAACATTACAGCTTTTTGTTTCCCACTGAGTACAACATGATGACTTGCAACATCAAGACTACAGAGCTTGTCTTCACTGACATAGGGAAGAGATGAACCTAGACTGAAATGGTATCTGTAACAAATGTCATGCTTCTATCAACAATATAGTTAGCACTGTGATTGGAGACAACAGGAATCAATGGGACTACAGAGGGAGGAATTTGGTACAGTGTCTACAATGGTCACAGATACCAGAGTGGAAGCTACTCTAAATATTTAACTCAAACGTAGATCCAGTCAGAGGTCAAAGAATCATAGAATGGCTTGGGTTGGAAGAGACCTTAAAGATCACCTTCTTTACATTCCAATCCCTTTGCTGTGGGCAAGGACACCTTTTACTAAACCAGGTTGCTCAGAGATCCATTGAACCTGGTCTGGAACACTGCCAGAGATGGGGCATCCACAACTTCTCTGGGCAACCTGTTTCTGTGCCTCACCACCCTCACAGTAAAGAATTTCTTATATCTAATCTAAACCTACTCTCTTTAAGTTTGAAGCCTTTTCCCCTTGTCCTGTCTCTACATGCTCTTGTAAATAGTCTCTCTCTATTTTTCTTGTAGACTCCCTTCAGGTACTAGAGGGCAACAATTAGGTCACTCTGAAGCCTTCTCTTCTCCAGGCTGAACAATTCAAATTCTCTCAGCCTTTCCTTAGAGGAGAGGTGCTCCATCCCTTTAATCCTTTGGACTTGCTCTAACAGGTCAATGTCCTTCCTGTGCTGGGGACCCCAGAGCTCGATGCAGTTCTCCAGGTGGGGTCTAATCAGAGTGGAGTAGAGGGACAGAATCACCTCCTTCAACCTGCTGGCCATGCTGCATGTGATGCAGCCCAGGATACAATGGGCTTTCTGAGTTGCAGGTGCACACTGCTGGCTCGTGTCCAGTGTCTTATTCACCAGCACTCCCAAGTCTTTCTCAGCAGGGCTGCTCTCCATCTGTTCATCCCACCAGTCTGTGCTGGCCTTGTTGAACCTCATGAGATTCCCGTGGGCCCACTTTTGGAGCTTTTCTAGGTCCCTCAGGATGGCATCCCATCCTTCAGGTGTGTCAACCACACCACTCAGCTTGATGTAACATGCAAATTTGCTGAGACTACACTTGAACCCTTTGTCTACATCATTAGTGAAGATATTAAATAACACTGGGCCTAATGTGGACTCCAAGGGGCACCACTTGTCACTGATGTCCATCAAGACTCTGAGCCATTGACTACTACCCTCTGGATATGAGTGTCCAACCACTTTCTTATCCATTTAACGGTCCACTCATCAAATTTATCTCTCTCCAGTTTAGAGAGAAGGATGTTGTCTCAAAGGCTTTACAGAAGTCCAGATAAATGACACCTGTAATGCTTCCCTTGTCCACTGATGTAGTCAATCCATCATAGAAGGCCACTAGGTTGGTCAGGCAGGATTTGCCCTTTGCAAAGACCATGCTGGCTATCCTGAATCACCTCATTGTTTTCCATGTACCTTAGCATAGCTTCTAGGAGGATCTGTTCCCGGGCACAGAGGTGAGGCTAACAGGTTGGTAGTTCCCAGTGTTCTCCTTTCTACCCTTTTTAAAGATTGGTACAATACATCCCTTTTTCCAGTTGCCTGGGACTTCACCTGAGTGGCTTGACTTTTCAAATATTGTGAAAAGTGGTTTGGTAACTACATCAGCCAGTTCCCTCAGGACTCTGGGATGCATGTCTTCAACTCTGGGATGCATCTCATTGTCAAGAGTATGTATCTGAGAATATGCAAGAGTGTATATTCTTATAAGAGTATGCATCGTCAAGAATATGCGTTTGAAAATATTGGAAACACCAAGGAACCAAATTTGTCAGCAGTCAGAGATCTTTTTTCTGCAAGAGCTCAGCTTGGTTACACTCTGTTTAAGCATCAGAAATGCTCTGTTCACACTTGACATGCTTGGAGAGAGTTTAGTAAGCTGATCCTTGTGACAAGGGAGCCATTTTTCACTTGGAAAAAAAAATTGACTTTGACAATAAATCAAAGTACTAGAAAAGGTTTTAATCTAATTTCCTAGTCAAGATACCATATCATCCTTATTCCTTTAGATACATGCTACTTAATGCAACAGTCTATCACAGAGAAAATGCAGTGCAATATTTCACAGTATGAAGAATGTTTTGTCTTCTGACAAGAGACAGGGAGACAATAATGTTCCTGAATCAGACCGAGGGAAAAGTGATACATGAGACAGAACAGGAAATTCCAATCTTTCTCATACTGTCCTTGCAGTGTTTGAACAAAAAAATTGAAAAAATAAAAAGTAAGGAAAATTCATTTACAGATCATGTACAGTGATGGAAAAAATAGTTACCAAAATCCAACAGACTAAAGCCCAAGGATAAGGATGAATCAAAGTGAAAGTGTGGTTAGGACAGAGTGTCAATAAAGCTAGGCTTTCAGTGTGAGAAAGGGAGGAAAAGAAGCCGAAGGGAAGGTTTGAGGAAGTCTAGGCCTAAGGTTTCATTTTAGGTATAGGCTATTCAAAATTATGAGATGTTTTGCTAGTCATGCATAAACTACACAGAAGCTGTAGATATTGGCTAGAATAGAAACCCAGATAACTTGTGTGTTGCTGAAAATTTCCTCTGAAGTGTCACTTACTGGCAAAGTTTCCCTTTGTGCCAATTCCCCTGTCTTTAAAAGCAGACTTTCCACTGCACCTCGACTGACTCCCCACCATTCAAATTCCTTCTCTAATGTTCAAAATTTGGAGAAATTACATATAATTTTTCACTCAGTTTGGAGTTAAACCTTGTGCAGGCTAGCATACAGAATCATCAAGTATAATACAGCTACTCAACATCCCTTTTATTCCCCCAAGAGACAATTCTTGCATCCTTGTGTTCAGCTTATACTTCAGTAGAAAAAAACCAACCAAGTCTAATTCATTGACATCACTAATCTACTGTGACAGCACAAGCCATGCAGACATTGGCAATATCTATTCACTCAGAAAACACTGAGAAAAGAGGTTATAGACAGAAGAAGAGAATTTAAGAAGGGAAAGTCTATCTAACATAGTATTAAGTACTTCTTTTTTTTTGCACAGCAGAGTCAAGAGAGTTAACATATTACTAAAATATGTTTTCTTTTGAATAATAAATACCTTTCTCTCAACTTCCCTCCTGGAAAACTGGGTTCATTATATGCAAAGCATCTTTCCACTGACTGGCACCTGCATAATGCATTCCAGCATCTCTGGTGCAGGGATGACTGTCATTAGTGATTCACATGAAAGAATCCACTGAGACCCTGCCAGCACTATTACATTAACCCCTCATTAGCAGCTGTATTTCACAGGCTGGTTACATTTGGGTTCTACAGAGCAGTACTGTCTGCTAATGAAATATATCTAGGAGCCATATGCTTAAAAAGAGAGATTATGGAGAATTCCAGGAAACAGTGGACCAAATGCTGCCTGTTTCTCTCTGATTCATCTGCTTTAAAGCTGAAATAACAAAAAAGAGGCATAAATTTGGTTGATGACTACGTTGAATTAGCAGGAGAAAGTTCCCCAAACAGCAGGAATAAACCCTGTTCTGTACTGTACTCCATGTCACGCAACATGGACAGTTTTGCAGGGAAAGAGAGCATAAACTTTGAATCCCAGCTATGTCTGGATGCCAGAATAAATTTGAACTGATATTCCTATGTAAATTAGAACCCTCTATTTCTTTCAATTTATAGGGAAGACTAAGATAATTTAAACCAAAAAGCAGGAGCCTCCAGAGTCAGAGATATGATTCCCCTTTACTGTACATAAACCTACACTGAGCTTTAGCTACATGCATAAAGCATGCCACAGATGCTCGTTTGACAGCATAATGTGGAATGATTGCACAGACCTGAACAAAAAATAATAAAGATATGCACATACTGTATATGTATTAAAACTTTTGTTTTCTTTTTTTGCATTATTTTGTTCCTTTTCAGTACCAAACCATATTACTAGGTCAGTACTTCTTCTTTTTTTGAGTAAATTTGATGGTGTAAACCACTGGAAGAACTATGGTGGTGTAAAAGTGACCATCTATGACAATAAATAAATCAATAAACAATCAATAAAATAGACTTACAGCTGAAGGTGAAAGAAGCAAAAATTCCTCCTATTCTCATAGTCAGTGTGCATATCAAACTATGACAAACCTCATGTGAATTTGTGACCTTCACCTGGTTGGCCTCAACAATCAAGTACTTACCCCTGGACACAATCTGAATGGCAGTATCACATGCATTAGTGCATGTATGTGCATGTTGGATTTCAGTTGCACCTACTAGTAATACCAGAGATAATCCACTGAGTAAGGCATAGAACTAGATCTGAAAATGGTAGATGACAAGGACAAAAGTTGCCACTGGATTATAAAGATTATAGCTATCTATCACTATACCTATTACATTTGCAATCCTGCATCTCATTGAGGTATGGATACCTATTTGGGACTTTCATTTATGCTGTTTTTAAGTTCATCACAGTGTGCTTACTTAGTATTATTTTAATTTTTCTAACATGGCTTTGGGAACAAGGCTTCTGTATTCACTGTGTTGTTCATCTGTCTTTATGTGTACAACCGGTAGTAACTTTGGATCATTTGACCATTTTTAACATTGTCTGCATTAAAAGGCTCAAAGACTAATAACTTTCTGTAGCTTGGGGAAAAAGGCTCCTTGGTGGAAAGAAAGACAGTTTGTCTAAAATGTCTGACTGACAGGAAAAAACCTCAATATGAGCCCACATTTAGTAGACATCAAAGAATACAAAAAAGAGAGAAGAAACTCAGGTAGCATGCACACCTTAGGAATACAAGCTTCATAAGTGCTTCTAGAGGTCCTCAGACTCAGCACTTTGGTCTGAATGTGTCGTTCAAATGTTTATTAAAGTCAACCTGTAGATACCCTTATTAAACAAACAGTTTTGAGAATTAAGTTATGTTTTGTTGTGGAGGCTTTTGTTCCATAAAATTTTGTTGCTGACTGAAGCTACAGTCTGATCCCTTAATTCTTTACCAAATGACTCCCATATCTGTTTTTACACTTCTTTGGCTGAACTGTTTACAAGCTTTAATTCATTGTCATTTTCCTGTCCTTTTTTAGCATATTCAGAGCAGTAGTTCTTTTTCAGTCTTTCAGAATTTACCAATTAATTTAAGATTTATGAAAGTATTAAAATATTTCCTCGAGAGGCCACAAAGCTGCTCAGTCAACTTGCATGGAAGTCTGAGGCACAAGTTACACATCATTCCCAAGTGCCCATCTTGGACAGGCATTTCGTTTCTTCTTTGGATAGGCATTTTGTATCTTCTTGAACTATAGAAGCGTCAGAACAATGTATGTCACCCTTACAGGACAAAAATACATCATCCTGCTCATTTCAAAGAGATACGTGTGCTTTCTTCATCACTAGACCAAGGCTGCTAAGGAAATTTCCATTGTTGATAATACATCGAATATTCCCCTCAAATAATTATGAGCTGTTTATACCAGTACAATCAGTGCTGCCAATCATTAATTTTCCCCCTCTGCTTCCAATCTGCTCCTCACTTGCTTTGTGTTCTTGGTAGGTTATTCATAGTCTGATCCAAACTAAAATGCTGCATTTCCTGGCACGATATTCTAAAAGGGCTTGGTGTTTAAAGCCAGTGCTGACAAACCTACCACAAACTCTCCATTCCTCTCAGTCAACGTTTGGCAGGAGTGGGCTGAGCTCAAGAAATACCTGTTTGTTAACACTGACTGAAGTGCAATAGGTTGCAGCACAGCGTGAAACTTTTGCATAGTGCAAACTTGATTGTACCAATCTGTAAACATGCTCCTTGTGTTTTCTTGCACTTTAAGAGCCTGCTGCTACCATATGTGCAAGAGCACAGTCTGTTCCCTGAAGGTAGCTGTTCCTTATTTTTAAAATTTTGTCCAAATTTACTCAACTACTGATAGTAGAGAATTAAAAGAAAATATCCATACATAGAAAAGTGCATGGTAGGTGTTTTCTGGTTACCTTCTCCAAAACCCAGCTGTTGCTTTTTGGTACAGAAAGAAAAGCCTTTGATATTTTCTGTAATAGAAAGCAACAGGAGCTTGGTCACAACTATTTGTTGCTAGCAGCAACCTTTCTGTTTAAGGATTATCTTATAATGTAAATTTCTGTGACATTGGTTACCTACTGAATTGGAACAAAAGAACAAAATATGGAGATCAACTATTTTGTTGCACAGCCCAGTACACTTACTGCATAGTCTTGAAAAAGACCTCAGAGAAAAAGCAAGAAGAATATTCTTTTTTCTTGTATGTTTTTCTTTAGTTCCTAGGTGTGATAAAATTGAGATGTAGCCCAAACAAACACTGTAAATTCAACTCTGATTTTATTTGTAACATAGGAAATCCAGCAAGCTTCTTATTTTCTAACTCAACCCACAATCAGTCAGAGAAATTAAAAATGGAAGAAAAAGATTTTGTTTAATAGCACATAATTGTTTAGACTATGCTATGTAGATATCAAATAGAACAGATTTATGAAAGTAAAAGTTCCCCTGCTTATTCCTTTGCATCACTTTCTGTTTTCCAGTTGATAGTAAAAGACTTTGTGAAGAAAATTTAAAACCTTGCTTGCTGGCTGATTCGAGAAGTTGTGAAAAAGATAAAACTATTGACAGCATTGTGGTGTTATTTGTGTATTACTAATTTCAGAGCTGTGAGGATTTACCTTTCAATTTGGACTACCTGCCATGAAAAGAGAGAAAATGCAAAGGTGAAAAAATTGTTATTTCCCCTTCTTTATAGCCATTGTTCTATAATTGTTTCTTAAGGCTACAGTTCCTGGAGTTAAGTGACTGCATAAACATCTTTACATTAGGGTTTATTGAAAGAAAAAACCAGCTAGCCTTTGTAGTGTCAAAGGAAGTTTACAAATCTGCCCTAAAAACTTGGCAAATTAAGATAAAGAAATGGCAAACAAATAAACAACAATTAAAAAAAAATCCAATCAACCAACCAACCAACCAAAATAAAACACTCCAAAAAACAAACAAAAAAAATCAAAACAAACAACAAAAAAACCCCACTGATTTTTTGAGTACAATTCATATTATTGAAATTCTCAGGCTAGCATTACCTGTAAATATCTCTTACAGCTTTCTTATATGCAAACATATAACAAGTAGTCTTTGCCTCCTTCCTTCAAGTCTATGACTGTGCAAGCCGCAGTTTAATTCTGCTTCTTCTCCTGATGGTGAGATGCAGCCACAGACTCTGGTGTGGTCTGTACAGCTCCTCATCTGTCTCAGCTTATATGGACCGATGCCACGATGGCTGGTGCTAGTGAGAGGATGCAGTGTGCTGGCTAACATGCTCTCCTAAGTATCACAATCCTTCCACTCTGTTTTTCTTTCTTTTGTTTGACATTGAGATCAACTGCTGTATTCTTCATACAGACATACATACACAAAACAGAAACTAACTCACCATCCAGGGTTATCAGGCAATTGGGCACCAGCACTACCAGCTGATCTGCTGCTGCTGCCTGAGAACCTGCAGAACAACAGTTCAAACAAAATGACACAGAGAGAGTGAATGTATTTAGTGCTAGCAGAGCCCACAAAAAAGGGCAGGAAAAAATGCCCATTTCCAAGCAGTCTCCTACACAAAGGAGGACTCAGCTAACTCTATTTGGATGATAATAGACTTTTCTTGAAAGTACATTTATGTGCTGTCACAACAGAAGTGCAGTCTGTGTCCTGTTCTTTCCTGTGGGCATCCAAGAATGATTGCTGATTTGCATATAATGAAGCAGTGTTTTACTAGCAGTTCTATGCTGGGATTTGTCCTTTTCTAGGTAGCAGGAAGGGGAAAAGCTGAGAAGATGACAGAAGTCAGGAAACAGATGGAAAGAAATGTCTTTTAAGTTAGTATTACAGTTTGGAGGTAGGTCTTCTGAGCCATTGATCTGACTAGAAACAAATAAGATTTGTTACTAGAAAAAAGTAAGATTATGGGGACACGGGAGTTTGTTCAGAATTATTCTACTTCAATTTGCATCTGCTGCATACTTTCTTCCCTTACTGTCTAGAGAGGTTTCATGGAATATAAAGGTTCTGATATCAGACATACTATAAAAATCAGTAAAAATGAAAATTTACTCAAACAGTAACTTAATTAAAAAAAATCTTGTGTCTGTTGCAAATATCTTTCTTATTATTTTTCTGAATTGAGTTACTAATTATTCATAGTATTCTTAACCTCTTCGTATTTGCATTTAGGCCTCAGAATCATCATGCATATTTTCCAGCAAAAGAAACAAAAAAGCATACTAATTATGTCTATGAGCAGTCTCACAAGATATTTCTGAAATATGGGCACTAGAAATATAGGTGTAAAGACTCGATCTGAACACTTTTATGTCATCACTCAAGAACAGATGAACTGGGAAACTTTCAGGTTTAGGCAATGATCTGGGCCTGCTCTGTTTCTTTCCTTGACTGCTTGGCAAGCTGGTGGGTTTTTCAAAGTTTGGGGAGAGGGGCAGTAGGCATGACAAATGGCCAGCACCCTCATCACTGTCACTAAGGGTCAAAGCAATCTATCCAGAGGATGCTCTGTCTGCATCTCTTCTGTGAAAGCCTTTTATCAGCTCTGGTCTTAGAGATAATTTACCAGCAAGCCACAAAAATGTACAGGCAGGCTGCAATCAACATCTTGAAGGAAAAATTTCCCTATATTTCCTACCGTAGAACTAACTCCATTACACCATAATAAGACATCAGTAACTATCTCTGGGAATAACACCTATATCTCGTCTGGCTCTTCCACTAGAATAGGAGAAATAAAGACAGAAAGAAAAATACTAAAACCAAATAGAAAATATAAACCAAATGAGCTACACTGTAACGGATCTCAAAACTGAGAGGAAGTATGTCCCCTTATTTCTTCTTCATTGAAGCAGATCATATTTACTGCTGAAACATCAGAGAAGTGACAAATTCAACCTCAATACACCTCTTTGATTTTTCCTTCCTCTGTAAATACAGCATTATGCAGCCTACAAAGGTAGAAAGGTTATACTGGGATTCCCTCTCTTAATTTCATTGGTAACACTATTTGGGGAAGGAGATTTTTGTTTTTTTATTTTATGCTAAGTTGCAGTGGAGACAATGTCTGTGACTTTGTTTCAGGAGCTGCCACAGACACATACACAGCCATTACAGCTCCGGTCCAGTGTGTTTCCAGAACCATATAACTTGTTTCCATCCTCCTCCCAAACAGCAAACACTGTGTTCTGATGGTACAGAGCAAAAGGTCTGAGTTGTACATTATTATGCTGGGGACTCTCTTTCAGTGCTGGCAGACAAACAATGACATTTGGGAGCCCAGCAGTAAGTACTATTTCATCTTGAGACATCCAGCGAATGTGCAGTCCAAGACATTACTTGAAGATCTGCAAGTCTTTTATATTTCTTTATATCAATAGAGATATATAGGCTGGCTGCCTTCATATCTATTACTTACATAATGGATAAGCTTCAGTTTATGGGTCCTAATAATCAATGCTTGACCTGCATGCCACTAGTTATGTGCAGTTGGGTCAGGTTGTTGACCCTCTGCATTTATCATATCACCAGTACCTTTGCTCAGCACAGCCAATGGGCCATGTTCTGTTTTCTCCTGTTGTGCAACCAGGTGCAAACCAAAAACTTTGTGGTTAAAAGAAACAAAAAAAAAGTTTATATATGGCTTAAGAGTACAATGAGTGTCTTGATCTTCCCTCTTCCCTTTCTTTCTAACCAATATAATTTAAAGAATTATTTTTTTCTCTGTTTTCATAAAAATGCAGAACAACAGAACGACCTAGATTTGAAAATCCCAGGTTAGTTTTGAACCTAGGACCTTGAAAGACAATCTGGTCCAACCTTTAATTCAAAGTATCTCATGGGCATTATTGCTTAAACATTACTTCGTACATCAGAATGGGGATTTCAATTTTAGGTCATGTTGGAAACTTGGTAAAAGACACTTTAAATTTTTGCTTCTAATGATCTGAGAGCATACTGAAAGATCTATTGAACCCACTTCCTCCCCCACCCTCACTGCATGTACACTGTACTGCTTGCTGCTCAGAGAAGATTTTTAAAATTTTATTTCCTACTAGTAGAGTTCTACTCAACCACTGACCTCTCCATTTACAATGCAAGATGTATCTACTCAGTGGATATCCTTGTTTAGATCTAAGTTTGTAACAGTTCATTATTCTTTTTAATTGAAAATATGTAAAGTTTGAGCTTTTAACTGTCTCTGTATTATTATAAATTGTGATTACTGTGAATCTTCAGCTATATAAATATAAGAGGAGACTAGAGAGTAGTTTTGCAAAAAAAAAAAAAAAAAAAAAACAAAAAATAAAACAGACTATGTTTACAGTGGAACAGAAGCCCAACATGAATTAATACTATTATATTTTCACCCAGTTTCCTCCCAGAGACTGGGATTATAAACAACAGTTTTACAACTGAGACATTTCTGGCCTATTTCAGCTAAAATAGTATCTACTTTGGGAAAACATATTTTTAAGGAAGATGTGTAAGAAGTGAAGAAATCCAGAGGAGGAAACTCAAAGGCCTAAGGAAGTGGTGCAAAAACAAAGACAAAAAAAAGAAATCTCAAGATGAATGGAGAAAATTAACAGTCTCTCTGTGAGTGCTTCAGAGGGGGAAGGGAATAAATGTCACTCAAATTCATGACAATGGGTCAAGAAACAACTTACTTGAATTAGATTTTTTTAATAGTACTGAGGGACTAGTAGTATTAAACTGAAAATAGACACCTAACCATTGTTAAAAACTGTACAAAATGACAACCCCTATTCTACATAGCTTACTTCTAGTTATAACCTGACAGGATGGGTTCAGGGAGAAAGTTATGCATATGTACTGCATTTAAATGCTCAGTCTCTTTTCAGCAAACCTAGTCAACATGTTTTCACTCCACAAAAGTATACATAACACCAACCTTGTCAGTAAAGAAGCAACTTATCTTCAGAGTGCTCTGAGAGAGATCCAGATTCCCTTTTTGCAAAAGGTGGTGGTGGTGGAGAAAGCAAAATACTGAAGTTGAACATGATCTTTCAGTTGGAGGGACAATAAAGAGAGTTGGGAAATCAATCAAAATTACATTTGGAAATCTGAAAGTCTCATTTAGGGATTATGGTAAAATCTGTGTCTTATACCTAGGCACTGGGGAGGTTCCAATTAGAACCATATTTTGCAGGCAGCTAGTCTTCCAGACAGAGAAGAAGATTACTTAGCCTCAGTGGTTCTACAGTTCTCATTTGTCCCACCTCTCACACATTGTACTGCAATAGAATTACTCCCTTCCTTATTTTATTTCATTTTGTTTTGAACAACTGGTCAAGAACACTGGAAACTAGACTCTGTCCCTTCCTCTGCTTTTCCATGAACGCAGCAACCCAAAATGAACCCTGTGTTGAAAGTGCAGACGTTGCGCTGGAAGACAGTCCATGGATATTCAGGCATTTCAGCAGAATGTTGGTTTCAAATTTGAGCTGACAAAATGGTGGTCATAGCGCAGAGACATTTTGGCACCAAAATGTAGGTAGTAGTAGTTGAGGTTTACTTACAGGACAAATGAAAAAAGGGTCCTTTTTCAATATCACTTATAAGATAGCTTTTTGCAAGCTGTTTTTCCTAATGTGATTTATATACATGCATCAACTTCGCATGCAAATTTTTAGAGAGGCAATGAAAAATAATTTGTTAGCCTGTAATGAAGTCTTCTGTTTGATAGTTAGATTTGGAATCTCTATTTCATCAGCATTTGCACTTAGATTTGAGGAGCAGAAGGCCAAAAATTTTCTGTGAATGGGGAATCAATTCCCACAGTTTTCTAAAAGAAGCACAGCTTTCTAAAGAAAATACATTATTAGACTTGGAATTAGCCCAGTTTTCTCATACAAGCCTTAAAAAAATCTTTCTGGTGTTTCACCAGGCTCTTATGAAGTATGGAATCAAGCTCAAACCTGGCTGGTTGCAGTGAGGTGGGCAGATTACTACTTACCCCTGTGCCAAAATGTAGCATTTGATCAAGTTCAGGAAGCACGGTTTGTTTCTAGTACCCCTCTGTACTTGACTACCTGAACAAATCAGATAGAATTAGGATGTATCTCTGTATGAATTCATCTTCCAGTAGGTACTTATTACTTACCCTAGAAGTTCACAAACTTAAGTGAAAATCCAACCAATATAAACAAAGCAAGATATTCAAGAGATAAGGCTGGATTTGATTTATTTTCAAGTGTATTTTGCCAACAGAACACCTTTACACAAGTCAAAATATAGTTATTTTGCTAGTACTAAACTGTCCTTGTACAGCTTAAAGCGAAGACTACTAAGCAAGATGGATTTACCTGGAACAAGGCCCAAGAAATATTGACCCTCAGAAACTTCCCTCTGAATAATTGTGGTTTCTGGAATGGAAATTAATCCATCTCTATCTTTTATAGTCATACATGCTGATTAAAATGGAAGGAATTCAGAACTGTGTGTGTCACTTAGCACATATCTCTATGACCACTGTATCAAAGCTTCTGCTCTTCTGCGTTTCCCTGGAGTTAGGGTTGTAAGTTCTAGCACAAGAGCAAGGACTGTAACACTTATTTACAAAACTATCAGGCCACTGATTTACCAGTGCCTCAGTGCCTTGCTGTCAGAGTTTTCAAGTATACATACAAGTATGAATGCTTGAAAAAAGAGAACTGTTGAATGTAAGAAAGGTCCTTTCTTATATCTTACCCTTATTTCTTATATCAATGTTAATCAGAGACATAATGCAAGACCGATGGAATGATCATGAAATGAGACTGAGGGATGTTTGCAGATCTTCAGGTGTTGGAAGAAAATGAATGTGAACACAGTGACACACCATGGAAGTAAGATCCCAGGATTTTTTAGCTATCGGATACAATATTTACTATGCTGACTGAAGACTAAAAATTAACTCAAGTTTACCATGATAAAAAGTTACTAGCGTGATTGTAAGCTGGTGACAATGCCCTGTTCTTCCTTCTTCCTTCTTATAATTTGCTGTAAAATACCAGCATCTGGAAGCTTTCCCCTGGATATCATACAAGCCTTATTGATAGAAATCTTTGACATATATTACACAAGTGGAATGGAAGATGTTATAAAGTTTTCTGGGATTACACTAATTAAAAGCAAACATACAGCATGGAACTATTAAAGTAGGTCCTGCTCTGCAAGGGCCTAAAATTGAGAGAAGCAATAGGAAGAGAAGACAATAAACAGCCTTGTGCAAAAAAACTGATGAAGGAGAGTAGGAAGGATCGTAAGAGGCGTAGGAGCAGAAGGGTCTATCAGCAAGAACAAAAAATTCTAATAAAGTGCTTCCATACTTTCTATATTTAGTCAAGCAGATGCGACCTAAAAGGCATCATTGCCCATACCTACTTGATAGAAGTGATGTGAAAAAAACCCACCAATCTATTTGAGGTTTTGTCTCCTCCTTCCACACTCAAAGACAACTTCTTATGCTCTTTAAAGGTGCCTGTGGTTCACTAGCAGTTTAAGGAAAAACAAGGTGCTTCCTTAATTTCTCCCAGGCATTCACTTAGGGGAGGAATGTCAAACTCTCAGTCTTCAAGCTGCTTGCAGCTTTAGAATGGTGTCTTTTATCTCTTAGACTTTTTGCCTCATTTGGTTGCATATTTGCCGTGCTAGGCAATGTCATGTTAAGACCCCAGTAAGCAAAAATACAAAGCACTGTGTTTATATAGTGACAAACATTGCTCTGAAGCACCCTACAGGCATATCCAAAAACAGGACTAACACACTGACTTATTTCTCTGCTAGGGGTTTCTCCTTTAGTCTCTTAGTCACACACAGAGAAAACAACTAAGGGGATAGAAACCACCAAACCACTAAAGGTTTAAGATTAAACCTGCAAAGATCATTGATGAGGATCAGGGTTGTAAGGAGCATATCAAGGGATGAAGGCAAGAGCAATTATTCTTGTTCAAACATAAGCGGTTTCAGTATGTCTGTCTTTCATCACCCTCCGATCAGCCCAGCAATTGTACTAGCAGCTCAAATTGCAGGACTTGCAGGGCTTCACCAGCTATTCCAAAGCAAAAGTTCAAAAAAAAGGAAATCCTGAATTTAGCTGTCAGAGTATCTTCAAATCACATTAAAAAAAAAGTCAACGTCATGTCTCAGTATTCTTTTCATTACAGAGAATTGTTGAGTTATACTCTCATCAGACATATAGTGGATCACACATTTACTTCTGTGCTAAGTGATCATAATTCTCATTTCCTTCAATTAAGTACCCATACATAATCAGCTGCTTTAGTATTGTGCCAACAGGACACTGCATTAGAGCTCTTTCATTTCTTTTCATACCTTAACTTCCACTAATCACAAGTTATTGTACAGATGTAATAAAATTAAGCTTCAAAAAAATCCTCAGTGTTATGACCAATCATGTTCCCTTGGAGGGGAAATTGCATAACAGAAATGTCCTTTGCTTTGACCAAAGTAATCTGTTTGAACTTTGACAGAAGACCTCCATGATGCCAGCATATCAGACAGCATCTCCTTCACGCAGAACCATGCTCTTCTACGCATGGAGACACTTTGTGTAGGAGTTTCGTTTCTTCCAACATCTGGGAGAAGGTGGAGAAAGAATGAGAAGAAGAGGAGGGAGGAGATTAGGGTGAGGGAATCTTCCAAAAGGAAGTCTTTTCCTTTTTGGAACATATGCAGTAAATTCTGGGACAGCAGACATGGGAATATGAGTAAGAAGGCTTGGAATCTTTTCACAGCTTCTGCCCTGTCTGTGTTTGCATGGCTTTGAACAAACTAGGTTAGCTTTCTGTTTCTTTTGCATCTTAAGCTGGGTTACCCAGAGGTGACTTAACCTGGGGATTAAACATCACGACAGCACAGTTTGTGGGAGGAGGGAATTCAAATATTGCCATTCAGCATCAAATGTAGATGGGCACTGCTTTCCTTGGTGCTGCTACTGGCAGAAAGGGGTAGAAGGGATCCCTCATCTCCCACTCGAAAGAAACTGTGAGGCACTGGCAGTAATGTTAAAGGTTGTTTGATGAAGCAACAGTCAAAAAGCCCATTTCAGATGGCTGCCTCACTGTATTAAAGGCCTATTTTTATCCAACCATTTAAGTTCAAGGACATTTCTCCTACAGTTTTGGAGCTCTCTGTTAGCTCTTTGCCCTAAATTATTAAGAGAGAAGACTGAGCCTCCTTCTTACAGGCAAGTGCAGCAAGGATAAACAAAAAATGGAGCTGGTATGGGTAGCATATGGTTTTTTTCAAGGACAGGTGCTTGGAGGAATTGTTTCTTCTATCCAAACATCCCCTGGAAAAAGGCCATACCAAAGAGGCCAGTGGCAACACAACCAAAGGCTGCTTCACAGCTGCCTCTTCTGTCTTCCAGGTTGCAGTGCTTTGGAAGGTGCATGTAGAGAACTAGGGACAAATGTAAAATACAGTACAGGCAGCAAGCACTCCTGTATCCTTGCCAAAGGACTTTGACTCACACCCTACATTAGAAATCTTCCTCTACACCCAAGGCTGCAGCAGTTTGGATGGAGAAGTCTGAGTTTTCAGAGAAAACATTATAGGAACTTACACACAAGCTGTCTGCCTGGACTCATACATTATCTCTGTCCTAGTGGTTGGCTGGATAAGTTGTTTGAAGCATTTTTTAAATGCTCCTAAAGTAATCTGGGGAAACATCTACTCACTTAGATGTTTGCAATGTGCAACTCCCTCAGCTTCTTTTTCTGCAGTTTTGATCCCTGCACTAATGCTGTAATGTGGATCACTGCTTTCCTTTTGAAAGGTGTATAATGCAGAGGTAGGCTATGCCAAAGCTAGATAACTTACCTTTTTTTTCCTTTCCCTTAGCTCTCACAGTCTCCTTGCACTCTGATTTCTCTCTTGGAGACTCCAGGAGAAAGCATTCATTAAAGTTCATATTCCCTTTTTGGCTTTGTAATTTATAGACCTCCAAAGAACAGATGTTACCGTGAACAGCAAGACAATGGTCTTGCCTCATGCTGTGAAATATTAGTAGTCCTGCCTCTAATATATTTTCTAGTAAACACCTTTAAAAGCACTCATCAGAAGCCTTGATAAAAAATAAGTCTTTATTCCAGGCATGTGCCAGGCCATCTCAAGCAACATCCAGTAAGGGTAACTTTACGACATGTATGAAATGAGACACTTATAATATTTTACTTAACTGGATATTGATACATTAGTTTGACATGGAGCTGGTACATTGAAAGGTCAAAAGGATATAGAACATGTCCTTCCCTTTCTTTTTTTTTTTTATCAATGTCGTGGGTACGAAAGATTACTGTCTTAGTTTTGAAGCAGAAAAGAGTTGAGGTTTTTTACTTGAATAATATCAATACCAACTTCTGTCATTAAAGACATGCATGAGCACCAGAAACGTGGCCTGAACAATTTATCATCTAATCTACATGTAGAAAGGAATGAACAGAATTTTAAAAAGTCCACTGACTGAATGGGGATTGAAAATAATGTGTGCATGTATTTCTTTCCTCTTGGAAAGATGGGAGGTGGATCTCCAGACATAACATACAGCAATCTACTTTTCTATATGTTAGTAGGAGTGAGCATAGGGACAGATTTTGCCCAGAAAAACCTGGGGGCAAAAGGCAGGATGATCTCAAGTCAGAGGGTCATACACTTCTACGATTAGTGATGACTTGAAAAATATTCTTCCCTAAAAGAAAGACAACAATCCTATCTGAAAGCCAGCATGTCCTTTATACTGTTATGAAAAGTATAACTTTCAAATCATTTTCCCTAAGTAGAATACAAGGAGAACAATTGAATAGATGATAGCACAATGGGTACTGTATCACATACTTTTCCTTAAGCAGGAGATTCCAAACTTGCCTCATTCCTCTGGCGTAAACAAAAGAATTGGTTGAAATGGTGAAATGAAAGTCGCTGAGCAGCTTCTAATCTCCATAAATCTCTGTGTCTTGTTGAAGACATGAACAAGAATCCTTCCATATGATTTGCTTATCATCCAAACTCTGCTTATGCAGCATTTTTCTTTTGAGGAAACACTAAGAGAGACATGTTCCCAAGCACAAAATTAGTGAAGTCATCTGCTGCTACTTATGTCTTCTGTTTCTGGGGTAGTTTCCCCAGGAAAGAGTCCATGTATCTTACAGATATAATTGAATTAAACTTCACAGTAGTTCTGTTAAATGATGAAACACTAGCTCTTCCAGTTGAAATAGCCAGTACTGAAAGTCTGAGTTAGTCCAGACCTCATAAATATTTACATAGTTCACCCCATCTGGTAAATTCATTGCAGGCCATTTTCATTCTGTTGCCACTACACTAAGCCCGGGAGCTTTGTACTACTGAAAGAAAGATAGTTGGTCTCCATCTGAGTATATCAAATGACAGCGAATCCATCACTTCTCTCAACATTTCGTCTTATGGCACTGCTAAAAAAATATGGCATCTTTCATTTTGAATTTGTAAGCCTTCAGGTTCCTTTTCCTGACAGATCTAAAATGTCCTTGGTAATGACATCTCCCCATGGAAGCAGAACTGGTATGGAGACAAGGTGACCTACTTCAAACAGTGGTCTTCTTGAAAAGCTTTCTCCAGTAAATTCATCTCCCAGCATTCCTGTTTCCTTTGTGGGAGTGTCACTTTACAGTAAGCACTTTGCATTCTTTCTTCTTCGTCTCGCTCAAACTTGATATGGGAGTGTCCAGAAATGATCTCTCATTTTAACTTTGTTCTTCAGTTACTATTAGCTTGACGATATCCTTGAGTGCAGCAATTTAATTGTGTCACTGTATCTTCTCCAGATGATACTTTTCAAGTCTTTCTTCTTAAGATAGTATTTTCTCCAAATCTCAAATCATTAGTATCTTTTCGTCGCCTGCTACCACTTTGCTGTAAGTTTTTCTCAATTGCTGACATGGATTTTATAGGTTACTCCAACATTACTTCAGTCAATGCATTTTCAATTGTGTATGCAGCAATAAAAAGCATCTTTTTACTCCCCTGTAAAACAGTAAAGAGATTCACTGAAGAAGCTCAACCAGAGCATTACAATGAAAGTTAAGGAAACACAGAAAAATTTGTCACGTATAGCTGTTTAATCATGCTATGTCAAATTCTTTGAAATTCGTGTACTGCAAATACTACTCATATTAATTTTTCTGTTTAAATTACCAGAACTATCCACTGAAGAAAGGACAGCTTATTTGACTAAGAATTATAGAGATAGCCCTGGTCTAAACAATATGATTAACATACTTCCTTTTTTTCCACATAATTGTAACAAAAGATGTTTATTTTAACAGTAGCTTCCTGGCTACAAATACGCAACTCTCTTGATTTCCAGCCTACTTGTATGCTGTCCTGTAAGTTTATACTGTCCACAGCATCTTGCACTGGAAACCAGTTCTGATTCCCAATCATTTATGCTGATTTATATATATTTGTATTTCAGTCAGCTTCCTGATTAGAGAAAAGCCTATATAAAATGCAAGATGGAAAAATGTGTGTGATAATTTAATGCCAAAAACACTTAGATGCATAATATCCTATTCTTTAATAGGTGGGAAGTTTACTTTTAGGCGTTCTCTTTTTGTGTCTAATACATGGAAGGCCTAAAAAATATTTCCATCTGAAGAGACATCTTTCATGACCTCTTTTAACCACTAAAAGCTAGAGCAAATTGTTACGAAAAACATGAACCCTGACCTTTCAAAGAAAAGAGACATTCAAATAAAAAGTCAAACTCTTTTATGACAAACCACAAACACATTATTTAATTGAGATATACAGAAGGAAATGCACTTATTCTTTTGTCTTTCTTAAAACTGCAAACACAACACCTCAGTAAGGATTTTATTACTGCTGCCCAGAACTGTAAATTCAAATTCAGATCAGATAATCCTCTGATGTTAAGATAATTTGACTGAATTAAGCACTTTTGCCACGTGCAGGAATACTATGGCTTCAGTGTATCACATCTGATATCGGAGGGGATATACAGTGCCAGTGAAATGCTCACTTTTAGAGCATGTAAAGGCAAAATGACGTATTTTCAATTTGCTATCTTTATACTTATTTACTGAATTTATTGAATTTATTGTTAAGGAGACCCTCTTACACTTCTGATACTTGCTAATAAGTCAAAAGGAAGTCTTCAGAACAAATGCAATATCTGTTTGGTAAGTTAGTGACCAAGAAGCTCTGTTTTAATACCTTAATACTTTATTTTTTTTTTATTTTTTTTTTTGAGAGGATGCTATGAAATCTGAAGAAGGAAGTGGAAGCAGAAAGAGGAGAAAAGAAAATAGACAGGTCTTTGACAGGTCATTGTTAAGGCTTAACACTCCAGACAATGATCACTTAGATACAAGAATGCTACATATTCAGCTTATCTCTGTCCTCTCCATTGTTTCTCTTAAAACAAATGACTTTGTGGGGATGACAGCATATAAAGCAAAGACCTGAGAAGCTACCTCTGTATTGAGCATTCTAATATAGAATTCAATTGAAAAGTAAAGGTTGAAGGATTATGGAATACATCCTATTTGTATTATGTACGGCATCTGAGATTCTTAACTGTCTCAGTGTTCCTTTCACCATTAAATCTCACAAAACCCTTACACCTTTCTAATGGACCAGTTCCTTGAAGAAAACATGAGAAAGGGAGATGCTTAAGGTATGAGGATAATTTGTCTAGATCCCTAACCTGCCCAGAGTTCTCACCATATCCTGACACATGATAAACAGTCTCATCCAAATTTTATATGATCCAAATAGGATAGATACAAGGAAAGTTCTTTGGTCTCCTGGTATTCTACAGCACAACTGAATTGACAGTTTGTTCTAACATTAACATATCCAGATTAAGAGTCCCCATTCTGCACTACAATGAAGGTGACACACAGCTGTTGCAAAATTTCTTCCAAGTCAATACAGCTTTGCTGAGATCTGTCTTCAGAAACTAAAAGTTTGCAGTTAGACAACAGCTGTTAGATATGTGCACATATAAGACATTATTAGGTTGTTAGTTTTTGTTTCCTGACTTGCAAGGGAAAATTTATTGTCCTTGCCATTGCCAAGTCTTCACTGAATTCCCTCAATATTTTATAAAAAAACAGAAATAAAATGTCCATCATGGATCGGCTCAATCCATCACGTCACTGGCATGAGATGTGGTAGCATCTGTGATTCTGTGAATAAAATGTATACTGATGCTTTTTGACCTTCAAAAAAAAAGCTTTCTAAAATGCTGTTACTACACCAAAATGTAAATATTATCTTTAACATAGAGTAGTGGAGTTTATTCTGGAAGAATTGTTGAACTTCCATGATTGCCTCTTTATACTTTTTAAGGTGTTTTATCTCCTCAGCTTAAATTTATATTTTCCTGTCCATGAGAATGTCTGAAGGATGAACTAAAGCATCTGTGAGTGTTTTCAAGCAACCTTAGACAAAAAAATCTACTCTGAAAATAAAACTAGCATCATTTGAACCAAACACCTTTGTGACTTGCTATTTCCTTCTGAAATAAAAGCAATTAAATATTTTAATCTTTCAAAATTATTAGTCTGTTTCTCATGAGTAAAAACAGTTGAGGACCTCTCGTTCTTGAGCTTTCTCTTAGGATTCTCTATGTTAGAATTAACTGTGATTTCAGCAATATAGGACAGTAAGACAATATAATGGCACTTTGGAACATTTTTTGGCATGATTACACAGCTCTGTTTTGCAATAGCAAAGGCTGAAGACACTTTCACTTTAAAAGTGACTTGCCCAATACCTTCAAATCATGCCCTTTTTGGTCCATGATGATATTTAGCCTATCTTGGGAAGGTTTAGAGTAGAAAGGTCCAAATATTGTATCAGTTGAGGAAATACAGTTCAAATAAAACACTTTTTAAAACCCCTACCCCTTTTCACTATTTTTTTATTCTCCCTCGTGTCTTAGGAAGTAATTGCACCTCTCAGTGTGGTCAAGTTGGCCACAGTTGCTCAAACATTGATTTCCGGTGGATTTAGAAGGGCAAAGAGCTGAAGGGAATGTCTCAATGTGCAGGATTTGTGCAACAGATGTAGCTGTGTGAATATATATTTTAGGTAAGTAAAACTGAACTATTCAGGGACTAGTTCTGTTGTCTAAAAAGATTTCACTGAACACACATGATTTGAATTGAGTATTCTGATAATACACTTGTCTGCCACTGAGCCCAGATCAGCCATCACCCACAAGACATGGGTACAGTCAACTGGAACCTGACTTCGGAATAGAGTTGAACAATACGTGTGGTTTCCTGTTGAGTTTTCTGTTCAATTTGTACTAGTTCTGGCTTCATTTTGTGAATTGTTTTTCTGCTTCTAAGATGCATTCAGAAGGTCTTTAATCTGTTTTCAAACAATGAAACTGCATGTACATCATCACACACACACACACAAAAGGGGTGAGTATGAAGTTCTTGGAGGTAAAACATATTTACAGAGGGATCCTAAGCATGGTGAGAAAAGGAGAAGAACAATCTGAGACTGTGAGAGAAGTATGACAAAAGGAAGTTATGGGCAGGGTGGGGCACTGGAAAGAAGAGGGGCACTTCTGAAGAGAAGGTGTGAGCATCAGTCTAAGAGAGATGATAAAATGACATAGCAGCACCTCATAAGCACACAGTGCTTTCTCTCTGTGCTGGGATGTGGAGGTTTTGCCCTTTCATGGGAAGTTTTGATCCATATGACCTTCCTACTCTTCTACTGGCACTTGTACACAGAATAATGGAATGGATAAATTTGGAGGGGACCACAGTGGATCATCTGGTTAAACCTTCCTGCTCAAGCAGGGTCATCCTAAAGCACATGGCATGTGTCTGCATCCAGATGGTTCTTGAGTAACTCCAGTGAGGAAGACTCCACAACCACTCTGGGCTTCCAGTGTGTGGTCACCCATACATTAAAGAAGTTCTTCTTCATATTTGGTGGAACTTCCTGTGCATCAGTTTCTGTCCCTAGTTTCTTGTCCTGTTGCTCGGCACAACCAAGAAAAGCCTGGTTCCATCCTCTTGACACCCTCCCTTCAGATACTTGTATACAATGATGATATCCCTTCTCAATCATCTCTTCATGTGGCTGAACAGGCTCAGCTCTCTCAGCCTGTCCTCATAAGAGAGATACTTCAGTCCCTTAATCACCTTTGTCACCCTCTACTGGACCTGCTCCAGTAGTTCAATGCCTCTCTTGAAAGGAGCCCAGAACTGGATACAGTGCTCCAGATGTGGCTTCACTAGGGCTGAGTAGAATCACAGAATATGTTGAGTTGGAAGGGACCCACAAGGATCACCAAGTCCAACCCCTGAACAGGACCATCCCCCTGGTCACACCATGTGCCTAAGAGTATCATACAAACACCTCTTGAACTCTGACAGGCTTGGTGCTGTGACCACTTCCCTCAGAAGCCTGTTTCAGTGCCCAACCACTCTTCGGGTGAAGAACTTTTTCAAATATTCAACCTAAACCCACCCTGACACAACTTCAGTTGTTTAGCCTGGAAAAGAGGAGGGTCGGGGGAGATCTCATCTCTTTCTACAACTACCTGAAAGGAGGTTGGAGCCAGGGGGGTTGGTCTCTTCTCCCAGGCAACTATCATAAGACAAGAGGGCATGGTCTTAAGCTGTGCCAGGGGAGGTTTAGGTTAGATATTAGGAAGAAATTCTTTACAGAGAGGGTAATCAGGCATTGGAATGGGTTGCCCAGGGAAGTGGTGGATTCTCCGTCCCTGGAGGTTTTTAAAATGAGACTGGATGTAGTACTTAGTGCCACGGTCTAGTAACCACAGCAGTAGTGGATCAAGGGTTGGACTTGATGATCTCTGAGGTCTTTTCCAACCTGGCTGAGTCTGTGATTCTATGATTCTATGATTCAGGCCATTCCCTTAGGTCCTGTCACTGGCCACAACAACCCCTCCTCTTCCCCTCACAAAGAAGTTGTGACTGCAATGAGGTTTCCCCTCAGTCTCCTCTTCTCGAGGCTAAATAGACCAAGTGAATTGAGCCACTCCTCATCCGGTTTCCCCTCAAGGCCCTTCACCATCTTCGTTGCCCTCCTTTGGATGCTCTCTAATAGCTTTATATCTTTCTTATGGAAATTTGTTGCCCACCAGGACTCCCAGGTCCTTCACCACAGAGCTGTTTTCCAGCAGGTCAGCCTCCAGTCTGTACCAGTGCATGGGATTATTCCTTCCCCGGTGCAGGACTCTACACTTGCCCTTGTAGAATTTCAGAATATTCTTCTCTGCCTATCCCTCCAGCCTTTTGAGGTCCTTCTGAAGTGCTGCACAGCACTCAGGGGTGTTGGCCACTCCTCTCAGCTTTGTGTTATCAGCCAAGTCATTGATGGATAAGTTAAACAATACTGGGCCCAGTATTGAACTTTGGGGGATACCACTGGTGACAGGCCTTCAACTACACCCTGTGCCACTGATTACAACTGTCTGGGATCTGCCATTCTCAATCTACTTCACTGTCAACCCATCCAGTCCACACTTCCTGAGTTTGCCTATGAGGTTGTTATGAGAGACTCAAAAGCCTACACTAACCTTTGTTTTCCTTTTGTTATTGATGTATTTGAAAAACTTCTTATTCTTGACATTCTTGGTCAGATTTAGTTCCAGATTGGTCTTGGTCTTGTTTCATTTCTGCTTACTCTGACCACTTTTCTATATTCATAATCTGTGATTTGGTAAAGGAAGGAATGAATTCTAAAACAAGAATTTTGTCCAATTAAATCAGTTATGAAGTTTAAAAAATGAAACAATATGAGAATTTATATCCAAACTACTCCAATTAATAAATGAATGAATAAACAGATTGATTAGTAAATAAATAAAAGTACAATCAGAAGTACAATCAGTACAATATAAGTACAATCAGAAATATGACCTGAATAAAAATGAACAATGGCGTCAATATTTGTATTCCTCAAAAAATTGCACACTGTATCAATTTCATATTTCATAGTTGTCCCTGTACTTACTTTAGTATTTGGCCGCTCTGTAATACAGAACAATATCAGAAATAGAAAAGAATTGCTCTAATTGCTTTTGTTTGCACCTGAGCAAACATCAGATCCCACAGGTTTATTCCACCTGAGATTATATTACAATGTTACACTCCTTTTGTGCTTTATAACCCTTAACCTAAACTTTATAAAGCAGAGTTATCAACATCCATTAGATGAAAGCGATGATCAGAAAGAAAAATTTGTACTTGCATAAGTTAGATAGTATATCTATTTCTATTTTTCTGCTGTTGTAAAGAAAGAAATACATCTTGTTGTGTACCAGTTTTGGTATTTTTTTGATTGGTCCATGAACCAAAACATCTCACTAAGTAAAAACTAACTACAGAAAAACTAATACAGGAAAAAAGGCTCAAAATCCTACAGATAACTTTCTGCTTGGTCAGTGAATTGAAGTGGTTCATCAGGAGAGTTGGACTTACTATACATCTTATTGCAGATAAAATAACTTTAAACAACAGAGTGTTTCAGTTTAATGGGCTAAAGTGTTTTGCTAAGGAAGATGAATTATGAGGAAGACCAAATTACTCCCTCTAAGCAATTGTAAATCCGAAATTAAGAGGCTCCAATTGAGGAAGTATGGAAAAAGGAAAGAATAACAGCACTTTATTAAAGGATATATGTGTATATGTGGCAGAACAACAAAAGAACACAAAAACAACTAAAACAATAATCCTGTACCCAAAAAATCCCACTCAAAAAGGAAACAGTTCAGTACTTTCTGCTTTTCTGGCGCAATTCCCACCATGGCCAGCAGGGGGCGCTGTTGGATCACTGGAGGAGCAGAGCCTGCAGTTGCTCGGTGCTGGTCGGCAGGGGGCGCTGTTGGGCTCTGGCAGTTGCAGTTTGGGGGCCTGGTGTGTGGGAGAAGCCAAAATGGAGATCTTCCACACACACACACGGAAGAGGGGAAGGGCAAAAAGGAGAAAGAAGGCAGGTTCTTCCCATGAAAACTCATGCTGTCTGTGGCTGACTGTGGCTGGGATTTTTACCCCCCCCTTTGTCCACAGGAGTGGAAGAGGGAAAAGACTGACCTCCTCCCCAAAAGGTTCCTCTGCAGATGGGTCAGACCTCTCCGATGAAGTCCGAGGAGGTCTGGGCTGGGGCTAGAACAGGGCACAGACAAGTCGGGGCCAGAAAACAGCCGAGAACAAAAATGACCCCGGAGCTTTTCCAACACACACACACCTTGCCTGCATTAAAGCAAAAGTGAAGTCCCATTTTAGAAAAGCAAAGAAAAAAGAAACTTCATCACTCCTCCCCACAGTTCTTAGGAGGGCCAGCTTGGAATGCAGTTCTGCAAGTTAGTTCTTTTGTGTAGATCAATCACCCCTTCCCCCTCCCTTGTTTAACATCTTTCTTTTACAGCAAGGCAGAGACAAGAAAAATTCCTGCTTGGATTTTTAGAACAAGTAAACCTATGACATGGAGGTTCTGAGATAACTTGCCTGTTCAAAAAATTGAGTCTGTTTTGATTTCTGAGTAGACTGGAGCCCAAAACGTACTACTCTAGGGATTGAATTAGACATTTATCTCTTCTCCAGTCCTCCTTTAGTCCAGTCCCTCTGTCTTGGTCACATGGTCCTATCCTAGCAAATATTTTGGTTCTCATACTATTCAAGTCAATCAATAACAAGAACTAAATTTAGTCATGAAGGAGCTAATTTGGTCTTCATCACTAGCATGTGTCCATTGGTGAGTTGCAACAGCAACTCACAAACAAAAGTGTTGATTTAGGGTAACTTTATCAAGTAGTCACTCCCTGGACAACTGGAGACAAAGACTAATGTAATTAAACTCTGATACCATGTTACAACACCTCCAAGGAAAAAGCTTCTCAATGAGAACTTCTGTTCAAGTACAAAGGAGATGATACCACTAAATGAACTTTGTCAGAGAACCACTGTGGTCATACACCAGAAGAGCAGATTACAGGTAAGGAATTACAGGGAGAAGCAAGCAAGGAAATGCCACTTTAAAGATGCAGACACAAATCTGTCATGATAAATACAGAAGAAGGAGGAAAATATCTGTGTAGGAACATGGGGGAGATCAAAGATACAAGACCACTTCTCTGTAAATCAGTGTAGTTCTATTGACTTAAAAGGAGCTTCACAGATTGACTAGCTGAAAAGATTTGCAATTAAAAACTGCAATTCCACTGAAAAACATAGCTGTATCTGTAAATGTGTGAATTTTTTCTCCTTCAATTCCTATAAACCCTGTATCAAAATCAGCTGAAATAATTGTTTTAAAATAATTACATGCAGGCTGCTACATGCTTCACCACTGGAGTCTTAAAAGTCTTCACTCTAATGTAGTATAAACATCATACCAGCTCATATATAGTCTATTATCACTCAGTATCACTATCCCTCTCCCATGTTCCTGTAAATTAGCTGTTAAAGAGCTGGAAGTTTTTGCTTTAAAAGATAACCACACTATGTTTCCTACAGCATCTTGGGAAATTCTATTTTTGCACAGTTCAAGATTTGTATTATATTTTGAGAGCCTAGTAAGTATTATTATGTATATCTTCTATCAGTAAACCTCAACAGAGGGCAAGCATACAACTTCTGAGCTGTCAGAATTTCATAGTTATTTTAAGAAATTGAGCTAATATCCACCATTTATTGGTTTTCCTCAGACCTCTGTACAGCAGAAAGTTTGGGGGAATCTGGAAGCAGGAAAGCCTTTTCCAGCGGAATGCGTCTGCAGAGGCTATTTTTGCGAAGGTCAAAGAAAACCTTGCAAGAACTCTGCTTAAAATCTCAAATGTCAGACTGTCCATTTTAATAAAATACTTCTTGGGTTCTCTTAAAACTTCTTGCTAGAACTTACCAAGTTCCAATGAACAGTCCCACACTGAATCACTTGCAGCTTTAGACTGAGTATTTCTCAGTGGCTCCTTTCACCATCTGAAAATTTTAGTGCTTTGGCACTTAAACAGGGCACAGGAAAATGACAGTTCAGTTACTTGGCACTCAGATACAAGCTAATGAAAATGATAGAAAAACGATATAGATGCTTGATTATGTGAGGAGAAAGATACCACTTTCCATCTTCCTGAATGTACTACAGAAGAATAAAAAAAATTGAAACTATTATGCGTGGGGAAAAATCCCTAAAGGTGACTGGGGAATGAATATAATAATCGTTATAATTATTTAATTATATCATTATGCTGGTTCAGAGGTAAACTGGCAGGGGAAATGAACCCAACTCAAAAAGAGAGATTATAAGTCAGAATAACAATTTAATAAAATAATAAGTATGATTATACAGACTACAATTGGTTTTATCCCACAAAACCCAAATGTATAACCCAGTACCCTGGGGCATGAACAGAGTGGTGTTCTTTGGGCCTCCTGAGTCCAAAGTAAAGGGAGAGGGGAAAACCTGTTGGTGAGAGTGCTGTTGCAGTCTGGTCAAGAGTGGTGGTTGCAGTCTGGCCGAGGGTGGTGGTCTCAGTCTGGTTGAGAGTAGTGGTCTGCAGCCTTCCTCTGAATCCCACGAGTGGTTAAAAAAGTTCCAAGACTCCAAGATTATATATTCTCCAGTTCAGGCAGGAATGCCCAGTACTTCCCTCAGGGTGGGGAGTCCCACAATGGGTGTGAGGAACAGGGAGACACCCTCCTATCTCGCAGGCCTCTTAACACCTGGTTTATAGCCTGAGGAGTCAGGCTGCTCTGGGCAGAGGGTGTAAATGATCTATTGACAACAGTTTCTGGGAAATGGCATGGAAGGCTATAGAATACACAGTTTTGGGTTACACCCATACAGTGATGAACTGGTCTCAGCTGTTCTAACTAGGACAATCATAATAACATTATGAGGCAAAATGAAGTTCGAAATTCAAAGAAGACAACAATTTTTATATGTTTCAAAACTTTTTTAAACTTTTCAAAGTTTTCTTTTAAAATTATGAACTACCTGGCAATCTGTGGTTGTACATTCCAATTAATGTTTCATTTCACAGTGCTTCTAACGTGTTCAGTGATTACTACTTAATTGCTGAGAATTTATCAGAATGTTTGCTGACATTTGTTGGCTACCAATATCTGAGTTCATGGGTAGGAGGTAGTAAGATCACAAAAAAAAAAGACATCTCTAAAACAGTATGTAAAACCAACCAAATTAAAAAAAAAAAAAAGAAAATCAATGCTTCTCTGGATCATCAAGGTCATCAAACTACATCTGTCATCAACACAAAATAACACTGAGTATTTCCTAACTGGAACACAGCAGGACTGAGCCTTTTGTATGAACATCACAGTTACAAATAATTTGGAAGTCTGATTTCATTCTATTTCTTCCAGCATACGAGATCAGTCATGCAAGGTACGCTGAATGCTGACAGGCAGAAGGATAGGTTGCTTTCTCCCTCTCTGCCCCCATAGCATTTTAATTTACTGTAGAGTCTGCCATAACCTTTTCTGCACAACTGCACATTCTAGTATGACCATATACGTGCAGGATTGCGTGGCAGGTGGCTAAATATAGTCTCTGGCTTTGCCTTGTTCTCTTCAGTCTTGACTGGCTGCTATAACTGTCCATTGCCCTCTGAAAGCCTTTATTCTCAAAGACATGTTGGGTTAGATCTAAGAGTTTATCTGAAAACCCTACTGATTTCTTTCACCAGGCTTGACACAGCTGAACTGATCTTCCTAGTTCAGAACATATTTTTTGACTGGAACTTTTTGTCCTGCACAGAGAACAGGCATGCTCATGACAGACATCATAACAGTTCTCTTACTTTGTGCAGTACAACTCTTCTTGTACTTCTACTGTATGTTTTATATTCAGAACGCAAATAATGATTGGTATGAGACTCCAACTACAACAGCAGTGCATTGGCACTGCGGTACTCATGGTAATGACAGTGGAGAGAATACTTTAAGCAACTTACAAATTGCCCTAAAATGTCTGGGTGCTAAAAAGGTACAATTTTTGATTGTCGTCAATGCGCACAACAGGGAAGAAAATAAAAAGAACCCATTCTTAGAATTCTCAAATATCTAGTAACTAGTACTCCGAGGCTTCCACTCTCCTCTCTCTCCTTTCTCACGAGGGCACAAGGCCACACCAGTGAAGCTCCCTCTCTCCTTTCCCCGCTGGGGGGGAAAAAGGACCGGGGGCGGCACTTTCTGAGCCCTTTTTAATCAAGAATGGTGTAAAACAAGGCTGCGTTCTCGCTCCTACCCTATTCACAGTCTTCTTTAGCATGATGCTCCAAAGGGTCATGGCAGATCTCAATGATCAGGACAGTATCTACATTAGATATTGTACTGATGGAAGCCTATTCAACCTAAGGTGACTGAAGGCCCACACTAAGACCTTAAACCATCATGTCCGGGAGCTGCTTTATGCTGATGACGCCGCCCTTGTCGCCCACACAGAAGCTGCTCTGCAGCGTTTAACATCCTGCTTTGCAGATGCTGCTGAGCTCTTTGGGCTGGAAATCAGCTTAAAGAAGACAGAGGTTCTCCATCAACCTGCACCTCTGGAAGTCCCCCATCATCCCCACATCACCATTGGCCAATCAGAACTCAAATCAGTCCAACAGTTTAATTACCTAGGCAACCTCATCTCCTCAGATGATAAGATTGACGGAGAGATAGACAACAGGTTAGCAAAGGCATACAGTGCTTTTGGAAAACTTCACAAAAGAGTATGGCGTAATAAACACTTGAAGAAAAGTACCAAGATCAGTGTTTACAGAGCCATAGTGCTGTCTACTCTCTTGTATGGTTCCGAATCATGGGTCATCTACCGCCACCACCTGCGTCTCCTAGAACACTTCCATCAACGCTGCCTCCGTACAATCTTAAACATCCACTGGTCAGATTATGTGACCAATACATCTCTTCTAGAACAAGCAGCAGTCACAAGTATAGAAGCCATGTTGATGAGAACACAGCTGCGCTGGGCAGGGCACGTCTCCAGGATGAAGGGCCACCGCCTCCCTAAGATCCTGCTTTATGGTGAACTTACCACTGGCTGCCGCAAGAGAGGAGCCCCGAAGAAAAGATACAAGGACTCCCTGAAACAACATCTCAGCCTTGGCCATGTTGATCACCATAACTGGTCTACTCTGGCCTCAAATCGGGAGGCCTGGAGAAACACCATCTATAACGCAGCTGTCTCCTTTGAGAACACACGCAGGATCACTCTCGAGGAGAAAAGACAACGCAGAAAGAATTGTGTTCTGCAGGATATACCATCTAAAGAGTCTTTCTACTGTGTCTTTTGCAATCGGATATGTCTATCTCGTATTTGCCTCATAAGTCACCAACGTGCCTGTAACAAATGTGGTTAGAGCCTTCCCAAATCTGCGTTCGCGAAGCCCAGCCATGATGATGATGATGATGATGAGTAACTAGTATCTCCATATAACCACATGAACAAAACTGAGGTTTGCTGTATTTATATATGCCTGTCTGACTTTTGAATGCTAGGTGTTTGCTTGCGGGACCTGCAAGAGCTGGTCTGAAATGACTACATAAATATCCCAGCATCTGTTCTTTCTGAAGTCTTTCAAAGTAGAACTGCCAGCAGAAGATTCATATACAAATGTAATTCAATAAGAGTTCCTGAGAATGGAAAAAAATGCAGATTATTTCTGCTTTATTAAAATTCCCCCAGTTCTGAGCTTCAGGATGTGTATACAGACTTTATGAAAACACATTTTTTAAAAGATTAGCAGCTACAAATAGATGGAAGGAATAAGATACAGATTGTCACTGTGGTACATGTTTCCTATGCATCTCTTTGAAAGGCTTTAGGACTTTTTGAAGATTAATCAGACTAAAATTTTCTTTTCATCATAGGCAGCTCCTTCAGTTGTGCATTGCAGAAAGCTATTTGGAGCCTTCTGATGTACTGCAGGTTTTACAGCTACAGGTAATCATTACCTGTGATGAGCAACATAATCCACAGCCAAGTAATTGTGAAGATGCTTATCACACAATATCAGAACAAGCAGCAAGACCTTGAAAACTGCTGGGGCTCATTTGCCACAGTAACAGTTTATACTGTGTGATTGCCAACCTAAAAATATTCCCTTCCTCCACACATCCCCTATGCAAGGTGTAATGTATCTGCTTTCTGGTGTCTCTCATTTTATTCTTCCAAACGTGATAATCTTCAATCCAATATCATGTATCCAAGGTATTAATCCACATTCTGCAGATGTGCAATTTATTCTAGCTCACATTCATTTACTAGAGACTGGAATGCTTACTGATGCGAAATACGTTCAAATACACATCAGTTGATAATATTTAACAGGCAGCCTTTAGAATTGCATATTAACTCATCTATCATTAAAATCCTAGAGTTATATGCTGTGTTCAGATCCACATGCCTTGCAGTGAACTTTATGGGAAAACTAATGCACAAAAATAACCACCAAAGAAAACAAAGTTAATAGTAAAAAAAATATTTCTATATCCAGAGATTTCCGTATGTCCTTTTGTTTCCTCTTTGACTCTGATTTATAATGAACCTTAAACAGTAGTCAGTACACTAAAAGTCATGTAACCTTTAGATTGAAATATTACAGTACCACTAACTTCATATTGATTAATAAATTATAAAAATTATTACAAGATGCCTCAGTTGCCCATATGGACATACGTGAGTAAAGTTAGAGAAGGATTTGATTTAGCATGTAGAATATATTAAACAATTATTTCCCTTTAATGTATTAAACAATTTCCCTTCTCATTCCTTCTAAATGTTGTAACAGTTTTCAGGGAAATATATTTCTGAAAAGAAAAGAAAAAAAGAAGAAAGAAAAAGAAAAAAAGAGAAAAAAGGGAAAAAACAAAATTAAAAAAAAAATTAAAACCAGTAGAATACAGGAGATTCTTACTCGTGGAAGCTCAACCATCTGCACTTTGTGCTATAGCCTCCTCAAGAAGAGCAAGACATGGGAGAAAACAGGTTTCCCATTACGCGAGCTACAGTACTTTAACACACAGAAACATGTCAACTTATTTCCACAGTGACTTCCCAAAAAAAAGAAATGTTGTCTGAGGGGAGGCTGTCAGTGTGAAACTAAGAAATACAGTCAGTTATTTTTCAGTATTTTTGAACATAACTCATACATTAAAGAATGTTTGAGAGATTTTGGGGTCAATGACAGGACTAGCAATATTTTATGTGGGAACTAACTCTAAGGAAACCCAGTTATGTTTTTATTTTTGTGAATGTGTGAGTTCATTTAATATCAAAGGTAACATTTATTTTGCTTTGTTGAATTTCTGTTCACATATGAGAGGAAAACAGTCTACAAATTCTTACTAGTGTTTATGGAGCTATACAGGAAAATGCTAAAATGCAAATACTGGACAGCTGATCTATTCTGCCAGTATTCTGAGAAAGAAGACAGTATTCAGTGAAACTCCTGAGTCTAGTCTTACTTCTGAGCCTCAAGCTCTTATTTTATGGAAGGGTCATAATATTTCCCTCTCTCAAAAGGTGTTCTGTTGATTATGACTTGAAAGTGTCTCCATACATTGCTGAAAAGGCTCACAGCCTACACTGTCTGCCACACCTCTTTCCTCGTCTCTTTTTCTAGGATGCTCCTGCTGCTGACACCAGCTCTGCTGTTTGTTTGACTGCACATTGAGGTGGTCAGAGAGATACTCTTCTGGACCAGCACCAGAGTGCAGCTCAGTCACAGCTGAGGTGGGGAGAGGTGTCAGCAGAGAATATGGTGTCACAACTGTTAACCCATTGTTATTCAGAAAGTCCTAAGTACAAAGAAAATAAATCTTAACAAAGGCAGAAATACTTAGCTTGTTTTCTTTCTAACTAGAAAAGTTGCTTAAGTAATTCTTGGAGGAGCAAACAATCCAAAAGGTAAGAAAGGTGAAAATGGGATGTTCCTTAGATAAAGGACAAAATAATTTTGGAGGAAATTCTTTGAGTCGTACCTCAGATCAGGCAAAGGTCATGGAACAGAAGCCTTAGAACAGCAACATTTGTTTTACAGGAATAAGCAATGCCCCGTATCTCTTCTTGTAGTTAAAATAGCACTGAGCAATTAATGCTTCAACACCACCTTGCTACCATACAGAGCATGGCATGGTTACAGTGCAGATCACTGGGGGCTGGGTGGCAGCTCTGCCAGTTTGATTAAAACAGTCAGAGTAGATTTGAGACTTTTGAGGACAGCTCTGTTCTGAGAGTGGTGCACGACCACTCTCTTATCTATAACTGTCAACATAATGTCTGAAAGTTTTTCTAGCTTGGTTCTTTTTGTCCTCGGCTCACATTTGTTCAGGGACAGCGAGTAGAGCCATATCAAGGGTTTGGGATGAAGCCAGACAGAACTTGATTAACTCACTTGCCTCTATAGTAATTATCATAAGAATAATGCATTAATTAGTGTTTTAGAAGACAGAAAGAGCTGAGATGTTTTCCAGTTCATCCTAGAAAAATGAATTCATGTTTAGCTTTTGCCAACTTCAGCTTGTGTATTAGCCTATGCTTTAGCCAAACCTTTTGGTTTAAACAAATGCAATAGTACTGACAGGATGCTTTCTGGATGTGTGTTTGTGTGCCAGCACAACAATGCAAGGTCAGGCTTTCATCTTTATGTAAGAAACTTCTAAGAGTCATGATAAAGATCCCACTACCATATTTTACTTAAGAAGGGAAAAACATCAATTCTGACCATCTACTTGGTTTTTAAACAATTTAATTTCATACATAAAGTAAAATATCAAAAGATCATAGTATTTTGTATGTTTTTCCCAGATTTCTCCGTAACACCTTGCCTTGTTGAAGCAGAGGTACAGCTAAATACTCCTAGTTTACAGAGGCAGAGAGAAGTTCTGGACTCCACCTGAATCACATCAGGAAAATGGAAAAGAACTCTGGGGCATGGAAATCAGTTTCTGAATGATGCAGACATAGACAGACTGATATGAAATAAGAATCTCAATTCTCTTTTTATTAAAGCAAAACAGAAACCTTACAGGGAAAGGTAACCTCTGACCCCTCAGTATGTGTTGATTCAAGATCTATGTTAGGTTCTTTCTCATCATAGTTCCCTGCAATGTAGTCCTTTATGACATTACAACCTTTTTAATTTAGATTAAAAACCCACATCTGTCTCAAGGCCCAGAGACTTTTCAGGCAAGATTCTGACTTTGAGTCATTATTGACATGATGTTTACTTCAATACATAGCATTCAAAGGATTCTGCATGGTCATACTCATCATTCATAATGAAAATCACATAAGCCTGTGGCAATATGATATGGTCTACCTAAAATTATTTTAACTCCTTACCAGTTACAAGCTACAAACTTGTGTGGTCCGCACATGTTCAATAGATTGAACTGCTAAGGAACACGGAGTATGTTTTGCAAATAGATATACATGAAAAACAACTATAAAAGTTTTCATGGAACTTTCCTCTTCATGTGTTGCAGAAGTTTTGATGAAAATAATTGCAGTACTCTAAGAAGATCTGCTTAAAGAATAGGCAAGGAAATTCAGGGTTTGCCTGAAACTTGGAATACCTTAGTCTCATCTCTTGTCACTCCAAATCAACATCTCAGTAATCTCAAAGACTAGGCCTTTTGTCTCTGTATTTCCGTGCCTTCCCTTATAAAGAGGTATAAAGAGGATTTTTTTCCTATTCATGGACACACTTGTGATAAAACTATTCGAAGATTTCAACAGTTAGATATCTTAACTGAATCTTAGATATCTTAACTGCTAGGGTAATGATTTTGTAGTAGGTCAGCATGTATTTTGGCCAACTTAAAATTTTCAAGAAACTTTCTAGGGTCTTGGATTTAAAAAAATCTAAAGACTTACACAACATCTAGGTGAATATTTAGAACATAGCTTGACTTCACTTAGCATCCCACACCTGACATCCTTCCCAACAGCCAATGAGCAGGCATATTAGGCATAAAAATACAAGCTTCAGACAATTTGTCCTTTAGCTCTTTGTAATGGGTTCGTTGCTCTCCTTGAGAAGGAAACAAAAATAGGATAGATCATTTGATGTGTATTTTACCAATAAGGGTATTCCATACCATGTTACGTCAGCTCAGATGTAAAATAGACGGGAAGTAAGCAAGAGGCCCTTCTCTTCTGGGTAGCTGAGCAGAGCGGTCGGGCAGTTCCTTTGGGGGAGAAGAGCATCGGTTTTGGGGAATTATCTTTATTTTTAGTTCTTCTCTGCACATATAGTGTTCATAACATCTTCCCTCTTTTTGTGTAAATATCAACACCCTTTCTTAGCAGCTTTGATTCAGTTTTGGGGTTTTTTTTTCCCGTTCTTTTCCCCCCTTCCTCACCTCCCCTTCCCTCTGGAGGGACTGGGAGCAGGCCCAGTAGACACTTGGTATTCAGCCAAAGTAAACAATAACACTCCCCATTTTGCAAAATTTTTGCAGGTCTTTGATTGTATGCACTTTGGTAGCCTGATGGAATTTGTGCTTAACTCTCTACAATTAATGCAGTTATGCTTATACTGCCTTTTTAGAAAAAGTTATAGAAGTACTTATAGTGGAAGATATAATTACACTTTTTCACTTTAAATTATTTTTCTTAGATAATTTAAAATATGTTTACCTCTTAATTAATTTTAAATGCTCCCTAGTGTGTTGCAATACTGTTCTTAAAACAGGTCATATGTTGAGCATATATGTCTGCATTTGTGAGTAAATGAAAAAAAAAAAGAAAACAATATGCTGGTTTAAAAGTAAACCGGCTGGATAAATGAATCCAACTCAAGAGAGATTACAAGCCAGAGTTACAATTCACTAAAAAAGATTACAGTAAATGCAGTGATACCGAGACAACTGGTTTTCACCCTCAAAACTGGATATATAACCCAGCACCCTGGGACAAGAACAGAACAGTGTTCGTTAGCCCCTGTGCTGAGCACCCCATGGCCCCCCTGGGTGCAAAGTAAAAGGAAAGGAAAAACCTGTTGGTCCAGATGATGGTAACAGTTCTGTTGAAGTAATGATTGCAGTCTTGTTGAGAGTGGCAGTCACAGTCCTGTTGAAGTTCTGGTCCTCTTCTGGATCCAACAAGTGGTACCAGAAGTCCTAAAACCCCAAGATTATATATGCTCAGGTTCAGGTGGGAATGTCCAGTACCTATCCCAGAATGGGGAGTTTCACAATGGGCAATTTAACTCTGTGAGTCATGGGGTATTTTTGGAATCTTTCATGGTCTAGGTCATTGCAGCTGCCTGTTATACCAGTCCAGTATGGCCCATTAGCAGAGATGACCTCTCAGACTGGGTGTGAAGGTGCTAATGCCTCCTCGGAGGCATTACCACAGCTGAGTCATAGGTGCAAAGACAAAGAAACACTCCTCGCAGAGTTCTCTAACACCCAGCTTGTAGCCTGAGGTGTGGCCCAGGCAGCTGCTGCAAATGATCCATTATTAACAGTCCATCAGAAATGACAGAGACGGTGTAGAATACACAGTTTTGGTTATACCCACGTAGTGACAAACTAGTCCTGGTCCCTGTAACTAGGACAAACAATCAGGAGATATTTTGGCAAAGTGTAAGTGAAAGAAAAGTGTTTAGTTCCATACCATGTCAGTCTGGTACAGAGTGAGATCATCCCAAGGACTGAGACAAAGATACCTGGTACTCCAGAAAAAGGTGATTTACTGTGGAATTAGGCAAACCTCTCTAGTACATTCCTAGAAGTGTTAAAGTCCTAAACTGACATGCCTCACAGTAAAGCAACAAAATGCTGAGGATCCAGAATCCTCTTTACAACATTGCTTCTCTAGTATTTTTCTAAACCCTGCAGCTAGTGCAAAATGCAGGCAATCTTAGCAACACCATTTCTATGATATCCTGATGATTGTACAGGCTAAAAAGAAGCTGACTCAATTGTGCTTCTCTCACAAGTTAGTTCCATTTAGAGAAGCTCAAACACCAGTATAAATAAATACACACAGGGGAAAGCAGGCATTCTTACCTTTTCAACAATTTACAACATACTGTACACTCAAGTTTTTTAGAAGTCAGACCTACTAACTAATAGCAATACTTAGAAGGAAAGGTTGATGTTTTCTCTTTTTCTCTAAAAGCATCCTTAAAGATAAAAGTGGCACTTTTCACCACTTTAGACGTAGGAAAACTGAAGATGAGTGCAGCAAAATCTGCTGTGGATCACATCACAGGTGGTGTGTGGCTGCCCTTGGTATACAGCTTTGCTCTGTTTTCCTCATTCCTAATCCCATGTATTTATCCCATGCTAAGGACATGTCACACTGCTGATGAGTGTAGAGGCAGACATGCCTCCCACGGGATGCTGAAAGACAAGTGCCGACTACTGACCACTGCACTGTGGCTTTACTACAGGGCTGTCTCATATGCAACTCCCCTTCACCCCTCCACACCCATTTCACCTGGTGCTGTGAAGCCTTCATTTTCCTTGTTTAATAATTTCTAGCCTAGAATAAACAATTAATTACTGAGCCTCTCTGCATGCTTTTTGATTATAAAGAAGTATACTATAAACAAGATGAAATTCTTCTTGGAAGTAACTCCATAAATATGTGCTATGCATTATTGTGGTGGGACTCCGAGTTGACAAATTGCCAGAAATGAACTATTTGACTTCAAGAGCCAATATTAATTTTATGTCAGCTGGACATGGATGCCAACTTAGTCAATATGAATTTTGTAGCGCAGAAAATTAGAAACTGGGAATATTCAATTATTTATCCCTATTGATCATTATTGATGATTATTTGATTATTTATCACTAAAATGTCATAGGCTAATCATTCCATCACCCAAAAAACCCCCCCAAATTTTCATTGACTTGATATGATTCATCACCCGTGTTGATACAAAATCCATGAATGTCTACAACCAGCAAAACTGAAATGTTAAACTAATTATTTGTTGTCTGATGTGTCTTTGGAGAGTCAGGTCTTTCAGAGGACTTTAGCTGAGTAAAAAGGCCCCTTCCTGACTAGCAGAAAAAAAAAAAATAGTTGAACAGTGAGCTCTGTTTTGCAGCAAATTTTACCTACACTGCAGAAATTGCAGAATATCAGCACTTCAAAATTACAAACATGTGCCGCACCTGGTTCCTGAACAAACAAAGCACAACATGGGACTCTTCCTTGATGACTTATTTTTGATGAAATCATTGAGCCAAGGCAGAAAGCTTGAATTACAAAAGCAGCAGCTTGAATAGGCCTGCTTATTCCTGCTTCAATTACCTTTTCTCGGTGAAGGCTGCTTATTTTATCAATAGCTCTGTCAACATTTTAAAATCTCCTCAGAGTAATTGAGACTGTTGAATGTAAATAAGCCACCTGCCTTCAAAGATCAAAACAAGATTTATTTTTTTATTTATTTAAAGTGATAAAGACTGGGCCCTGCATACAGATAACAAAACACTCCCTGTCTCTTTCTTTAATCTCTGTTTCTGATAATTCAGATAGTGTTCTAACTGAAAACTTCTACTGGACAAATACATTACAGCAAAGGAACTTAACGATGCATGTGCTTACCCATATAACATGCCCAAAGAGTTCACTGCAGTGCAAGGGATCTCTAGGAAAGCCATGACATGGTCTTATCAAATAACATGGCAATATCAGAGACCCCCTTTTCAAGCAATGTGTCAATATTACAAGGAAGATACTGCCATTCATAATTTCCCATGGAAGACAGGTCCTCCTTTGTCACTGGTGTTGTGCAGTAAGTGTCTACCTTTATGCTCAGAGCTGGTTGAAGATTGGGAAACACGGGGTCCAACACAAAGCAACCTCTACTAGAGTGTAAAGCTATTTGAGTGACAGAAATGCTCATGTATGGTTTTGGTTTGGGTGAATGATATCAAGCTCCTCTTTCCTTCCCTCTCAATGTTTTTTGCTGCCATAAGAGTAAATACAGATTCTAACAGAAAAAAAGTATGACAGACTCATTTGCATAAATATCCTTGGCATTTTAACCTTGTGCTGTCAGAGTCTGTCAAGCCTTATTTTCCTGCTGCCTCCTTTGAGGCTTTCTCACATTTACCCTCATCTCTAGCTTTCCTGAGCAGGCAAGAGGAATAGATTTTAGTGCACATTTCACAAGCCAAAACTGACTTCTGAATTCTCCACAACTCTGCACATTTTACACAGATCGGTGCTTGACTATAATTTATCTGCGAAAGAACTAAAAGTTTATTTTCACTTTTCATTGTCTTAGGATGTACAGCATAAAGCAAATATATATATACTTTTTAAGTCTGAGGTGATTCACCTGGCTTACTACATCAACAGTACATTTCACAATGTGGATACAAGGAATTTCCTACTCTTGTAACGGTTCAGAGTCTCAAAGCCGCTCTCACAGCTGCCATTGGGAGCTTTGCCATTGACTTCACTGGGGACAAGTTCATGTTTTATATTTGTAATAAAGACATCCATAAGAAACAATTTACTATCTTTTTAAAAGTTCTTCTGTTACCTTTAATACAAATGAAATCGCTTATATTAACTATATTTCAGTGGAATTGACTATACAATTTTAATTATCTCCCAGATGCCAACACTTTCTACCATACTTGTTTTAAAGTTTTTCTAAGAACACAACTCCCAGAGCATTCCTTTCAAACCCATGCTTCTTAAGTAGCAAGTTTTTGGTTTTGAGGCATATATTCTCTGTTATTTTTCAAGTTTTATTTCCACTGATATTTTTCAGACTAAAATTTGAGATTTGATGGCAACATGTATTCCTATACACCTTTTTCATATGCAGCACAATTCAGATTATAGCATAATGACAGGCAAACAAGCCTTACATGTTGCTCACAAGCATTGGAAACACACAAGCAACAATACAATTATCCTTAGATCAGTGAGTATGATTTGAAATGGAGATTTTGATATTTATAGCATCCCATATGATTTGAGACATGTTTAAGCAATGCAGGAGCATTTTATGTAAGTTAAGTAGAAATGATGCAGAAGATGATATAGTGTAATAGAAACTATATTTTATTACATCAAACAGTTTCAAACAGGCTACTCTGTGTAAACATTATGGATCAATTTAGGTGAGCAGATCAGTCAATGCAGAAGAGGCTCTTGAAAGAAAAATAAGCAGATGGTTCATTGGCACGTAATACATCTCCATCTTCTCATCTCATGCTGGTGAGAGATTGGGAGAGGGAGATTTAGAAAAGAAAAAAATGTTTTGAAGGAAACCAAGTGCACAGATGGGAATTTCAATCGAAACTACATGCAATCAGGTTAAGGGCTTCCACTTGACTCCAACTTTTCATAATGGAGATATCTACCCTAACTCATGAACTGTAGCATGACAAGAGTAAAAAATACTGAGATTGGGAATTAATCTCATTCTCTGAGGTTCTTCCCTGTGTGTTGAAGCATTGTTTTGAAGATAATGGCAAAGGCATGGTAAGGTAATTAGGCACATGCCATACACAGAATCTGAGCCATTTGTAAATTATCACAAAACCAGTCTGAGTTGCTATCATGTCCAACCACCAGAAAACAGTGATTAAGGTAAAAAATTGTGACCTCTGAACTACTCATACAGTTCCTAATTACATGCATATTACTTTCAGAGACATAATCATAGGTTGACTATTTGATGCCGAATTTTGCCCCAAAAGGTGCAGAGAAACTGCTCAAAGTTTTAGTCTTTAAGCAGGGAGGTATTTATTCAAGGCAACGTTGGAGAGCAGCCAGTTCGCGCTGGACAAACTGCTCTGCCTTTTCAGTGAAAAGACAGGATTATATACAATTTCTACAAGTGATTATAACATTTTCACATACATATTCATATAATTGCAACATCTAGTTATAATATTCATAATAGGCGGAGTCTGGGGCGGAGTTGTCTTTTTGGGGTGATGTTTGGTGGTCGTTTCTGTTTCTTCAACCTCACGGGGTTGCATTCTACTCTTCTTCCTCAGCTGAACTTTTCAACTTTCTTGTTTTTTGCTGACTTTATGGTGAATTTTGCAAGACTTTTGGACTCCAGCCCCTATTTCGCCCCTTATCTTTATTTAAGTAGGTGTGTGAGCATTCTTTTAGTGTATGGTACCATCTAATCCTTAAGCTCTGTTTTTTATCTCTATCTAAGCAGTACATTCTAGCTAAGCATTGCATTCTTCTGAGCAGGATCGGTATTCAGGCCCTAACTCCGTTTCATATTGATATTACAAAGATGAAGAGAGCAAGAGAAGAAGAGTGGTATGTGTATGAGAAATACAAAACCTAGCCAGATTTAAAGGTGAAAACTTTAAAGTCTGCACTGACTTGCCTTGATAAAGTATTTGACTGATGACTACAGTCTCTTTTGTCACAGTTTCATTGAAACATTATGGTTTTCTATTTTGTTTTTTCCCCTCAACTTACACATTTAACTAGGAGAAAGAGATATAAATTCTTTCTCCCATGAATGTGTAATTTTTCTGTGGATAAGTATCAAGTCTCAAATATCAGTTTTAGCTGGAAACTGTTCTAATAGATGTTTTTAACTGCTTTTTTGAGATAAGGACATAGAAACATAAGTTTTGGATCCAAAACTTTTCTAGCAGGGTGATATCCAAATATTTTTTTAGAAACCAATGGAATTATAGTTAACAATTTCTTATCCATTTCCAAATCCTGAAATATTTCTTTCTATAGAGAGATGGTATGTCCAAGAGGACTTACAGTAGAAGAGGTTTGAGAGATGTATTAAAATGTAAATGCTCATTTGAATTAGATCAAAACAACAGCAGCCTAAGTCTTTAAATCAGACCTCCAGCCTGATTTACAAAATCTTTTTGAAATGGATGAACAAAAAGGTAATAACTAACTTTTCCCTTAAATACCAACATTCAAAATTTAAACCTTAATACACCTATTCAGGCATTGTCCCAGAAACATTTAGATATATTTCCCTGAGGCTCAAGTTTTGTAATATCTCAAGGCAGACACGCTGCTCTCAAAGTGCACAAATATCATCCTCCAAACACATTAAGCTACCCTACTCCTCCAGCTCAGGCAGAATTCAGAATTCATCAATTAAGTCAGAAATGTCAATGGATATCTGCAGACCATGAGCTGGCACGCACACTCTCATAGTGTTACCAGCTTTCCCGATCTCCTGACCTGCAGGCTAATATTTTTGCATAGCCAAGAACCACAAAATGTCCCCACTGCAAGCCTCAGGGAATGAGAGTTTTGGGGTGATCTCACTAGAGGAGTCAGTACTCCATTGCTGGTGGAAAGGGGAGGTATAATTTGGGCTCTGCAGCCTTATTGCCTGTTCTGGGCTGGGATTTAAGATTTACTGGATTCTAAATTCTGTGAACTAAGTCTGCTATGACAGTTGTTTTTTGGCTGTGGATGTACAAGTTTAGCTTAGTGGTTATTGGTCCTGAGTGAAAAACTGTAAAAGTTAGCCCTACTTCTCTGCCATTGGTGATGCTCCATTGCCCTCAGTCTCTCCCACATTCACACAGAGCTAGGAAAAGCTGCTTGTGTCATCAATTACAGCTCTGGCACTGCAGCACTCCTGAAAACATACTACTACCACTCAATGTATAGTTCAAAATTCCTTTGGAGCAACTCAGAGAGTTTCAGATATCATCAGGCTATCTAATACACATCTCAAAAACAATGACAATTGAAGATTCATCAAAACAAAAATTTGATTCGTCTGCATCAGTGCTTAACCACCAAGTAAGAATTACTTTCTCCCTAGCAATAATTACTTTCTCCCTCTTTCTTCTGAATACATAACTATCTGCACAGAATCTAAGAGCTTCAGCAGGAGAACCTCATGCACACTGGTCTATCAGCAGGTGATCTGTAACCAAAGGTGAAATATCCTGACTGTCAACACTGAGGGAAAGGAGGCATCCCACTCCAGATTGCACTTGGCTGCTCAAGTCCCACTTTTACTTTACAATCTTTTACTAGTTATTTCAGGCAAGTCCCTCATAGGGAACACAGACATGTAGTTTGGTTTTGGAGGTTACGTGCCATAGTGGGGTTGATATAGCTTTGGTATATATCCAGAAGTTTCAACCACTGAAAGAAATTGGAGCTGTGAATAACTATTCAGGGAGAATGTAATTTAATCATCAGAGTGTCAGGTCTAGGAAATTCCCTCTCTGTAACAGTGAAACTCAAGGACTGTGTTTCCTCACTACAGAAGGGTAGAGAGAGTTTGTACTGTGAAAAAAGTTTCACATCATTACCTATATGTGCATGAGGCAATGTCAACTGAGAGTGCAGAACAGTAACCAAAACAATATAAAAACCTCCTCTTTGACCTAATGAGTGGCTAAGACAGCAGATATTTTTGAATAAAATATGTTTGGCCTGAGTATGCACATAAAAACAGCTTTTTAATTTATCACACCAAGTGGAGATACAGCAAGCCTTGCTGAAGGGCCAGATGGCTTGGGTTCTTAATTGGTATATGCAATTTGTTATTCTTGCAGAATAGATCACTCTCATCTTCACATAATGGGTTACTTTTCCTCAAGTTTCACATTAAGTTATTGGGAACAGGTAGTGAGACTACAGTTGCTGTAGGTTTCTCATTTTATTTATCACTACTTTCATTTCAAAAATTCTACAACAAACAGTTTGTCTGGCCTAGAAGAAAAAGGTATACTTAGGCATTTTCCTTACTCTTGATACTCCAGGGAGTCAGGGAGAAGCTATCTTTCAGGGGGTAGGAAAAAAAAGATATTGTGTCCATAACTTACTCTATCTCCACCTCTGAGCAGACTGGAAAACATCTCTGGAAAGAGTTTCTAACAAGAAAGAACAGGAAACTTAATCTAAACATTCACTGCAGAACAAACCGTGTTCTGCATCTGGGAACCCGGGAAGTTGCATTTTCTGAATCAACTGGCTCTGAAGAATAATAGATCTTTCAAATGTTTTCTAATTTAGGATCATTAGGTTTTTGTTTTTTTGGGCTTGGAATTTATATATAAGGTAAGAAACAGTAAGAAGAATAATTCTGCAGGCAGGTTGTATCAAAAGTGGTAAGCAGGATCACACTTAAACTCATGAGAAAACTTGTATTTGATGACCATCCACATTGTAAACCTCACACTGGTGGCAACTCCTTGCATATAATTCCTAACCTGCCAGGACTGTCAAGGTGTTTAGGGATTAACTATACCACTGATGACAAAAAGCCACTCGTCTGCCAGCAGAAATACTGCCATTTCTCGCTTCTTTCTTGCCTTTCTTTGCTGTTATTTCAGAGAAGTATTCAGAAGATAATATACCCAGTAGTAGATGACTGGTTGTCATGGAAGAGGGGAACTTGGAATATTGTTTGGCATTTTGCCCAATAAACAATAAACCCAGGTACAGTACCTTGAGTGTCAACTGCAAATGTGGAGTAGTAAAACATAGGTAATGGACAGTACTAGTGTAGATGCGCAGACTCAGACATCTAAGAAACTCTGTCTATACAAGCCCAATGCACATGAAAGTCAGCAGAAGCCTTACATCAAATTCAGTATACTAAAGAAGGGGATTTTGTTGTTGATGATGGTGGTCAAGTAGCTTGCACTTTTGCTCTACCGGTGCACTGACAGGATTCATTCTTTGGCTTCCCTCTAACAAGATCTTCTAGGTGAAGAATCTGTTTTCACATTCCATTTTTTCCCATCCCAGAGGCAATATCCTATTGCTGAAGGTAGCTCTGAAAATATTAATAATTCCTATATACACTGAGGAATATCGTAAACAAACTTTATAGTGAGGACATTCTTAATGTATAACAGTAGTGCTACCTTAGGACAGGTATATATTAATATATCATATTAATTTCTAAAACAGCATACATAACGGATCACCCTTATGCTGAGAGCCTTATATTAAGATCTTACTAGACTTCCACTGTAGAAGAAACCAGAAGGTTAATGCTCCATGGTTTTTTGTTTGATTTTAATAGCAAAAACAAGTTTGTTCTAATTGGAGTAAAGGAATATGAAGAAATGAGAGCAAAAGTACAGGAAGTTATAGGTTAAGTAGAATAAAATAATTATTGTTCGCTTTGGTGTTTGCTTTTTCTTCCATACTAATAGGCTAAATAAAAAGGAATAGTAAGAAAATGAAAACCGTAATATGCTCATATGCTGATATAAAAACCGGGTATTTATTATTCCTACTTGGATCTTAATGATCCCATTGTTCCATAGAAAGAGAGTTTTTAGTTTAAACCATTTTCATATACACTCCAAATACTTCAAAAGGAAACATTCTTTACTTGAGCTTAGATGTTCTTTTCAAACAGCTAAATGACATGACACTTTTGGTTATCTTTACAGCCTATTTCATGGAAAGCTGTTTTGTTCTATTCAGTTTAGCAAGATAGTATATATGCAACTGTCTCTGATAGTTCCTCTAACAGCGAGCCATCCAATTCCCAAATTGCTTCTTCCTCTTTTCTCACAAGGCCACAACATTGTGCATGCAGATGGTGGCAGGCTACAGATAAGCCAAGACACAGTAGCACTCCAGATTTTCTGCAACCCACATTTTCCTTATACAACAACAATGGAAGTCTTTGCAGTATTTTTTCTATTGCAATAATAAGAAAAAATTCTGATCCAATATTAGAAAATTTCTTTTGCATACAGCTGCAGAAAACCTAACAGATAGACAAGCTATTCCTGAACTGAAATAGATCTGCTCTTATCGGAAAAAGAAATGCTGACACAAAATATGAGATCTAGATTAATGAGATCTCATTGAGCTCTAAATACTGATATGAATCCTAATACAGAGTGATGGTTCCTGGAGGTACTGTTCAGCTCCTGACATACCTTGGAGCTTGACTTTAAAGTGCCAAATCCATTTAATCTCAACATTTATCCTGATCATGCCCTACACATATCATCATCTTGGCTTTTACACAGACGCTTTCTCAATGTATCATTTTATTGTTAAAACCTCTCACACAGGGGTAGTATACCTGCAATGGGGATACTTTATTGCAACTAGTCAGACCTTCAGCACAAAACTACCAAAATATTTTGCAGATTCAGTAAGATAGAAGATTGAATGATTTAGCTAGTCCATATTCTTCAAAACATCATTCCCTGGAAAAGGTAAAATATTCTTTATAAAAAGGTTTTGGAATGTTTCACAAAAGTTTCATTGAGACACCATGGTGGCCTACAGAAAGGAGTCAGCAAATGAAAGTGGACATGACAACAAATGTACGGTATCCTTATTTCCCTCTCCCACAGACATAGTATAAACTTTTTGTGGATATTAACTTGGTTGGCACATTTTTTATTTTTTTTTTCTCTCCATTGCATCTTTGTTCTAATCATTTTAAAGCTTCAAATCTGTCTAAGCATAGATATTTTACTGTATTTATATTGCAGGGCTAATGGGTGTTCTTAAAAGCATATTTAAGCAAGCTGAGCCCCACAACCAGTGCCTGTCATTGTTATTCTTACTAGATTAACTTGGACTAGGCTTCATGTGTCCCTGTTGTTCTTGCAGAGATACAAGATCAAAAAACTCATTGACAGGTTAAGTCTTTACTGTGAGGGTGGTGAGACACTGGAACATGTTGCCCAGGGAAGCTGTGGGTGCCCCATCCATGGAAGTATTCAAAGCCAGGCTGAATGAGACTCTGAGAAACCTGTTCTACTGGAAGACAATCTTGCGCATGGTAAGGGGCTTGGAACTAGGTGATATTTAAGCTTCATTCCAAACCATTCTATGATTCTATGAAAAAGCCTTAATTGTGCTACACTCAACAGGACTCATTCTTGACTCAAAGCATGCTCAAACCTTCCCTCCTTGGTGCTTCTGAGCGTGTGTTAAAGAATTTTATATACAAGTATATAGAAATTCGTATGTGTGTATATATGCATGTGTGTACGTTTCTATACAAAAATGTGCATACATGTGAGTAAATAATGCAGATAATAGATCAGATAGATATGTGAAGACAATGAACTTAGTAACATGTTCTGTCTTTGATTCAACTCTACATGTTGTGAGAACATCCCTCTCTGGAAAAAACTGGTTTGGAAACTTAAGAGAAAGAGGGTCTTTCAACCCTCAGAAAAAAAGGTGGACAGTAAATTCTTCTTCCGGCTTGTATATTTTAAGCCTTAAAAATGTTACCTACTTTAGTTCCTTATTTCCAGAAACATGAAGCTTTAGACAGTATAGTTGTTGTTCTCTGGTAAAATGAATACTTTTTACCATAGGGTCTTAGACTTTAGCAACATTTCCACCCTTTATTCTTAGGAGTTGCAATATTTATTTGTATCGCAAATAGCACAGTTAAAGATGAGATATTCAATGCCTGCTTTGCCTCAGTCTTTACCAAAAAAAGTCTCTGAGGCCTTTCTGCCTAGAGATAATGTTCATGGAAGAGACAACCTACTGGGAGTGGAAAAGGATTGAGTCAGGGGTTGCTCAATAAATCTCAACCTCTGCAAGTCCACGGCACCTAATGAGATGTATCTGGGGGTACTGAGAAAGCTGACCAATGTCACCGTGACACTCTATCATCTTTGAAAGATCATTTAATGAGGGAAGGTCCACAATGGTTGAAGAAAAACAAATATGGCACTTGTCCTCAAAAAAAGCATGAAGGATGACTCAAGGACCTACAGGATGCTTTGCCTAACTTTAGTGCCCAGAATGGACTCATGGAATGAGTCCTCTTGATGCACATTTCTGAGCAGATGAAGGAATTAAAATGTAACTGGAATGATAACCAGCACACATTTACTAAGGATTAATGTTACAAAATCAACCTGATTACCTTCTAGAAGAAGGCACTAAAATTATACATGAGGACTGAGCAGTGAATGTCAATTACCTTGACATTAGCCAAGGCTATTCACATGATCTCTCAGACCACCCTTAAAACCAAGTTAGAACACTATGGTTGAGATGGGTAGACTACTAGATGGGCAAAAAATGGTTCAAAATGGTATTCATCATGGCTGGGCTTCGCAAACAAAGATTAGGGAAAGGTCTCTATCCACGTTTGTTACAAGCACACTGGCGGCTAAAAAGGCCAATATGAGACAGGCATGTCCGGTTGCAAAAGACACAGCAGAAAGACTCCTTATGTGGTATATTCTGCAAGGTATATTCTCCTCAAGAGTGATCCTGTGTGCGTTCTCAAAGGAAACAGCAGTGTTATAGATGGTGTGTCTCCAGAGCTCCCAATTAGAGGCCAGAGTAGATGAGTTATGATGATCAATATGGCCAAGGCTGAGATGTTGTTTCAGGGAGTCCTCATATCTTCTCTTTGGGGCTCCTCTCTTGCGGTAGCCGGTGGCAAGTTCACCATAGAGCAAGATCTTAGGGAGGTGGTGGTCCTTCATCCTGGAGACGTGCCCTGACCAACGCAGCTGTGTTCTCAGCAACATGGTCTCAATATTTGTGATTGCTGCTTGTTCTAGAACAGATGTAATGGTCACATAATCTGACCAGTGGATGTTTAGGATTGTACAAAGGCAGCGTTGATGGAAACGTTCTAGGAGTCGCAGGTGGTGGCGGTAGATGACCCGTGATTCGGAACCATACAAGAGAGTAGACAGCACTATGGCTCTGTAAACACTGATCTTTGTACTTTTCTTCAAGTGTTTATTTCTCCAAACTCTTTTATGAAGCTTTCCGAAAGCACTATATGTCTTTGCTAACCTGTTGTCTATCTCTCTGTCAATCTTACCATTTGAGGAGATGAGGCTGCCTAGGTAATTAAATTGCTGGTCTGATCTGAGCACTGATTCACCAATGGAGATACGGGGATGATGGAAGACTTCCTGAGGTGCAGGTTGATAGAGAACTTCTGTTTTCTTTAAGCTGACTTCCAGCCCAAAGAGCTCAGCAGCATCTGCAAAACAGGATGTTAAACACTGCAGAGCTCCTTCTGTGTGAGCAACAAGGGCGGCTCCGGACAAACATAAAGCTCCGGACAAACAAACATGCTTGTCTGGGAGCCGCCCTTGTTGCTCACAGTATAGGTCTTCAGTCACCTTTGGTTGAAAAGGCTTCCATCAGTACAGTATCGAATGTAGATACTGTCCTGATCCTTGAGGTCAGCCCTTTGGAGCATCATGCTGAAAAAGATAGTGAATAGGGTTGGTGCGAGAACGCAGCCTTGTTTCACACCATTAGTTATTAGAAAGGGCTGAGAAAGTGCATTGCCATAACTGACTTGGCCATGTTGATCCTCATGGAGTGAGATGATCATTTTGAGGAACTTGGGGGGACAACCTAAGCGTTCCAAAATCTGCCATAGACCTTTCCTGCTCACAGTACCACAGGGTCTTATGGCAGTTTAATATATTTGTCACTTACCTGGAGGAAATGGAGTGTCCTCTCATAAAGTTTGTAGAGTGTTCCAAACTGAGGTGAACTGTGGGTGTATGCAGAGGCAAGGCATGGCTGAATGGCTATGGAACAACTGCTGCTGGTAGCAGATGAGATACAACAGATATAAACTGAAACAACAGAGTTCCATTTGATGAAACTTTTCCCCTATGAGGAGAGTCAGACAGTGGAACAGTCTACCTGGAGAGGTTATACAGTCTCCAACCTTAGAGGTTTTCAACACTCAGGTAGCTAAATCCCTGAACAACCTAGTCCTAGGTCAACACTGGCCCTTGGAGCTGGAGTAAAGACCTCCTGTGGTGCCTTTCAATCTACTGGATGCCATGATTCTAACATACACACAGCTGCATTATCACCTCCATCTTTATGCTCATACACAATTAGTCTTTTGCTTAAACCCACAAAAATATTGAGAGATTGTACACTCTCTATAGACATCTATTGTCAAATGTAATCCACTGACCTAGATAGTGCCAGAAAAAAGCTGTTGCTGTCCCCCTTTTTAAATTCTCTCTTTGTGCAATAAGAGGGTTATAAATTTTACACCTAAATTCAGTTGTCATTTCCCCAAGGAAATATCAAAGAACACTGCAAATCTTTAGAACTAACAAAGAATTCATGTTCAAATCAAAACAAGTTTAATGGAATTTTCTATTCTTAACAGTGAGGTGGGGAAAAGAGTTTTTTCTGAATGTTCTATTTTGCTTCACACAGAATGTGTCAGTCATTTGCTGCATAAATAAACTAGTAAAAAAGGAGGCATTTTGCCAGGCAAAGATGACCCATTTCATTTTAAGTTTCATTTTAAGAAATTAACAGTAATGAGGTGGGTAAGATACATTTATTAAACACTAATGACACATTTACTTAGCTATAATCTCTTTCTACAGACCAACACAGCTCAAGGAGCCTACTCACTTGCTTTCCCACCCACTTTAGTTGTATGTGGCATCACCACTAATCTTTCTGTCATTTAAAGAGAATGTCTCCTGTCAGTGCAATATTGTGTTTCAGTTAGTAATTTTTAAATATGTGAATGTAGGAGGTTTTGGCCTCAGAAATACATTTGTTTTTCTGAACCATCCAAACTTCTTGAGTGTGAGAGAGTGGGCCAAGAAATCTCTAAATACTGCTGTTCTGATAAAATTACTGCAGTGAGCAAAACAAACAAACGACAAAAGACATATGAAAAACAAAAGAGCTTTTACAGATTGCAGGTCAGGAACACTATGGTTTCAGGCTCCATTTTTTTGAATTGCCCTCTAGGAAAGTGGGAATATAATTGACTTTTAGCACATCTCTCACTGATGGGTAAAGCCACTGACAGTAATGCCAGGAAAGCTACAACAAAACAGCACACCTGCAAAATCCTGGATCCTTTGCAATCAGACCTTGAGCCAGGTCATAGCATTTAGAAAGCAACAGCAGCGCTAAGAGGTTGTCTCCCCATGGCAATGGATTGGCTGTTTCTTAATGCTGAAATTACTCAAACTCACAGTAGTCTCCAGTAGTCAGTCCCTCAGGGTTGTTGTCCCATTTAAGTGACATTTATAAAGACAGTTTTTATAGTTGTATAATGAATTACCATTATGAGAAGCCAGAGTAGTAATGCCAAATTGTTTCTCTGCTGGAAACTAGTGGTAAAATACTAAACAGAGTTACAACTGCACTGCTTTTAAGGGATGTATGGGTTTATTTTTTATGAGAAATCCCATCCTACACTGGTTTAGGTTGCATTTGAAAATGTGTGACCTGCGAACATGCAAGGACGTTATCCGTATCAGATCAATTATGAAACTACCTGGTTGTTCTGAAAGTCCAGCAGGAGTAGAGCCCTGCCAACAGGCTCCAAAGGCATGTGAACATCATCCTCCTCGAACGCAGGACACAATATGTACTACCTGACTTTGGCACTTAACAGCTGAAGCTGAAACAAGACCTAGCATAAACACTTCCTACCACAGGTCAGTTAAATACCAATTAATAAATTTATAAATGTTATTCCATAAATTCTTTAAAAGTCCGTTCCATGATATAAATTTCTGAGTTTTATTTGTGTCCTGGTCTATTGTTAATTGGTGATGTCCGAGCATTTCCAACCACAGTTCCTACTGTAATTTACCTGGCAGCCAAGTAACTCAGGGCAAAATTCCAGTTAGAAAAGCTCTTAGGAGAAATACAGATTTAATCATCATGCTAACTTGTAACCAGACTTGAGGTTTTTTGAAGGAAAAAGGAGTCACTTTATTTTTTGAGGTGAAGAGATCATAATGCTATGCTTGTATAACAAGATCTCTGTAGGCAATGTTAGGCCTTATCTGTACTAGAAAACAAAGAACAGAACAACAATATAACAAAATCCAAATAAAGTCAAACTAATTTAGACATAAAGACCACACACAAAATAATCTGCATTAATACAATTCAGATTTGATTTTTAAAAATCCTTTGTTTCCAAAATCCTTTTCTTAAAAATCATATCTGCTTTCAAAACTGTTTTCTGTAAGACAGTGTTAGCTTGAGAGTCCTATAAAGTGGGTTGTTTCCCTCTTCTCTCTTTTTTTTTTTGTGCCTCATTTCTACATTTTCTGGCAGCCCGAGAGAACATTCCATACTGAATCCTCTCAAAATCAGTGCAAGTATTTGGGGTGCACCAAATTGAATGTCTGAGCAGGTCTGTGTTAACAGCGTTTTCTTGGTAAAAATTTGCCAGTGCTCAAACTAGAAAAGAAATCATTCGTGTCCTTAGTTTGGGTCTTATCTTGTAAATATCTAGATATATCTATATCTTTGCTACCTCTGACATATTCTGCTAGTACAAGTGCAGTTTAAACTTCAGCTACTATTAGTTTGAAGTGTTTTATTGTAAACAGAGAAGAACATGATTTATTATTCCGTATATGAAAGACATCAAGCATAACAAAAATCCTATAATTGTCCATGCTTTTGAATACTTCCTCAATAATCAGCACTGCTACTAGAAGGTATAGGCTACAACAGGGTAAAATGATAGCAGGGGTAAAGTAGCAGCAATGTTCTAAAAACCAAACAAAAATGCCAAGTTTACTTTGAATATGTCTCTACATTCACAGTCTGATTCTAAGGCTACAGAAGCTCATGAAAATGCTCTTATTTTTTTCAGGGTTACATAGTGTGGGTCCTAATAAATTTCTAACTTTTCAATCTGCTGTGTGACCTGTCAATTCTAGATTTAATATTGCCATGGAATTGCTAAATATATGAAAGGTCATTGTCAAGTACAAATATGAATGTTAGCAGCACAAATTTACCCTAAGCAGTAAGCAATAATGTTGCTCTTCCTACATGTGTTGCTTCCTTTTTTTCTATTAATGTTTTCATATTACCAGCTGAAGACAATAATGGGACTAGATGGCTCCTGGTCTTTCAACCCTGATCCCAGTGTCCAAAAACTTTGTTATATTAAAGGCATAGTACTTTCCCCATGTTATCACTCTGTGCTGGTACTGCAAGAACAGCTATAAATTATCTATCCTATTACTGATGAATGTTTCTGTTCAACATCGTATGAAAAGTTCATATAGAAATGGAAGTTACTAGATGATACTAAACAGTGTTCCTAAATTTGATGGGAATAGTGCACTGAAGGAACATTACAGACTCCTAGTAACAGACTTTAAGGTTCATAATGAGTTGTCAGACATTTTTCTAAGCCAGGGGTTCTTAGCAGAGAAAGTCTTGTTATTTCACTGCTTGTTTTGCTCTCTGCATTGGACTAAGGCAACAAAAAATACAGAGGCATAAGTACATTTAGTGGATTGCCACTAGCATATTGCTGATTTGGTGGACCTATGTTCCTGCAGTCAGATTTCATATTCTCTGTGAAAATCATCAGCTGATGGAAGCGTAGAGTGTAATGTACCATAGTGAGGATGCCCTTACTCAGTTCCTGTTATTAATAAAGCCTCAAAATAAGCAAGTGTCCTTAAAATCCAAAGTACAGTATAAATTGATGAAAATTCTGTTGTGTAGTGATCAGGGACTAGGACTGTAAGGTCAAGGCAATTGGGTACATTTGGGTTTCCATCTATGCTTTATAGCCTATCTACAGGGTGATTCTGTGACAATTCGCTCACTTCTCTGTGGATCACTCTTCTCCATTAAAATGTAAATGTCTTAGGCCAGTACCTAGCAAGAGGCAACCAAATAAATCAAGAGTCCTTGCAAATAGCAGATGGATGAGTGACCAAAATCCCACTTAAACAAGTTCATATTGAAGTCCATCTGTCCTCCAGAAGGCTGGAAAAACTTGTGCAAGAACCTCAAAAAAACTCAAGTGACTTTCTAAAACAGGTTTTTCGTGTTGCCCTACATTTGTTTTCATCCTAGTTATGTTCATTACATTTTCATGAGTTGATGCTCCAACCTGTCCTTGCTACAAGCTCAGTTGCTTTACATGTGTTCTCTACATTTAGAAGTTAGTTCCCAAAAACAAGCATTCAATAGGAACAACTAAGGGAACTTTAAAAAGATCAATGGATTTTCATTCTTTTGTTCACATTTTCACATTAAACACACTGCAGAAAGGAAAGTAAGGTTTTGTTTACGCAAGTAGAATGTGGTTTTGCAGTCAGAAATGAATAGCACTTTCTCCTCCATTGTGAGTTAAGCACACACACTGGTGTGTGCACGTACACACGCAGGAAACAAAAATAGCTCAAGACAAGAGACTGAGATTATGAGTATGTATAGAATCATCTATTCATGATAGCAATCATAATGTTTGCTAGTTTCAGGTGACAGAATGAATAAGGCTGCACTGTATTTGAGTAATATAATTTATTAACATTAGCACTGTTCTACACATGTGGGATTTTGTAGTATGACTTGCATGGTTTATGTAAAAAAGAGACTAGGCTAAAATATCTGAATGCGTAGATCTGATTTTGCACTCTGATATTACTTTTTTTCAAATCCCCCTTGCCTTCTGGGAGGCTGTGCTAGTTTTGGTTGGGGTTAATTTTCTTCATACTTGCTGATATGGAGCTGTGTTTTGGATTTGTGCTAAACACAAGGTTGATAATATAGGGATGTTTTTGTTATTGCTGAGCAGGGCTTACACAGAGCCAAGGCCTTTTCTTCTTTTCATACTGCCACACTGGCGGGGAATTTGGGAGTACATGGGAGGCTGGGAGGAGACACAGCTGGGACAGGAGATTCAAAATGACCAAAGGGATATTCCATACTATATGACTTCATGGTCAGTATACAAAGGAGGAAGGGGAGGGGATATTTGGAGTGATGGCATTTGTCTTCCCAAGTAACCATATGTGTAATGGGGCCCTGCTCTCCTGGGGATGGCTGAACACCTGCCTGCTTGTAGGAAGCAGTGAATTAATTCCTTACTTTGTTTTCTTGTGTGTATGTCTTTTACTTTCCCTATTAAACTGTCTTTATCTCAACCCATGAGTTTTCTAGCTTTTACCCCTCCAACTCTCTCCCTGATCCTGCTGGTGAGGGAGTGAATGAGTGGCTTCATGGGGCTTGGTGGCTAGCTAGGGTTAAACCATGGCAGAGGTACCACTCCAGTAAATAAAGTTTCAAGAAGTGAAATAAAATGGATCAAAGAGAGCATACTATTTATAAAGTACAAAATCCTTCATCACTGGAAACATCAGTCTCTTCCACTGGAAACATCAATCCCTTCCACTTTAAACAAATTGTATTTTGGTCTAAGTTGTTATTGAATGACAGAGATAGTTCTTCAAAAATATAGGAATATGTTCATGAAGATGTGAGATTGCTCTTTGCCTGCATGAGCTCTAGGGTTTAACAAAAAGAGAAAAGATTAGTAACCTTGGGAACTACAATGCCTTCTCTATACTTACTTTTTTCCTTTTCTTTTTTTTTTTTTTTTTTTTTTCTCTTTAGTAACTTGTTGACTTTTCTACATTTACTTACAGGAACACAAGCACACATGTATAGGCTCTGTACTACCATTTTCAAACACCTTACATTTATACATCAATCATTTGTAGCATAAAATGTTGCAGGAAAAGTTGATGCCTGACAAGAATAAAATAGCACATTGAAGAGGATGGAAACTGGCATGTGGTCTCAAATGTTGTACACACAGATGACTGGTAAACCTTTTGATGAACTGGTTTCTCTTGGAAGTTGGAAACAGACAATGCTTATGAGAAATTTTCTACATCACTGTAGTTGACTGTGCAAGGGCTTCTACTGCTAAGCTTGTTCAAAGTATGCCAAATTAGTTTAAAATAATATTAGTTTAAAAAACAAATGTTTAGCATTAACATGTTTTACTTTACTCTGAAATCACCTAGGGAATATTCCCTCTCTTGCAGAAGTAAGGAGGTGTAAGACACTGGTATCTTCCTGTTTTCACTTACCGTCTCTCACCTGAGCTGCTGAACTAGACCGTAGTATTGTGAATGGGTTTAATATGCTCCAGTGTAACTTACATGGACATAGATTTTGCACATTAGATAGAATGGAGAGAATAAGTTTGGGAGAAAATCCAAGATTTGGTTTTATGACATATTGTATAATTACAGTTTAAAACATTCTGCAAACATTAAAAAAATTCCTACAAAGTAAAGTCTAATAATCCCTCTTCTCCTCCACCCCAACTCTTGTCTGCTTGTTAAAAAGCCCAAAATATGAGAGTAATAAAAATCAAATATTGCAAACTTCAAAAATGCCAAATTAGGAACCCTTTTGCACCCATGTGTTCATTTATCCCTTTCACAGTTTTTCCTCAGTGCTAGGAAGTAATTCTTTAATCCTGTGCTGTTTTCCTTGCAGGAATCTCTGCATGTACCTGAAACAATATTCAGTACAACTGGCTTCTTCACAAGTATCAATGAGTGTTCTAAGTTTTTACTCAGCATACACTGTGTTTTCAAAGTAAAAGTACAAATGGAAGGGAAGAAGTTCAGAATTTATTGCAAGACCTATTTCTCTAAATTCTAAATCTACAGATTAAGGTGTGATGGGGTCTTGACAGCTTGACTCCTTGTCCTCTTCTGCTCAGTTGGATCCAAAACCAGACCTTGAGAGAATCAGGTTTCACATGTGGGGTAGATGGTCACCTCCCATGTAATAGGTCTTCTGCAAGAGGCTGCCAGTCTTTATTCAATTAGAACCCCCACACAGATTCAGGAAAGCATAGATCCCGGGTGCTAGAGGGGCAGCTTTGAGCACATCACCCGGAGAGCCTTCAGGGCCCCCTTTAGAGCATCTCAATCTTCTTCATGGACTACACAGAGAGAATGAAAGGTCTTCAGTGTGTAGTCCAGTGTAGGCACCTTATCAAAGGGATTCTAACCTGGAGAATTTAGGAGTTAAAAATGAAGTAGCTAAATTGGTTGTCCTAAAGTGGGTGCTCTGGTTATATTCCCTACAAGTGCAATTACTTGTTGGGATTAAATTTGAATGTGTCTCTTAAAATGCCACTATGATGCACAATCCAAAGAACAACATTTAAATTCAACAGCTATTGCTATAAACTCAGTCTGCACTACCTCAGAATACTCACAGGAGGAAACAGAACTGTCCACTCTCCGTCTTGTCCCTGTTCCTTCCAGGCTTCTTTCCGTCTACTGATTTTGGCATCACAAGCTTTTGTGTGATCATAGGATAGAAAAAAAAAATGGAAAAGAAAACAAAAGTGTTAGTGTTAAGTTCTTTATGTTTTCCTGTATTTGTTGATGTTGTCAGGCAATTGCAGAAATGTTTCTGTTGCCACAAGGAAGAGAGAAATAGAGACAGCACAAGGATTGGAGTGTGAAAAGATAAAATGGAAGAGGCAGTGTAAATTATTTACAAAGTTATGATGACCTTTTTCACCATATATTGACCTTCTTTACAGTGAGGGTGGTGAGGCACTGGAACACGTTGCCCAGAGAAGTTGTGAATGCCCCATCCATGGAAGTGTTCAAGGCCAGGTTGAACAGGGCTTTGAGTGATCTGATCTAGTAGCAAGTGTCCCTTCCCACAGCAGGAGGGTTAGAATTAGATGATCTTTAAGGTCTCTTGCAATCCAAACCATTCTATTATTTTATGATTTTCACATGAACAATTCTCTGTAAATAACAAGCAAATGCCTTTCAATGGCATTATCTGAGAAACAACTTAGAAAAAGTCTCAACAAACATAAAGAATACCAAAAGGCCAGTACCCCATGGCTATTGGCTAAAAGCATAATTCAGCCATAACGCTTCACAGTAATAGAGTCGTCCATTTAGTTGTGCCATGTCATGACTCATCATACTCATGAAGCAAAACATGGAAGGTAGAGTAGCATTTATAATCACCAAACAGCACAGTTCAAATGAAACTCAGCACTGTATTGAGTAAATATATACACAAATCATATGTATACACGGTCTGTTTATCCAGTAATTAAAACAGAGGTGCTTTAAAAAGTAAAAGAAAAATTATGTAAGGCAACAACCCATTTAGTGACACAGTCTCCTACATTTCCCTTCAGTCTTCAGGTTCATGCCTAGGAAGTAGAGAAGAGAGGAGAAAGAAAAGAAATGCTTTTGACAATAGGCAATACAACTAGCAAAGGTTCAAGTCACTGTATCTTCCTGGCCTCACTACAGATCACTTAGATCTTACACATTAGTACCTGCTAATACAATTCGAGAGCTCTGGAAAACTCTGGGCATGGTTCTGAGCAGTCCATTCTAGATAGCCCTGTTTAAGTAGATGAGTTGTACCAGATGACCTCTAGAGATCCCTTCCAACTACAACCATTTTATTATTTCATGATTTGATCATACATGATTTTTTTTTATCACAATGCTAAATCAGGTATTGTGCTCTTACAGGAAAGACAAAATACAGTGGCTAAACATGCAAGGTTACAGTCTTCCCCACAGGTCAACAATAATACTGTCATTTCTTCAATAAAGCTACAATTTTACCCAGTCTTATTGCAGAGTTTTAGTAATTTACTTAAAATAGTTAAAAATAATTAGAATATTTCTCAGAGTTTAAGAGGAATAGATTGTATTTGGAAAATACTAGCAACAGTAGCAGCAAGACACCATCACAATTTTGTGGTACTTATAACATTTTCATCTACCACTTTGATTGACCAGAAATGCTAACAGAGTCCCACTAGAGCCTGATCTTGTAGCATCTCAGTTAAGAAGTATTAGAGTAAGACTTTCAGTCTACATTTGTTGAACCAGAAAATACAGTCAGTTCACGATGGACATAATCAATAGGCCAAGAAAAACATCAAGCACAACTAGTAACCATGTATTAAGGAAGCACATGTGCATACATTTTGTGATGGGTATTGATGAAACTGTCAGTCTAACACCAATGGGATCTGATGTAGTCTGTAAGGGAGGAGGATAAAACATAATGTTTAAGTACTCTGTGAGGAATACATTTAATTTCTGGCAATGACTATTGTTGAATAGATTTCCATTTTATGGATAATGTATTTTCTTTTTTTCACGTATGACAACTAGAGAATATTTTGGCTTTGTGCTAAATTGTTCACATTATTCACTGCCTCCAGGATTTTTGACTGTGATATTATACTACATTTCATGACATTACACAAAATAAATGTAAGAAATCCATTTACAATCTCATAATCATTTACTTTCTAGAGTTACACAGCACCTCTGCTAGTTAGAGACAAATTTCTCTAGAAAATCCAAGTGTCATAGATGCTGCACCATAATTCAAATATATTGCACACAGGACTTTTTTCCAAAGTATTCTGTATTATGAGGAATAAAAAGCATTTCCACTCCCCAATAAAGACTGATTTAGCATTGATTTAAAAAGATGCAGCTGAAAATGTGCAAAGATTTTAAAGAGACATTTCAAGAAGTAAGATAGAAAGGACAACAGAAGTGGAGCAGAACATTTGAGTATGATCTTTATTGATTGCCATTTCCAGAGAGTTCTCTGTTTCTGCTTTACTGTGATAGGGTTGCAAAATTCTCAGTGTTTTTTGAGTACAAGAATAAGATGATGGAATTATACAGAAAAAAACATTCATTACAACTTAATGCACTACCCTCAGCTTACCAAAAGAACACTGCTGAGTTTACTGCTTGCTCCTGAATAGATTTGATTTTCATAAGTTTATTATTAAAAATTTATGTTTAATGGAAATAAAAGAAAAGGCTATGTTACCTTTATATAAATATTGTCTAATTCTAGTGAGGTATATTATTTTATTTTCCTTGGTCTAGTGAACAAATACAAGTAGGTAGTGTTTATGATCAGATGGTTTTTTCTTTCAATTTTTCAGTGAGTAGGTGACAAAGAAGTAAGAATACTGGAGAATGCAATTAATTTTTTTAAAATTATATTCAAGAAAAGGGAGGAGGTGAAGGAACCAGGACAGAAAAGAGGCAGAGAACTACCAAACAGGTCAAGAGCCAAAAAAGGAAAGAACCATATCCAATTTTGATTGTACTTAGAATTTCAACTGGTTCATCCTGCAGGAAATTTGATGCACAAAATTGTTGATTTCTAAAAAGTAAACACTCTAAAAGTCCGCCCCACAATATTTTTATTTGAACTTGAAGTTACTGGCCCACTGCTTGTACATGGAACTATAAGCGAAGCCTCTTCTTCCACATGTTGGTCCTCCTTATATATCTGCTACTACTGAGCTGACAAAAGGAATTGTGTCAGTTTCCAGAACATATTATGCCTTTAATCATGAGGCATTAATCACTTCTTCATGAGATCTGGCTATTTTCTGGTACGATTCCTTAGGTCAAGTGCTATCCCTTCTTAAGCAGTCGGAGATATCAAGCATTCCTTTTACTGTTGTGATTTTATAACATTATCCAGATTCATCTTATCAGTGAAAAATCATCTATTGCATAGTAAAATAAGAAAAAAGAGTTATTTTGAGTTCAGCTTTAAAAACTGTTTGCAGTTAAAAAAGATTATTACAGTCAGCCTTGTATTCATTATAAACCAGATTTTTAAAGTTCGTTAGGCGTTTGTACCACGGAAAATACAACATGGAAAAATGCACAAACCAGTTCTATCTTCTACACTGTCCTAAACTATACATGTCCCCAGAGTTGGAAAGCGGTAGTCAAGGCTGGGACACCATCTCATGCTGTGAAAAAGATCATGATGGTCAAAAGTCACTCAAGTATATTCTGCAAGAAAAGTATTTCTTAAACAGTCCACTGTTTATGCATGAAAATATAAACTTATCAGCATCTGAAGGTAACCTAGAGATGATTAACTTTTACAATCAACATATCAGGAAAAGTAAATGGATACTGCTACCAAACTGCTTTCTGTCTCCATGTAGAAGATAAAGTCCATTATTGAATTGTATTTCTTGCTCTGATTCTGAAGATGTTTTCTGTTCTTCAAGGGTCTCATAACAGATCTGAAGTGTTTGCTGAGAATGGTCTTACCTTCTTGCTTTTCTTACAGTGTCCCTTTAACAAAATCAACATATTTCCCCACAAATATCCTAATAAGGCACTCAGTATTCACAGCCATTCATTTATATCACTGTCACAGTAAGAGATTTTCAAGAAATTTTCCAGAAAATTATATTATTTCAGAAAAAAATTTACAAACCTGGCTGGTATTCACAATGCCTCTTTATCTATAAAGATGTATCTTTTAAGTCTTCCCATAACATTTTTCAAAGAAGAATGGCTTTGCATACGTAGAGTGAAATTCAGAGTGTACTTGTATTCTATAGCCTTTGCATAATTTTCTATTTTTTTTAATTAGTCAATAAATTTACTTAATTTCTGAGATTTTCATAAACTCTGCTCAGATACACAGCTTAGAATGCAGAAGACGTTGGTTTTCTTATTTTACAGAGGAAGACTAGAGGTGCAATAGTCTAATAATCAGGCTTTAAAGGAATCCCTGGGGAAGGAAGTAACTGGTATAAGCACTCTCCCTTAGAAAAATTATGATTATTTTAGGAATCTGGAATCCTCCTCTGTGCTTTCCTTTATCAATATTTTTTGTGGGCTTTCTTGCTTGCTTGCTTTCTTGCTTTCCCTTTCATTTTTGAAAGCCACAAATTGCTTTCAGTTGCTCTGCAGTACAGGCACATCTAGGCTGGCTTTATATTATTAGCCACCTGAGATGCCAGCAGCACAAGAGAGATGTAGATTTCTGAATGTATTATAAAATCTGACTGGTATTCCGAGGTTTCAACAAGGCAGAAGCAACTGTGTTCCATGCCAACTAATGATCCAACATGTGGTTGGTCACTCATTCAAGGTGGAACTGTGGATTTACATCCTTCTGAGCAGAAGAGGAAAGTGAGAAGCCTGGATGCTCTCAGGGTTTGATACTCAGGATCAGAGTTCTGAGTGTGGATGGGATACAAGGCTTAGAGAAATGTAACCTAATGCAAACTTTCAGGTCCAAACCTTAAGCAGTTAAAATTTTCATTAATTTAATGGAGAAGAAATATAAAATCTGAGGTTGAAATTGTGGAAGGAGTTTGCATATTAGATTAGAGGGTGAGGGCATGAATCAACAAATAAGCTTTAAGTGTTTGTATATTGTCAATACAAATTATATAAACATAATTATAAAGTCAAGCTTTGACAATGAATAGTTGGGTGACTATAAGTTTCCTACTATGAATGCAATACTGTATAAGTTTTCCCATACTCTATTTTCAAAGACATGCTTCTACTTAGGAATATATGTAAAAATTGTACAGTTTTTCAGAAGTAAAAAGGATACATTTGAGGAGTTCCTTTACTGCAGCAAGAGACATGACATCTGTCATTCATCTGTCTCCTGCCAAACTGAACAGGTAGCAAGCAAAGTAAGAAAAAACTTTGCATTGTGTTGAAATAATTCCTTAGTTTTAGCACTGAAGTGTTAAATTCGCATCATGTTTTCTTCTGCTATTCAAACACACAATACGTTCTATAAAGACTCCAATAATTTACAGGTGAATTTTTAGAAAGATAAATCTATTAAAGGAATCAACACACAGGCATGTTTATCTAATACACAAAACACATACAAAATTTCTGCATTAGTCCCCCTTCAGATACCTACCTTTTTTATTGAATCCAGCTATAACTCCTAATGCCCTTTTGAATTTTCCACCCTCAAGCTCAGGGAGTTTTCCAGTTCAAATAGCTAGGCCATAAAACAAAGACCTGCCACTCTGTGTGATAAGCAGAAGTAATAGAGGCAAAAATAATGCTGCTTCTTGTGATGGTTCAAAATGTAATGCAAATGAACTACCTGCTACCTAGATCGAAGAATGAACAGCAATGAAAAAACTCGGATAAGGCCAATTATGCTTACCAAACATATACTCAGTATCTTGCAGCCAAAACTAATTTTTTGTCCTGCAGTTCTATAACCAGAACACTGAGAATTAAAAAGAACTTTTTAATATAAAGTAAAGCTTTGTTTCCTACTTTATTTTACCTAGCTGGAGTATTTAATGATGATAATCTTTTTAAAAATAGATGTTAGTTAAATATCAGTTCAGACACAGCCTGGCAATACTTTGGTATGACACCCAAGTTAAAGACCTGAGGTAAAAGAAGGAAAAGGCAATTTCCTAAAAAACAAAGGTGAATTTTGTTCATGGGAACAGTCAAGTTCCCATAGACTTGGCAGATGCTTCTATAAAAACAGCGCATTTGAATTTTTTAAGAACTGGTCTTAAGAATTTTCTATTAAGCTCCTGATTTCTTCTTCTTCATCAGGAAATTCAGAAATATCCTTAAAATTAAAGCAGAAATCTAACATAGTCATCTGACCCATTAAAATTTTGTGTGGCTTTATTGTATCAGTGTTGCTTCATTTTATCAATTGTTTCCAAAAGTGCCAAAAGAGGCGGAATCCCTGTTTCAGGCATTGCAAAAACTCCACTTCAACAAGACTATTACTTGGTGAAAGGACTACCACTCAGGCTAGTAAGGTTTCTGCTGGGGATCTTAACACCACATTATCAGCATGGTCACCTTCCCCGCTTCCCCTTAACATCTTATTAATGCTGCTAGTGTGAGCCATCAAGCTTCTAAAAACAAACTAGAAAACTTATGCAAAATAATGGACAGATCATTATAGTAAAAAAAATTAGATTTTGCGACTAATTTAAGGGTGACAAAGATGGGAACAGATAACATTTTATGCATCAGGCAGAAGGAGGGACTAACTCAAAATTTAAAGAGAGTGCCACAGCTGCATGCCCCCCAGTCAAACTGCTTGGAGGCTTGAGCACTACAGCAGGTGTGCACACAGAGCACTCATATATGACATACAAATATACATATAGGATCAAAGAATCACAGAATGTTTTGGGTTGGAAAGGACCTTTAAAGATCACCTAGGTCTAGCCTATCTCACATGGAGAGGGAAATCTTTCACTGGATCAGATTGCTCAAAGCTCTGTCCAGCCTGACCTTGAACACTTCTAATGAAGGGGCATCCACAATTTCTATGGACAACCTATCCCAGTGTCTCAACAACCTCATAGTAAAGAATTTCTTCTTATATCCAATCTAAATCTACTCTCGGTTTAAAATCATTGCCCTTTGTCCTATCACTACAGGCCGGGTAAAAAGTCTCCATCTTTCTTTTAAGTCTCCTTTAAGTATCGAAAAGGCACAATAAAGTGTCCCCAGAACCTTCTCTTCTCCAGGCTAAACAACTCCCAGTCTATCAGACTTTCCTCAATAGAGAGGTATTCCAGTCATCTTCATTACCCTATTTTGGACTCACTCGAGTAGGTCCCTGTCCTTGTTCTGCTGAGGACCCCATAGCTGGACACAGTACTCCAAATGAGGTCTCATGAGAGAAAAGAGAGGGGGAATCATCACCTTCAAACTGCTTGACTTGCTTCTTTTTGCACAGCCCAGGGTACAATTGTCAGCAACAGCTGAGATTCAAGGTCTGAAAATTTACCCAGCAGTATAAACTGGAAATGGAACAAAAAAGAAAGTCTGATCATTTGTCTCCTTGTGTAATGTTTTGGTTGCCTCTATCTGTATACCTTACACTTGTAGTTTAACTAGTCCAGATAATGTGAAATAATCAAGAAATTTTTGGTAAATTCACAACAAAAAGGGAATTACTGACCCTAAAAAATGTCAGTGGTTTGACTTTGATTGGAAGAGCTTACCTTTGTTTTGCTTGAACATTAATTTCCTTCAATTTGCTTTTTAAATTGCTTAAAATTCAGCATACCTTAGCATTTGTATGACTGGAGCTGTATAACATTTCTCTTTGTGAAAGACATTTTGTATGACACAGTTTACTAAATGTATTACTGTATATACTGATAGATGAATCTGAATAAACTAGCAATACAGTCAAGGGATACATTGCTTATTTATGTAAACCAAACTCATGGAGAAAAAGTCCTTGCTTGCTTGTTCTTGGAAAGGCTTATGATTGATTCACTGAATATGAGCAGCTGTGGGGAAAAGAACATCATGCAGTGTCTCATCAGTATCTTTGTTAAAATCTGTCCTATAAGAACTCAGAGATGTGAAGCAATTTTTTATGTTTTCACAGCTAAACCCAGGGCATCTTAGTACAATCTTAGTCATGTTAAAATAAAAGTAATTATAAATATGTGTGTATGTGTATGTAGAAAGGACAAATCCAGAAGCTAAAATCTGAAAACTGTTGTGGAGGTGGGAGAGAAATTCTGCTCTTGAACTCATGTCCATGCTGTATGTTTTATAGCAATAGCCATAATGGCATTTGCACATTTTTCAGGTAGATACATGTTGCCAGAAAATCCCTGAAGAATCTGCTTAATCTCTTACGAATTTTATTTTTTCCATACAAAAGATCCTGAGCATTTCAGCATTGCTATTCTATGCATGCAAAGAACTCACAGCTGTTTGCAACTTTGTGGATCCTGCCTCATTTTGTGTACCCTACATCCTGCTTGCAGATGTAATTGCCTACTTGCTTTTGTGACTTTCTTCACTGCTGTCTGGTTGTTGCCCTGACTGAAAAGGGACTAGTTGCCAGTTCAGATTGGCATGTTTTCACTCTGGTGTCTGGAAGGGGTCTCAATTCCAGCAATTCTCTCAGGGATAACCTCCTTACTAATCAAAAAAATGCTATTATGGGCTTCAGGTTTGTCTCTCTATACCAGCAATGAGTTAAATCTTCTAAAAAGGTAACCTAGGAAATAGAGAATTGTTAAAGCAATAATAACTATGCTGAGATATGGAAGGGGTTTGGAAGATACATAACATTGGTCTCCTGAGGCATTTTGGATGATTGATTGAAAGAATTGGAAAATTGGAGCTATAATGATTTTACTTCTGTTGTTCATCTAGCATAATATTGTAAGGCTCAGAGACTAAAACTGATTATTTTAGTACTTTTTCTTTTATTCCTTACTGTCTGTGCAGTGGTAGCACTTGACCGCCACCAATCATAGACCAGGGAGCTGCTAGAAAGCACTTGCAAACAGAAACAGAAGATGATTCCTTCTCTATAAGAATGCAAGGAATGTAAAGGAGTTTGTCAACTTACCCTTCAAGAAGCTGTGCCTTCACACAGTAAGCATTTGTTGCTTCAGTAGAAAACAGTGTAACGGTCAAGGAACTGAGGCACATATTGTCTTGCTAATCTAGGTAAAACCTTAGGGAAAGTCTCTGTCAGAAACTAACCCACCAGCTTCCTGAAACTAACTCAATATTACAGTCACAAGAGCATGGATCTTAAGGTAACTTCCTCCCTAAAGCAAGAAAGTCATCAGATTTCACGCCCTGGGAAGTGACAGATAACACTAAAGAGTAAATGCCTAAAATTCATCAGAAGTAATTTCTATGTTGGAATGTTCAAAAGACAGGTGGCACGACGACTATGCTCACAGTTTTCCTTTAGGAAATTTTTTTACATGTCTTCACCAACTGATCAGCACTTTTCAAGGTGATGAATAAACTAAGTTTGAAATAAATCTGAAATGACTGTAGCTGAGCAAAAGGAATTATTTCCATTTTTTACAGTAAAACCATAAATATAACATTTCACTAAATTCTTGTGAGGAAGTTTCTATAAATTTTCCGCAGCTTAAGAAAAAGCTGAAAACACTGTTCAGAAAATCAGCTGACGTTTCATCAGGCACTTCCAATTATATTTATGTAACTAAACTTAAATAAACAGTTATGTTTGAATCATATTGCTACTGAAATATATATTTTTATTCATAGACACACAGTATATTTTTAAGAAATTAACATAAAAAAGATGATAACTATATAAAAATTAAATAGTTAACAATGATAATCAAATATAATTGCTTTCCAGGATATGGTGGATGAAGTAGAAATATTATATTTCTCTGTAACAGGACTAATTTTCATACTGAAAACAGATCTGGAAATAAACTGGAGAAATAATAGTCTGAAATAGAAATGTCTGCAGAAAGTGATAAAGGAATAAAATTATCTGAAAAATATTTTCTTCTTGTTCACAACTGAAAATATAACTTGCTATGGAACAATGCAGTATGATTTCAGCTGGAACACTAAATTAGTAAACAATAAAGCAAAATTCTTCACGACCAGTAAATTCTTTGAAATGCTACCTCTAACACCCCGGAGTGGAGGGTCATTTGATGCATATTGTAATAAAACTGTCAAAAAACTTTCCTTGTGTGGGAAATGAATCCACGACGTAGGGAATGAAAATTCAGAGAGGACTGATAGAAAAGTTTGTTAATGAATATAAAACTTATGCTGAGCCAAAACAGAGCTTTCAGTCTGCTACGGTTTTATGCAATTTTACCTAAAGCATTAATGTTTTGGCTGGGGGGTGGGGAGGAGGGAAAATATTTCACTTGCCCTTCCTGTCTCATTATTCATCCTCCCTTGGGGAAAGTAATCCTAATGAGGAGCAATTCTTTTGTGGCTTCCTTGCTACTGCTGATCCACAGTACTGCATATAATGCTTTGATGGAAAAGAAATAACAGCTAATTACAAATCTGGTTTTTGGCACCAAACTTGGCATTCAGTATTTGCATATCCTTAGTCTGAGAGCAATGTACATATTACAAAACTTGCAAAATCATGGCACAGTGGTGCTTTTTAAGATCCGGACCAGATATCAAAAATGGATACCATCCCTATGGCAGATGATACCTCAGAGCAGAAAGTACAGCTACTGGAAATTGTAGAGCTAGTGTAAAAGCACTGTCTGAAACAGGAATATCTTATTGCATTTCAGGTTCATCACAAAATGATGAGAAGTTAATTTACTAAGGCCTCAGGCCAGACCTCCATGCCAAGGAGTCTTAGAAAAACGAGCCTCAAACCCGGCCCCTACAGTGATCTTACTGATTTCAAAGCTGGATGCAACGAACTTCTTGAGCAGTGTGTCAGCCTGTTGATTGCTTGTTTGACAAAAGACTTCTCGCCAGGAATCTGATCTAATGGCAGTCTAGGATTGTAGCCAGATTAAAGCAGTCATTTGGGAATGTTTACATATTACACTAGAGATTGACCCCCTAATGATTTTGGAAGCTTTCAAAGCCTGCAAATGGAAAGTCTGAAAGAAAAAAAAACAGATAACCAAACAGGCTTGGCAAACTATCCTCATACTTTGCCTAGAAAAGAAAACAGGAGCGGTGAAGCAGTTTTCCTCTCTAGAAATAGTCTGACTTGGCAGAAGCAGTCAGTCTAGGGTTTTTTTGTAGGTGCCTTCAGCTTTCTTACTCTTACGTACTAAGGATAGCCTAGCAAGCAGAAAGCTAAGCACAAAGCTGTGCCTAACTAAATCAACTATTTCCTTGCATACATTTGAAATTGATGGATGTAATTAACTCATAATTAGGTAACAAAGTTTTTCAGTATAATTTACAGGGCTAAAAACTATGGCATCCAAAGGGATGTACTTTTAGCTTGTACTTAAGAAGAAAGAATCACTTGTGACACACAGTATAAATAAACTTTGCTATAGCCTCCTTAGGGTTTTATGATCCTGAACTTAAGTCTTGCACCACTGCAAAAGCAAAATATGACCAAAGTTATAGTCCTCTGAAAAAAAAGGCTTTGTTGTAGAGAATATGAGAAGATAGGCAGGAAAATGCACTGGATCATGAAGTGATAATCACAGGGGATACGAACAGTATTAGCAGGAAAATGGGAAAGGGTGGTTGGGGTGCACAAAGCTCAAATTGACTGCCAGGTCTTTAATGTGCTGCAGTAAGTTTAGCCAGAGTTGGGGCTCCACTCAGACTGCAGGTGCAGAGAGTGCTTAAAAGTGAGAAGTTCATGGCAGCTGTGATGAGTGGGTGTGTGAACAGATCTTAAAAACTTGTCTGGAGCAAGCTGAAGAGTTTTCTTTTCAGAGGTACTTTGAAAGAAGGTAAATCAGACTGCTATGAAGTGCTTTCTTTCTGTTATTAGCTCAGATGACCAGCTTGTAAATCTAGTTGCTTGAGGGAAAATGAAAAAAATCTTTTGTTGCTTGTCTCTTTTTTTTAGCAACTTTGTTGTGAATCAGGAGTAAGAAAGTTTATATAATTAGTGGTGTGATCTATATTTTTGCTTATATTTTCTGTATATATTTTAATATAAATTAATATAAACCGCATAATCTAGTCTTATCAGTACATAAAAAATACTAACTTATGAACTTGAAATTTCAGTCTTACAGCCTGTCCTGTATTATGGAGTGTTATTAAAACTTAGGAAATTAATGCTGTGGTATTTCACTACTGTATTATTAATTTTTCTGAAACAAACACAACCTCCTCATAATTAAAGGATAAGAGAACAAGTCTTACTTCCTAAATGTTGCAAATAGTCACTAATAAATATATCTTTCAGTGCTGTGTTTCACTGCTTTAATTACAAGCTGCACTTGTGAGTTCATCATGTGAATATTAAAGAACTTTGTAGTACATGCAATGCTTCTGTTGTTCCTTTAGTCAACAAACAGAGAAGTAATATGTTTTTCTTCTGGACTTTAAAAAAACCCAATGACATATGCCTACAAAGACATTGCTAGATTTAAATTTTGCTCTATCTTATGAGAGTACAGATATGAAATATACATACGCATTTAAGTCCCCATGAGTAACATTTCAGTTTCTCAGACAGTATCAGCATTGTAACCTATGTAACACCTGTGCTTAAGAACTCTTTAACGACTTTGTACCTTTTCCTGACCTCCCTTACTGGTCCCAAACTCACTGTTTTTCACTGATCAAAAAAATATATTCCTCTTCTCTTAGTTGTGTGGGTCCCAGTGGTGGCTGCTCAACACTGAACCCATGAGAGCAATGAAAATAAAGTCTGTCTGTAAATACATAGCTTCCACGTAGCTTTTATCTTCATTTCCCTGAGTATGTTGGTCTCTTCAACCATAATCTCTAATATTTTCCTTCTGAGAAGAAAAATATATTGTCTAGTATTATAAGGGCTGTGCTGATAATAATAAATGTTGGTGCGTAAATGAAGAGCTACAGAGGAGGAGGGTCGTCAGTGTTCTGAGTTGGAGTTGCCTTCAAAGCTGTGTTATGACCTGCCCTAGAAGGCAAAGGTAACTGAGGTTCTTGTTATGAGAAATAAAATACGGTTTTTATTATAAAACAAAATTATAGGCACAATGTGAAGTTGTAAGGTATCCAGTTTCAAACTGGACTGGGTACCAGGCTTCTTTTGCGGCCGGAATAAGGGAAATATAAAGTTCCTAAAAATTAAAATCTTTCTGGGCCATTTGGCAAATTTTGTACACAGGGGTTTCTTTTCTCTCTTTGGGAAGAGAACAAAGGAAGATCCATAATTTTTGACAGAGGATACCTCGCAGCCAGTCGGAAGGATGGGAAAGTTCCTTTTCAGAGAAAAGAAACCTTATATTAAGCTAATCTGAAAAATGGTGGGATTTTGTGAAATTATAAAATGTATGATATTTAAACCCAAGGGGTCTTTTATCCCTGGAAACTCAGTGTGAGGAAGACCCATCATGCTGAATAAATTCTTCCTTGTTGATACAATTTCTTTGTTCCATGAGTTTATGCTGTCTTTCTAAATTCAAAGGAGGAATTTTTTTCCCACATTGTTAATATATCCCTTGGGGTGGATTAGATGACTCCAAATGACTGGTATATATATATGTATATGTATGTAGGCTTTATTTCAGAACAATTTGGTTGCAGTAAAAAGGAGGTATGTAGCTGTTTTGGTTATTAGCTGTATAAAAGTATGAAGATATCAAGGTGGAAGGAAGAAAGGAAAGGAAGGAGAGAGGGGAGGAGTGAGGAAGGGAGGGAGGACAGAAGGAAGGAAGGAAGGAGAGGAAATATATCACCACATATGGATCCAGGTACAAGACTTGATTATTTCAATTTAGTTGTCTCTTGGCCAAAGTGACAGTCACAGTCTTGATCCTCTGGGGGTGAGGGAAGCCCACGAAACATAGGGTTAATATATGTGGGAATGCCCAAGAACCTTCCCTGTACAGGGGGAGTTTTACACTGTGTTGCAACACTGTGATCATGCACAGTCCTCTAGTGGAAAGCCCCAGAAATGAGTCTTGGCGGCATTTCTGGGATCCTGGTGCTTTATGACACCTTCTAAGACATGGCAGCTACCTCTTACATCAGCCTAGTTTAGCCAGTTATGCCCCATCAGAAGGGATGGATACCTTCAAGCCCTGTGAATGTGAATGTCTGGACACCTTTCTGGGGGAGAGTTTAACAACTTAGCCAGTTGTGTAAGGGAGGACATTGTCATGATAAAAAGCATTATCCCACCTCACAGGATGTGCTTTTTATCCGCCTCTTCATTTATCTGCTCAAAATTCAGCTCCTTGTTAAGCAAAGGTTGTGGTCATCCTCTGGTGATGGGTGCTTACCCCTCTGCACCTGGGCTGTTCTTATACAGGCTAGTGGTTTTGCCACCACACATCCAAAAAATCCCCTCCTCCCCTTGGGTTGGGAGATGCAAACCCGGCCTCAGCAAAGCACCCTGCTCTTCTGGAAAAAGGCTCTAACCATTAACATTTCAGTCTCTCACCGGTTGGCAGACAATGATTAATACAGTTTATCTATTTTTTTTTTAATGTAGATTCATAACGATGTGTGGAGGAAATTAATAATAATGACAGATTCTGTGTTTCATTTCCAACATCACTTTGATAATATTATCGGAAATGACCCTAGATAACCTCCTGTTTTAAGAAGTAGGGACTACAGGCACAAATATTCTTTGTTTTTATGAGTGTTTTCCATTCGTTCCTGCCTTGCAGGTTTACTGCTATTTGCCTCCAACTCATGTTGGTCAGAAATATTCCTGGCTTTTCCAAAACCCAGAGAGGTTTCATCACGGTATAAAAAAAGAATTTTTTTTACAGTGAGAAGAATCATACACAGGAACAAGCTTCCCAGGGACATGGCAGAGTCCTCATTGCTGGAGGTTTTCAAGATGTGATTGGACAGAATTCTAGACAATCTCATCTAGGGTTCCTTTCCCACAAAAGGTTAGACCAGGTGATTTTTCAAGATCCTTTCCAACCTAGCCTATTCTACAAGTATATGATGCTATGAAAAATGTATTCCACTTTTTGATTCTCCATCCGCAGTCCTGTCTGTTGCGCCTGCACAACCACCAGTGAGCCAAGATGTCTGAAGAGCTGTAGGCTTCAACTGGGTGTAGGAAACTCACTTTAGCTCAAAGGAACAGGTAAAGATTGTAAGCTAAAGATGTTTCTCTACAAAAGCAACTGACTTCTCAAAGCAGGCATGGAAAGAACTTCCAGATAATTTTCCTTGAAATATAATTTTGAAATGTTTTTCTTTTACCAGTTATGGAGGGTGGGGGTGGATAGGTGGTGGAGGGGGAGAAATTCTGCTTTTCCTGTTAAGGAAATCATCAAATATTTCCCATCAATGTAATATTCTGAGTATTTTTAAATAAACTCCAGGTTTTAAATTTTGAAAAATAGATTATAGATGTATGATTCAAGAATAAAGCTTGAAGTTTTCAGAGCAAATTATCTTAGCAAATTTCTTCTGAGAATAACATCCATTTCTCACTTCACTTGACATTTCTTCTCCATAAGCTACCTTTTTTCTCTCAACAGAATATAAATGAGTAATATATACAAAGTAAACTGAGTTACACTCTTTCAAAAGAAATAGAAGTGAGTTGAAAATGAAACTTATCTCTTCTAAGGTATCAAAATCTTTTTAAGCTGGCATTTGTCTGAATATCGATGAGGAATCCAGAATAATATGGCTATGTATTGATCGTTTAAAGACAAAATACTGTAAATGTTCTTCACTGATGTGGAACTGGAAAATATCTCTCATGTTAAATGATGAGAAAAAAAATCTCCTATTTTAATATATTACAAAATATTAAGAGACAACTCTTCTGTCTTTATAACTGAGGACAAATAAAGTCCTACTTACTTTTAAAATGCACAAAGATGCCCAAAAGTGATTTGGGATAAGCAGTAGGAAATTCAAGGAAATTGCCACAGTCCACTATGAAGGTCTTATCCAAAATCTGTGAGAATTGTGAGGGGTTCTTCTCTTGTCTTTACATTCTATTTGAAGCATTACAATCAATGGTTGTTTTATTAACTCAAGCAACTGTCTTTAATCCAAAATTTGGAATATTAGAAAAAATTAAACCCTTTAAAAATATTTCTTCAAGTACCCATGTCTAATTTGTAGGTAATCCATGTCTAATTTGTTACATGAGGTAATCCATGTCTAATTTGTTACATCTCTAACTAGGGAACACTGGAATCAGTGTTAAACTTAATTGTTACAGGGCTTCCAGGCACCCAACTGTTTTCTGACATGAAGAGCAACTCCCTCTCCTCATCATCCCTTTTCCTTCATAAAGACTCTGTATCCCTTCATTGCAGCACTGCAGTCATAAAGTTGTTAATGAAGATGCTAACAGTAGAAGTCCTAGGACTGATTTAAGGAGCCCTGCTGGTTATTGGCTGCTGGACTTCGAACCACTGATCAGAACCCTTTCAAGATGGTAGTGCAGCCAATCATTGTCCTCTTAACCAGCCCATATTGCACGAATTTGGAGACAGAGACTACAGAAGAATGTATGTGTCAAAGGCCTTGCTAAGTCAAGATATACAGCGTGTGTTTGAAAAATAGCTTCTAACAGGATTTGCTTCATAACCTTCCCAGGTTGAGGCTGACTGGCCCATAGTTCCTTGAATTCCCCTTCTTGCTTTGTCCTTCCTGAAGTCAGGTGTGACGTCTGCCCTTCTTCAGTCATCAGGAACATCCCCAACTCCCACTACCTTTCAAAGGCCATATACAGTGGCCAGCACTCTTTAGATCCCTAAGGTGCATCCCATCTTGTCCTATGGACTACTGTATGTGCAAGTGGATTAAGTGGTCCCTAACTCTTTCTTCCTTTATTGTGGGTAATGTTTCACTGCTTGAGGACAGTCTTACCATTGAAAACTGAGGCAAAGAAGGCTTAAAGTACTTGTGACAGTCACAGATGTGACCCAATAGTGTTACGCCCATGTGTGGGTATAGATTGTGACAATGGGTTTCTCAGGATTCTTTAGTGCACAAGGTCATGGAAGCCTGGCTTTCTGAGAATTTCTCTATAACAAATTTCTAAGAAGTACTTTTTTACTACTATAAAAAAACCCTCACATATATATACATGACTAACACTAGTATATATATATTGCAAGTCACTACAAAATTACCACTAGGAAATCACGTATGTGTTACAAGACTCAAACAAATATATATGTATATTGAAAGTTAGTGCATAATTACAACTAGTGAAGTAAGTATATACTTGGGAACCTTTACCTCTGAGTGTGCCAATAAATGTATTATGTGAAATACTACTGGTACAACATTTACCTAATCATTCCCAGGAGTGGAGCTAATTGATGATGGAAAAGTCCCACTTCAAAGATGATTGGTGTCACAGAACACAAAGTCAGCCAGGTATCCCTAGTGAGAATCCGGTCTGTCCAGGAGATTTTGTGCATGGAAGCTCTTTCAGAAAAGTTCATTTTAAGTAAGTAGGGAATTACTTTTGGTGTAGACATAGAAGGAGGCATAGGACAACAGTTACTGGAATAGTTGCTGCAGACTTCTGTTATCCTGCACTCATCAAGGTTTCTTTGTCCTACCAACTACCCTTTAAAGGAAGTTTTGGCTGAGCTTATCGGGGTCATCAGGGCTCCTGACTGAGATGTTCTTTTTGTCGGTGTGTTTATGCGGTTGCCTCTGTGGCTATTTCATCAATACCTCAACTTTTTCCCTATTGCCTTTCACTAAGTCTCTTGCCCCACTAAGCAATGGGCTCATACTCAACTTACCTTTAACCACAAATGCACTTGCATGCCCTGTACTGTAAGTATGTGTTTTCAGTGATTCTGAAACAAGATGTGGTTGTTTCCACTTCTTCCAGTCAATGTTAGACTTAGATTTGAATGATGATTCCCAAGAGCTGTCATCTCACTCTTTGAGAAATCTCCATTTCTTCTTGTCTCAAAGGCCCATGGGGTCTGAACCAGATTTTGGGCTTGTTATGTAAATTATTTCTGTCCCTGTAATTAAATGGAACTCTATATAAATGTCTATGACACTGAAGCACTTATCTGAAAAAACTATGTAATTACATGAAAAAAATGACAGCAGCTAAACTACTGCACTCACTGTGCAGAAATGCAGTCTAAGTATGAATGTGGGTAGAAAAATGGCTACAAGTTTAGACATAATTAATCTGAGTATTTTAATTGCATCAGTTACATGTAGGCAAGTGAAACTTAAGAGTCCTGTAGTTAAAATTTATAATCTTGGATTGCTACTAAGTAATAAATGTATTAGTCTTTTCCCTTCTGTTTCATAATCACGCAATTCAGGCATTTAATTCTTGCTTCTAGTTAAATGAGTAATTTTAATTACAAAGTAATTGATTGAACAGTGTAAATACACTTCAGTTCCAATTAATAGGGATGTATTATGTGGTTCATTGTACCAATATATCTTCTGTTAATGTTTCTGTAGGTTCTCATCCTCTATTCACTGCAATGAATGGGAGTTTCTGGATGCCTTTTTGTTTCTTCAGGAAACATGATGTTAGAGTTCTAGGAAGGTGTATTGTAGCAAAATTATTAGAAGGACATGTTTGAACTTGTTTTAACAAGATAAAACTATTTTAATTAAAAAACCCAAAAACCTAAACAAACAAACAAACCCTGACGTTTTTCATGTGTTTCTTTAAGTATCTTTTAAATTTCTGTGAAAAAGAAGTAAGGTCGGTTTTGACTAATATATTATGTGATACTCTTCAATGCATATTGTCTAGTCATAAATTTTTTTTCTGGATGTGCTACCCCACTGTCATCTTCGGCTGAAGAATTTTTTTTAAAGTTCTTCTTTTATTCAGGACTGATATGTTTTCTGCTTGTCCTGATGCCTCTGTGAAGAAAGCTATATTTAAAATGAAAACTGATGACCAACCCCTGCTCATATTGTTGTTTGTCTACAAACTCCTCAGCATTCTTCTCCAACTCTACTGGAGATTTTTGTGGCTACATATGCCAATCATTGTATGTTGGCCTTTATGTATGAACGAGGAAAGGGTGAGCAGCAATAACTGTTGCTTAAATTTCACCACTTTAATGAACCTGTTTTCTCATACTCTCTCCAAATGGATTCTTTCCCCTTCTTCTCCCAGTCAATTGAAAGATATAACTAGTGTTACCTGCTATCATTTTCATCTTTCTTTTACCAGTAGGAACAAAACCTGATTTCCAGGTGCTCATACGTAAGAAAATGGGTTGAACTATTAATAGAAATAACAAATATACAGAAGCATCAGATTGCTTTCTTTATCTCCACAGAACATTTATTTTTGTTTACCTGGCATGTTTGCTTGACTTTTTATCTTTATCATTATATACGTTAGTGTTTCGAAATTAATTTGCACATTCAGCTTTTGAGGAAGGATTTTCTCATCTATTCTTATTATGCCTATCTAGAATGCTACGATCTTGCCAGCTGCTTTTGGATATTACAGTTGGTAAATAACTGACCAATAATATGTTGCCAAACATGTACTTATTTGGATTTTGTGTTGGACACACTTTCCTAAGAAAACAGTTATCAAACAAGTCCTACAAGCAAACATGCAGCAGTCTCACCCTGTTTCATATGAAGGGAGAAATGTAAGTAAATTTAAGTAGATAGAAAATACCTCTGACCATAATATTTTTGAAATCATTCATATGAGTCAGACAGCTGAGGATAGAGCTCTTCAGTAATGCTGAAACTACTGGTTCAGAAACTTTTCTACAGCATGAAGATAATTGCAAATAGTTTCCAGCATATTTCCTTTTTTATAAGAAAAATGGAGAAACTGAAAGAGAACTGCCTTCCAGAAAAAGAGCTACCTGATTATTTTATTTGAAGATGAGTCATTGTGTAAGTAACTTTTTTTCAGTTTGACTAAGATTAGTTGTTTTCAGGTTTTCCATGGTGAGCACATAAGACAGTGCTGTGAACTGAAGTCTCCAGTTGTACACTGGGTCCTAATTGGTAAATCTTTGTAGCTGTCCAAGAACTTATCCCTTTTTATCTGTAAGAATCAGGTCAAGATTTGCTCTAGGAAATTCAGACCATCCAGGAGTTTCCCTGTGCCAGTTTTTGAGTATGTAGATATCTTCTCATGCTTCTTTTGATTCTGCATTTACTAATGGATCAGCCTTTGCTTGTGTACTTAAAACATCACATTCTTGGTATAAGCCATAAGTGATATAGAGGTAAAAATGAGTGATATTCTACCAATGTAAGAAAGTCGGTGTGCCTTTCTTGGCCGGAATCTCAGGCCAGCTGAGGCATTTATACCCCATCTTAATTTTCTAACTGTTGTCTTTCTGTAGTATTTTAACCTGAACAATAACAGATAATTTTGGAAATTGAATGCCACCAGTGTGAAACAACCCATTATAACCTGCTCAGTGGTTTATAAATTTGATGTTCTGAACAGCATAGATATCTCTTTTGCAAAATATTGAAGATTATTCTTTACTTCAAGTCACAAAGAGCATTTTCTGACCACATGATTCATAAATTTTATTTGTGCTGAGGCCTCTGAAAGCTTTTCTTTCCCCATTAAATGCATGACAATAAAAGGCTATGAAATCTTGGATAATGAATTATCCTGAATCTGTAGGAAAAAAGTGCACACATCAGCAGCTAATTTCAGGAATAAGAACTCAGAATAACACACGTTTTAAAATATCTTAAAACAAAATCTGCAAACACAAAAACCCCCCCAACAACAACAAAATAACAACATAACAAAAAAACCAACCAAACAAAAACCAAGTCAACCAACCAAACAAAAAACCCAAACAAAAAGATTAATGGCATTTTCTTTTTTTTTGTTTTATGTGTGTTCAACTATTTTCCCGTAGTCTTGGTTTAATAAGTCACAAATATGGGAGACCATAACCTGTGAAATGTGTGTCATATTTTTATTTGACTTATTGTCTTCTACAGCATTATTTTGGCGCCGCTCTAGAATGCTCACTGTCGAGCAGTCTCAGCAAAGTGACTGTACCCTGATTTGATGTCAAGTGCTATTATTAAAAGGATAACAGGAAACTATCTACTGGTGACATCTATTCTCTCTCTGTGGCAACTCAATGCTGTTGCTTAACTTAATTGCAATTTAAATGTGTGCCAGAGCACATACAAAGGTCTGAGAATGTTCTTCAGTGAAAGGGAAGTTCACAGAGAATTTTGTGATACTGAAATGCTACAACTAAAAAAATTGATTTCCTTTTTTCTTTCCTGTCCTGCTTAAACATATATTATTCCCATCTCTGTCAGTACACATGCCAGGGATTTGCTTTTCCAGTGTAAACAGCATATGCCTGTTAGATGTAGGAGGTAGAATCTGCCTCCACAATTACATAACGTGACAGTCACAATGACTTGAAAATAAGGCTATTAATATTCAGAGAGCTAAAAATTGCTGCCATCGTATTTCCTTAAACTGCTGTCATTCCTTGGTACAACACAAACCCTTACATTAATATTCAAGGAAATAATTTCTGCTGTGTTTTTCAAGACCACTTCTTCCCCTAAACCTGGAAAAAAAATGTAGCTGGAATTTTCTTGTAGGTAATCTCTCTATTTAGTACCTGGTGTGAGATTGGTGTTATATAATCACATCTCACTTAAAAGTATGATTAAATCCCATATTTTCCACATAATGAAAAGAGCAGAGCCTCTAACATATCTCAGAGGTATCAGTCAGCAGAACTACTGAATATATACGATATATACGATAAATGGTCTTGATTTTCTCTGTTAATTGTTGGGGTTTGGGTTATAAACCCTTTTCTGTCAGTAAAAAAAATAAAAAAACTCCTCACTATGCGCATTGCAGAAACAAAAGCTTTAAATCATGGTAATGAAAAACAGCTGAAATTACTTTCTCTGTTGCAGGTCATGTGTTTTAATAAGCATGACAAGTATGAAGGGGAAGAAAGAATGTGTCCTTTCCGCTATTGAGATAACTCACCAAATACAATGACAGTATGACAGTAAAGAGCTTTACTGGCACATACTGGTGCACACAGCATAGCAGTAACATGAAATGGCCAAGTGCCAACCCTTCTTTAACAGCAAAAGGATACTGAGAGAAACTTAAATAATACTTTCTTCTAATATCTTAATGTTGTCAATTATGTATCAGTTTTGTGATATACAATTCATAATTAGTTTAGGATTATTACATTTAAATTTTAAGCCACGAGGAGAATACAGCCTGTCCCTCATCCCTGTTTTCATTGACTTATCTTCTGGAAAGAGGTATGTTTATGGCCTGTGAGAAACAGTAGTTTTGTAATGCTGCTGCCAAGCAAGATAGCTGTGGTAGAAAAAAAACAGAAGGAGGAAAAAGCAAGGCAAGAAGTAGGATGTTTGGGCTTTGGTCAAGGGAGTGACTGACTAGTATTGCAGCTGGCTTTAATCCTTATGCTGTGGTTTCAAGCTGACATAACATTAACATAGATCAGGGAAACCTACCTTAAGTTATGCTAAAGAAGGGAGAGAGAACAAAAGAGAGGGAAACACAGAAGAACATACAGTCAGTAACAGTTTAAATGGATCAGAAATGCAAATGAATGACAGGTAAGAGGTTATGTGATGATATTTGAAGATGGAAAATAGAAGTAAGGAATGTAAAAAACCAGCATACAGTATTTCTTTTCTGATCATAAGAGCAATTTTATTACATGACAGTTTCTGAAGTTGTGTTGATGATAAGTAACACAGCTTATTTTACAAACCAGTTTTACAATGATTATTTCTCTTTCAACTGTAGCCTGCTGACAACTCCAAAAATCAGGGCAGTGTTTCGCTTCCCTGGCTTTTGTGATGTTTGGGTGGGGAGAGGGAGGCAGGGAAGTCGCTCTAAAAACCGTGGGATTTCCAGTTACTGTAGTTGTGAAAATAACCTTAGACAGAATAAAGAAATTAGATTCCGTTTTACAAAAAATCTGCTTGGCATCCATTCTCCTTCAGAACTGCTTAAAGCTGAGGACTTATGCTGTCACTACAGGCAAACAACATAGGTGTATTGCAAATAATTTGCATTGTTTGTTTTGGCAAGTAATCTTTATAACAGGCATGAAATTCCTGCTGAGCTAGTGGTGGAAAAGAAATGCCTTGTTATGGGTTGTTAATTTGGACACTTCAGAAATCAGTAAAATGAAGAGCACGGAAGAAGTGTGCACTCAGGGAATATTTACCTGAACTGGTTACGCTGATTTGAGAGGGAGGAAAAGAGTTTGTGAACAGAGATCAGAACATAGAAGTAGGAAATAGAAAATGTAGTACTCGTAAAAGTTAATTTAATAAATTATGATTAGATAATAAAGACAGTACAGAGCAGATCTGGGAAGCTAATGGACAGGGAAAGTTCCTTAGTTTGGGACATGCAGCTTCAGGCTATAAGGAGCCTGGTCGTGAACTAATGATATCTTACAATGCAACCAATTTAGTAGGAAATCAAGTTTGCATTACCCTTACAAAGTTCTGGGGTATGAGTAGGCCTGGAATGGATGTCAGAAGAAAATAAACAGATGTCAGGTTTTTTCAAGAATAACACAAAATACATGGATTAAAGCATGAGCAGTGTGGAAGTTGAAGTCAGTATTTTTCTCTGTATCCGTGAAGCTGAGGGAGATACTGTATTCTTAAATACTGACACAACTAGCCATAGGGGAAATTTGCCTTAGTAAGTTTTGCTGCTTCTGTTATTTTCTGTTGATTCAGGATCTTAAACAAAAGGCAAATTGTTCTTAAAATATTAATGTTTATCCTTGAAACACAAGGACTGCTTCAGGTCACAATTTCCCTATGCAATCTGACTGGCTTACATTTCTCAAGAACTAGGTATTTTAACACACCTGAAAGATAAATGGGAAACCTATTTAGCTGTTTTCAGACAGCAATGAGTCACGGTTTCTTATATACGGTGATCATGAGTGTTGTCACAGTTTCTTTACTGCTTGCTTTCCTCACATTATGCAGTGCTGAAACAAGTCTTGAGTTCCAAATGAGGAAAGAGGCAAGCAGAAATCAGGAGCCTAACTTTTGAGTCTATTTGAAAAAAATTGTGTTTAAGATACATTCAGTATTTTTCCAGTGGCTTCGAGTGATTACTCAAGCATACATTTCAATCTATTTAAAAATTCTCAGATGGAGAATTACATTAATTTTTTCCAGTATGCATCCATTTTTCCTCTTTGAGATCATCTGATGCTATCAGGAGACAAGATGTATATGTTGCAATTAGAATGCTAATTACAGGGAAAAGTGTAACTTCCTTGTGTTTCAAAGGCATTGTCCTGAAAAAGGATGGAGTTCCTGTTTCAGAGGATTAGGAGGAAATCCTTCAAAATAATGGTGTCAATAAAATATAATAAAATATATAGTATTTTCAAACTACAATGTATATACTATGATAATCTAAGAAATTTCAATATAGTACTTTGAGATTCATCTAGCACCCCATTTTTCAGGTGTTTTTAGAAACTTTTTCAGATGAGATGATTCCTGAATTTCTCCCATAAAACCAAAGAAGCTTATAAGGTCAGAAGTCCTTGAAGTTACTCAAAAGACCTGATAAACTTGTGAAAGTTTGAGGGGGTTTTCTGCCTCCTGAGGACAATAGGATAAAAGTGCTTATGCGATTACTCTCACAGAAGTCAAATGGATGGAATGTGTCAGACCACTGCTGCTAAAATGTTGTCAGCAGAGAACAAAACCATCTGCAAAGCTGGGGAAAAATTTTGTGCCACATACAGACCAAATACCTTTCTTTAATGTGTGTGGCATACTTGATAGATGGACGTATTTGTGCATTAGTGGGTTTCTCTTTATCTTCAAAAACTTCAGAAAACATGAGAGAGAATTAAAAACAGACACATGAAGACACTGGTTAGTGGAGTGAGGAGTTTGTTTTCCTGTAGTAGCTGTTTGTAATCTGAAATTTATTCAAGTTTATCTTACGACTTTTCTGGATTTTAAAGCATACTTTACAGAGAAAGAGGAAATAGAAAAATTATTTTACTCCCTTTCACTAACTTATTTCTCAGAAGTTTTCAAGAAAGCATTCTATGAATGCTAAAGATACTGACACCTTGTTTGAATTAATATCAAGACCTCTAAAGTTTCTCATTGCCTCATTTCTAATTTTTTATGTTACTGAAGGGGATGTACTCTTCAGGATCTTTGTGATGTGTTACCATTTGGCATTTCTGGAAGCCAAGAAATATGTATGATATTGCTAAGATTAGAGTATGGTTTGCACTGTGTGGATGTTCAGGCCTCGGAGTGGATGTTCTGGTGTAAATAAGGTGATATTACACCGTTTTGTGCTAATACTGGCTAAGGATTTGCTTCAAGTTGGTCCCAGGCCACTTGTCATGGACCAAGGGTGGGACGGATTAAACTGAATAAGGAAAATATCTTCCAGATGACAGAGAAAAATCACAGACGCTAGTGCCTATATTTTAAAATTGTCCCTGTTATTGTGGGGGTTTTGTGATAACTTAGGCACTTCTTGAGTTGGGGAGAAAGAAATACTTTGGGAACACTGTGCTATGAGAAAGTGATGAAAGCTAGAAGTTTGGTAGTTGGACACTTATCCATATTTGCATGTGCCCTTCTTTGCTTTTTCCCAATGTTTTTCCTGCTCAGCAGTCTTCATGTGAAATTTTGCTGCTTATTACAATATGTACTGGCTGACTAGAAATAGACATATTTTGTCATGTATTTGCCTCTGATCTTCACAAACATCCTTCAGATGTGAAATTACTTCCCTAAGGCATGAGCCAACTCCACGACCTTTTCAATGCACTGAGTCTGTTCATGAGACAATGACGCCAACCTGATGTTCATGAAATTAGGTACTTTATTAAAATCAGAATGGATCACTAGTGCTCTTCCCCACACCCATTCCTCACACCTTGCATCTTAACAGTCTTTATGGAATTGCTATTTTAGCACAGCTTATTATTGCTCTTTTGCACATTAAAAAATTATTTCTTTACTAAAGAAGTAAAATATTTTGGTATTAGTCTCCATTATCTTCTTTTGTAAAGGAACTGATGGCATGGTACATCCAAAGGTTTGCATTGACTGTTTCTTTATTTAGACTGTTCTTTCAAATCTCTCTGGAAGGATGTTTCATCCATCTGTTCACTTCCATCATGCATTTTTGTTTTGAATTTTTTTTTCATTCTCTCATGATTTAAAGTTATAAAATGATCCAGTCTTGAGCTATGATTTTTAGATCTGCATATTGAGGTAAAAATCTTCTGAGGAATTCTAATCTTTCCTAAAATTTTTGAGGTTTAGTATCTTGTTTCATACAGTGATTGTATTCTCTGTTGTTCTGTAACCTTCATGATTGGCTTTTTGTTTGAGCCCAGGTAGAAAAAGAAATGAATGGGCTTATATTTTTTTCCTAAATGCAAGAGCAGTAATAGAACTAGTCATATTTCATTCATTTCACTTTTGTCACCTGATAGAATGAACAATATCTCCAATCATTTTCTGTGGTTAGAAATCCATAAAAAGTAACTCCGACCAACAAAGTCTGTGGCTTTTGTCAAATTTCATTGCTATAGCTTCATACTTCACTGAGATCTCTCTAATAATGGTCTCTATAGACATAAAAAATATTTTGCATTCAGGATGAGGAGGTGGGGAGGTATTAAACTTTTTCCTTGTACATAAAACCTCTCCTGCTGTTTATAGAACTTCAAGGATTCCGTTAGAGAAGTCTAACTGACATACAGCAATCTACTTCAGCTGTAGGCAAGGAAAATAAATGGGATAAATAAAGCATTCTTGATAACAATCTATCTCCTTTGCATATCATTTCCTTATCCATCTTTTAGTCAGAGTATATCCTGACTCTGTCATTTCACTTGAAAAGAAAGAAGAAAAGTGGCATTTCTTCTTTCTTTTTTTTTTTATTTTTTTTTTTATTTTTTTTTTATTTTGAGAACTTTGAGTTAGTTTTATTGCTCAGAGATTGTTTGGGGGTCCTTTTCTTAAGCCTATGTTTATTAGAACACTTAAATTTTTTTTCAAGTGCAATTTCTGAAATAGCTAAACTCAAAGCAAAATAAAACAAACCAAAACAGATTATTCAAAGAGGCTCCTTTTTGTCTTTAAAAATATAATTGCCAGATCAAAGTGATAGTAACTTATGGTAAGTAAATTAGTAAATGATGATAAATATGCACCTTTCTTAGAGTCTTTAAGATGTTCAAAGATGTTTATACAGTTAGTTAGTCTTTGAACTATGAACATGAAGATTGCTAGACTAAATACACAGTAGATTCCCTATTTTTAGTACGTGCAGTTGTGCTAAAGTGTACCTTTAATATTTTCATGTCTACATGTCTCTTTTATTTGAGTTCTTAAAATATGCTTTTGGCCATGATATCTGCAGGCCATGTGGCAATGAGTTTTGCAATATCAATTTTGTAACTATCTGTTTACATACGTATATATGTATTTTGTTTATAATCAAAACAATTTCTTTATATTTTCTCAGTTCAGGCCTGATGTGGGTAAAAGTGACTTAGAGACTGATTGTGAGCAGGCAAACGAAGAGGGCTTGGAGAATAAGCGTATGATGTTATACCTATGCAAGAATGACATTAATAGAGATATGAATGAATGGATTATGTTGTGTTCCACTACATACAAGTCACAGTGAGCAGTTAATGAACATCAATAGCTCCCTGCTATAGTTGATGGAATTAAACTGCATACAATGAATGATGCGTCAGTGCTTCTTTGGCAGGCACAGGAAAAGAATGTGGCCCCCTGGTTAGCCATGTAAAGTTCCAAGGAAGAGAAATAGCAAAGAGAGCCCATTGGGCTATGACAAAGTCAGATGTCAGATATATTCATGGCTGAGCAGAAGAAACTTTTTAAATGTATGTGTATGTTACTAATTATTTATATCCTTCATCAAACATTTAGTACATTTAGCTATGGCAAATATACAATTCAGCACATTTGGCCACTGATTCCCTTCTTATATTTATTTAATACTCTTTTCACTAAGAGAAGTTGAAAACTGTAAATGAAAGCATCTCCCTACTAAGTCCATAGAGTTGAGAATTTACCACTGGCTTTTTGAGTAGCTGCCTTGTTTCAAGTAAGTGTAGTTTAGCATAAAGCTGTGGGGTACTGAATGAGCACTGCTGGTCTCTGTCCTTCAGATACTAAGCAGAAAAAAAAAGATAAAATTTTTTGTCTCCTGATGTATAGTCTAAACATATTTAAATATGAAGTTCAGATGAGGATGAGGGGCTTTGCTTCATTTCTTCAAATCCGTCTCTACAAATGGCTAAGAGAGTTTTTCTTCTAATGTAGTTCTAATATAGGAGTTGAGCAACAGATATTTGCTCTTTTACTTGTAATAGCTGTGTCTGTCCCTGTCTCTTCACTGCATTATTAGGGTGCTTTTTTAGGTATCTAGTTGGTCCAATATGCCCATAAATTTCACCAGATGTCATATTCTACTTAACTGAGTAATACAGTTTGCAGCACGACAGAATACATTGTATAAGAGGAAGGAATTTGCCTTGGAAGAGATGCAAACATATATGTGGACTATTTCTCTTCTAACACCAATCATTAAAGTCCCTAATCTTCCTCTGCAGAAATGTCACATAAATGCAGTACCATTAAAAATTGAAAAAATATCAACAGATTAAGTGTCAATTGGAAAATCATTGTTTTGTTTGAGATTGTGGTTCTTGTTTTGCTTGTTTTGTCTAAAGCAACGTTTTCCAGAAAAAAAAAAATTATGTTCTTTGAAGTGGGTTTGCTTTTCTTAAATTAAAGAGTGGATATTTTTATGTTGTTTTTCTTCATACTCATACCCCTTGCTGTAATATCTCCTTCTGTCTTGCTGAAAAAACTCCCCACAATAAAGAGATGTGTCAACCATTTAAAGTGAAGGGTCTTGCAGTTTCCATTCTTATATTTTTGCAGCCATAAGGAGAGTCAAGGGTAAAAAAATGGTAGGGAGAAACTTGTCATTTCATCATCTGTGGGTTTTTTTTGTTCTTTCTGTCCTTCAAATAGAACTTAACTGCTATATAATTGGTTTTTTTTAAGTTGCAGGATGTTTGTTGGGTGTTAGAATTTCTACACACCATTTGGTATTAGACATATTTCATATTTTATCACCTATTTTGTGTTGATATTTAATGGAAAGCTGGTAAAAGAAACTAGGAACTGGACATGTTCCTATGACAATCAAAATCTGCTTTTCACATAATCCATAATTTGGCAGTAGTAGATAAAAAATAGCATATATGCAGACCATCTGGAATATTGTTTTGACTTTTTTTTCCTTGCAAACATGTTCAATCTGACTGGATATTTTTTCTTTTTCCTTTCTCCTTAAAAAAACATTTTAGCAATGTTCTTTTAGAAACGAATTAGATACTTCATGATATTTCTTGGCAGATCCCCCCTCTCTAACCCTGCAATATTACTTGCTGTGCGAACCACAACACAGAAGTGCTATTCTGTTCCAGAAGATGAAACAACAGGAAAATTAACCATCAGAGAACAGAGTGATACTAAATTGGTTAGGTGAAAAGCTGCAGACTTGGCCTACTCTCTGACTACTCTGAACTGATTCCTTTGCAATCACTGTTTTGAAGAAGAATTTTAATGTGGGCCTTGAAGGGATTTTTTTCAACAGTAGTACTGAAAATGATTGGACTTTGTTTCCTTTCCTAAGGCCTTATTTAGTTGTATTTTCCTACTTGTATTCAAAAACAAACTTTGAAAATGTTTTCAACTGAACAAGAATGTTTTCCTGGAAGCCTTTCCCCTCTAATCTGATGCTAAGAGTATAACTGAAGTTTATTTCGGAGAACAAACTCCATTAAAGGAATATCCTGTACATGTGAAAAATGAGGTCTTAACCTACGATATTGCTAAGCAACAAGGAGCCTATAGGAGTCTTCCTACTCAGTTTAGATAATGAACCCTTCCTATCCACAAAAAAGTTGAGTAGAGACTTGTAAGAGGGTCCAAGTCTGTGCTGAATTTGCTCTTCACTGTCTTCACTATTCAAAATAAAACTGAGTGTAGAAAAAAAGTTATATAGAGAGAATGGAGTTGTACCTAAACAAATCTTCACATGTCCCTAGATTTGTCCCTTTCTGAAATATGTAGAGTGTAACATGGAAATTAATGAGTAAATATACTGGACTTGCTGTGCCTGATCACTGATGCATTTAGTAAACAGAGAAGAAAAACATTCTAAAGGAAGAAAGATGAATGATGACAACAAAGAGTAGTTCCAAGTAGTTAGATCAGCATAATCACAGATTTTTGCTATCATTCCATTCATCACATGCTATCTTCAATGCTGTTCATGGTCTCCTGGAGAAAGAAACCATATGTTCAGAAAAGGAGAGTAATGAAGCAGACACAAAAGAAGATGCAGTTACATTAAGTCCCTTAGCTGGCAGCCCTTGTGCCCCATTTATTAGGGGAGAAGGAGCAGAATAGCATGGGTATGCATGAATTCCCCAAAAAATATCAGAAGTTGTCATGTTCAGCATCTCCATGATGCCTTGAAAGTATTAGAAGCAGCCTGATTTCCCTTAATGCGTTAATAACATTGTCCTGATTTTCAAGAATAGCAAGAAGGAGGACCCTAGAAACTGCAGTCTTGTCAATCTCACTTCAGTGCCCATTAAAATCATGGCAAAGATTATTCTGGAAAGTATTGAAAGATAGCTGGAGGACGACATAGTCCTTGATCACATCAAGCACGGCTTCATGAGGGGAAAGTCCTGCTTATCAAACTTGATTTCCTTCTATGACAAGGTAACCCACCTAGTTGACCTAGACAGTTGACGTAATCTTTTTCCACTTCAGCAAAGCCTTTGACACTGTCCTCACAGTATCCTTCTAGATCCAACACACAGCTGGATAAACACATCATGTGAGCAATTGGCTCATGGGTCAACCATGGAGACTAATAGTGAATGGGGTGACATCAGACTGGCGACCTGTCACTAGTAGGGTTCCACAGGGCTCTGTATTAGGCCCTGTTCACTTCATTAACAACCTGGATGCAGAACTCAGGAATACTAAGTAAGTTTGCCAACAACACGAAACTGGGAGGAGCTGTCAAACTCCCTCAAAGGCAGAGAGACCCTGTGGAGAGACCTCGACAAGTTAGAGAGATGGACAGTCACCAACTGTATGAAGTTTAACAAAGACAAGTGCTTGATTCTGCATCTGGGATGGAGTAATCCCAGCCGTATGTATAGACTGGGGAATGAGAGGCTGGAGAGCAGCACCATGGAAAGGGACCTGGGAGTCCTGTTCGATGGCGAGTTGAATATAAGTCAGCAGTGCCCTGGCAGCCAGGAGGGTCAACCATGTCCTGGAGGGCATCAGGCAAAACATCGCCAGCTGGTCAAGGAAAGAGATTGTCCCACTCTCCTCTGCACTGAGGCAACCTCACCTTGAATATTGTGTACAGTTTTGGTCACCACCATATAAAAAAGACATTAAGCTATTAGATAGCATCCAGAGGAAGACCACAAGGAGGGTGAAGGGTCTAGAGGGGAAGCTGTATGAGGAGCATCCAAGGCCATTTTTGCTGTCCATGCTGGAGGAGACAGAGGGGAGATCTCACTGCAGTCTACAACTTCCTTGTGAGGAAAAGAAGAGGGGCAGGCACTGATTTCTTCTCTGTTGTGACCAGTGATAGAGTTCGTCATGAAGCTGAGTCAGGGGAGGTTTAGGTTAGATATCGGGAAAAGGTTTTTCACCCAGGGATCTGGTTGAGTACTGGCTCCCCAGGGCAGTGGTCACAGCACCAAGCCTGTCTGAGTTCAAGAAGCATTTGGACAATGCTCTCAGGCACATGGTGTGATTCTTGGGGTGTCATTTGCAAGGCCCGGAGTTGGTCTTGATGATCCTGATGGATCTCTTCCAACTCAGTGTATTCTATGATACTATAACATAAAAAGTACCCAGAGACTGGATTGAATTTAGTGGCAGGTGTTGTATATTATTTCCTGAAATATTACCTGTCCTTTGTCAACCGTTTGTGTCATGTTACAATACCATGAGAGTTAGGTGGACCTTTGGTCTCACCAAGCCCGATTCTAAAAATAAAGGGCCAAGAGAATATAAGACCGGGATGCTGGTGAGTTTTGGAGAAAATGAATGATAGTTTTTACAGGAAAGATGGTGAAAGAATCAGCATGTCAAAGGTAAAGTTAGTACTACATTGGACTATTGCTCTGGGTAGAAAGATGAGAGATGTGAGAGACTTAAAATGTATTTTAGCTCTTCAGATGTGATATTTCTTCTCACTTGTCCCATACTAAAAGCAGAGATTGCTTATAGAGTCCGAGGTTCAGCAGTCTCAAAATACAATGAAATGTCCATTTTCACAATAATGGAATGATCAGAAGTCTGCATAATTTTGTTGCTTTAAAGATTGCAGTAGCTGATCACTCTTCTGAGAACTTTCAGACTGCTGAATACTGAGGATGACTAAGGCACTTTGATACTCTCCATCTCAATGCCATTTTACTTCACACTGTGGTTTCTGGAACCAGCTCTGAAACCTCAATTTCTTCTCTTTCAGGCTAGCAACCTGATCACTGTGCAAAAAAAAAAAGCTATGTACATGTTCTTTGCTTTGGTCAAGTGAACATTTTATTTTGCTGTCATTAACAGTAACCCATTTGAAGCACAGATAAAAACATCTGCAGTAATTTCCATTAATATGTCAGCATTTATCTTTTCACCAAACAGCAACATCTTAAGAGTCTACAGTTATTTACTTTCCTAAGTGTAAAAAGAGAAACAGCTTTGCTGCTGATGCTAAGGAATATAATTAGAGGGAAAAGACAGGCATCTGTTAAGATGTTTGAAAAATGGGTTTTTTGGAAATTAGGTGGCTGTGCTGGTTTAAAGGTAAACCAGCAGGGGAAATGAACTCAACTCAAAGGAGAGATTATAAGTCAGAATAACAATTTAATAAAATAATACAATAAGTATGATTATGCAGACAAACAATTGGTTTTAACCCACCAAACCCAAATGTATAACCCAGCACCCTGGGGCATGAACAGAGTGGTGTTCTTTGGGCCCCCTGAGTCCAAAGGAAAAGGAGAAGGGAAAACCTGTTGGTGAGAGTGCTGTTGCAGTCTGGTCAAGAGTGGTGATTGCAGTCTGGTTGAGAGCTGTGGTCTGCAGTCTGGTTGGGAGTGGTGGTCTGCAGTCTTCCTCTGAATCCCACGAGTGGTTAAAAAGGTCCCAAGACTCCAAGATTATATATCTTCCAGTTCAGGCAGGAATGCTCAGTACCTCTCTCAGGGCGGGGGGCTGGTTCCTTAATGGGTGTGAGAACAAGAGCAACTCCTATCTCACAGGCCTCTTAACACCTAGTTTATAACCTGAGGAGTCAGGCTCTATCTGCAGATAGTGTAAATGGTTCATTGACAACAGTTTCTGGGAAATGGCATGGAAGGCTATAGAATACACAGTTTTGGGTTACACCCATCCAGTGATGAACTGGTCTCAGCTGTCCTAACTAGGACAGTGGCACAAAAATATGCAATATCTTTTACATGCATCTAAATTGGGGACAGATGAAGACCTTTATAAAAAATTTTGCAGGAGTTTAGTTTTAGAAAAATGAGAGTGTGGAGTTGCAATAACTTAATGAGTTATCAAATAAAGTTAAGCTGTTCAATGTCTATTAAATGGAAATGATTTTTCCAGAACACTGAGGGATAACGGCAAAATGAGATGGTTCAACAGTGCCATAGGGTCTTTTAAAAATGCAACCAGGTTTTAGTATCCTTAAGAAGATAAAGTTGGAGAGTTCACAAACATTAGAATTGTGATTACTGAGATTTGAATATAGGGTGTAGATAGTGAAGTAGGTGTCATGAAAACAATTCTTGATTACAGTTGCAAACGTTCCTTTTCGGTTGTTTTTTTTTTAATCTGGGATGAACCTGGTGGTATGTGCTTTTATTGAGTTAATATCCACTGAAAATCCCACTACCCACTTTCTGATTAAGTCATATATTGCACTCATCTTTTATCTAAGGGTTGAAAAACATGTTCAGCTAAAATGAGTTGACCAAAATTTTGCTGGAAAAAGTCTAAAAATAATCACGCATCCCCTATCCCTTTCAGGTGCATACACTACTGCATTTTCTTCTTTTCTTAAAGCTACTTATTTCCACAATCGTTCTATATTGGGGTTGGAATATATCTTGTTATATCAGAAAGAAAGTCAAAGCTTCATCGAGAGGTCTGAACACTGCATTTTTCAGACATACTATTTAGTAAACCTGTTGCATCATGTTGAACTCTTGCAATAAGTGTTTTACTCACGTTTCACATAAGACAAATACTGTGCCATGTAAAGAGTATTTATTTCCTGACAGCAAATTGTAGCCTACTGTATCAGGGCCTAATTAGATGTTGATACTTTTGGTTTGTCTTTGGCCCAGCCACCTGTGAGAGCTCATCTTTTTCCTGCCAAGTTATGAGAAAACAAGAACTGATAAACAGGAACTTCATCCTTGAAGGAAGAGTTTGGTACAAACTACAATTAATTGGTGTCTTATTATTGGTAGACCACCTTCCAAGGGCGTTTGAAGTGGAAAGTGAAGAGAAGGATGATGAAGTAAGCCCCCAGACTCATTTAGAAAAAAACACTGTGGTACAGTGCACAAGTGCGAGGGGAATTCCAACATACCCACGCGTGCGCAGAAGAGATGCCACTTGCATAACGGGGGGAGGGACCGAAGGCCTCTAACTGGGTGGTGCTGACTACACCTGCCCAGGTAGATGTCACCAATTAATTGAATAAAAAGCAGATAGCTCATTCTGGGGGCTCTCGCTTCACACAAAGGACCATGTTACCTTCTGTGGGGACGCCCGCTATGTGTGAGTCTACTGACCCTCCAAGAACGCAGCTGCTACAGAGGATTTTTGGCATTTGGAGTTGGTAAGATAACCTCGTAAGTGACACCTGAGTGAGTAGGGTACTGTACTCCCTCATTTTTCTCTGTCTCTCAGATTCCTGTTTACTTGGCCACTTCTTGGTAATAAATATTGGGAGTTTTTTGAGCTTTCAACGGTGTTTTGGTTTCAATCTTGGCATCCTTCCGAACTCTCACTATTACACCTACCTATTTGTGGGGAGGAGTATCTTCATATTTCAACAGGAAAAGATGAGAGATAACAAAATAGGTAAGGACCTTAGTGGCAATGAATGACTTTCTTATAGATTTTAATAGCAATAAAATGTGCAGCAGATAGAGAGATGGCTATGTCTGATGTAACAGTCAATAACAGCAAGCAGGAATAAAATTATATTTTGCATGGAAGCTGCTTAAAAAATTGTGTTGGGATTTTTTGTTTTGTTTTGTTGGTTTTTTTTCATTCTAAAAGAAGAGTACAATAATGTTGCAAATAGCTACAGGTGGGATGTGGAAATGAATGATTTTGTTTTAATAGGGATAATGGGATTGTTAGTATTTGATGCATCATATGCTCAGTGTAACTCATGTCACCTAGTGCGTAAGAAGGGAGAGCATCAATCGGCCCGAGGTGGGTGGATATGCACGGACTCTTGGTCATGCAACCACACCGACATCTGAGCAAACCAGAAAGATGTGCTGTTGGAGTTAATGACTGGAGTGAATATGGAGCAGAACATTTCCAGAGAAGAGGAGAAGTTGAATTATCTGCATTTCAGCACTCTGCCTTGTTATTGGCCTGAAAGGAATTCACAGATGAGGAAAGCACTACTCTGTGTCACTCAATAAAAGGCTAAGTTTTCACTTTGAGTACAGTAACTAAAAGAGAACTTGACAACCATTTCACGCCATATGGTATTTCCTGTTTCAATATTTTTTTTAATGTTCAGATTTTTTTATACTGCATGGCCTTAGAAAATATAAAAATCTTGGTGTTTCTCCAACACAGAGAAATAATTTTAGTAGTAGTAGTACTACTACTAATACTGTAAAGGCACAGTTTCAAGGAATAAAATCTAATGTAGAGACTAGTGTGTGAAAGAGAAGAGAGATGTGTACTTCTTAAGCATATCCCAAATGTTGATTTACTTCAGTCCATCTTTAGATAAGCCAAAGGTAAAAGTCAAAAAAATCCCAAAAACTTCAAGAGGAAAAGGCAGTGGCATGATCCCTCAGGAAGAGACTGGCAAATAAAATTTTAGCTGATGGCTAGAAAAAATAACATAAATAATTAAGAGTAGTTTTTAATCTCTTAACATTGCAATATCGTTGTTTTCCTCTTCCTTCTATTGGTTGAATAGAAGAAAGCAGATGGAGACCTTCTAAACCTTGTCTGTACCAAAGACATATATGCTAAAAATCTACCACTATGCAGTTCTCCAGTGAGTAAATGAAGGTTAACTTTACAAATGAGATTGTTGAATATGGTAGATAGTGTAAGTAATTACTAGTTGAGATACACATCAAGTTTGGAAAGGTATCTATTCCCATCCTTTGAAACTAGTCCATTATCATGTTCATGAAGTTAAAAGAATTAATTCTGCCCCTTTCTTTCTCATACCCTCCTTCTCATGCCAGCAGGAGGAAACCATTTTTTATTCTCACAATATATCTTGTCCTGTTAACAAATAATGCTGATTATTAGATGTTTCCAAGGAATGCTAAGGAATTTAGTTGTATGCCAAAGTGGGATTTTCAGAGAAGCTGCCTGTTAGAAAGCAGACTAATTGAAACTCTTATTGCTAAGGGCATTCAGGAAAACATTTGAGAAATGTTGCCATAGAAGGACAGGGAATTGCTGAATACATGTTTCAGGAGATGATAGACAGTCTAAAGTTATATTTCTTCCCTTTAGCCACTTTTCAAAGGGATATTTGTTCTTTATAGACAAAGAAAACAATTGTTATTTTTGTGGCTTTTACTCTAAGCAGGCTGGGTTTTGCCAGGAGTTGAGGATCAGCACAAGAAACACGTCACCAACTTTAAAGAATAAGTGTATAAATTTACTATAGTGCAAATCATCAAAGAATAACAAATGAAGCAAAAAATTATAAAAGGATAAATTTAGCAATGCACCTAATCTTTACTACAAAGAGTGTCTATAGTTATTAAGAAAGATACATCACCAGTTTACACAAGTGTAGTCTGACATATTTTAATAAGGATTATATAGAATTTTGGCTAATAAGCAGTTAAATGGCTAAATATAACATTAGGTTGGCAGGTTCATCTAGAGGTATACTCTGGCTCAAGGTCTGTTGTTCAGGCCTCAGCACTTCAGGCTGTTCTAGTCAGAAGGGAAAGGAAGAAGAGGTGTCACTACTTTATGTACATTTGCTCAGTTGTAGGAAGAATTAACCAGCTAGTACATAGGTGCCAGCAGACTTGTATAAATATTATTTGGCCTTAAAAAAGTGCTACGCATCATTGTCTCATAGACACAGAGAATGGTTTGGGATGGAAGAGACCTTAAAGATGATCTAGTTCCAAATTCCCTGCTGTGGGAGGTTGCTCAGAGCTCCATCTAGCCTGGCTTTAAATACTTCCAGGATGGGGCATCACAACTTCTCTTGGCAACCTGTTCCAGTGCACCACCACCCTCATAACAAAGAGATTCTTCCTAATATCTAATCGTAACTACTCTCTTTCAGTTTGATCCTCACAAGAGATGACACATAAATAGTAGAACCATCGGTTTCTGTGCTTTAAAATGTTGCTAGTATTTAAAAAAAAATTCAAAAACCAGATCATATAGAAAGAATATTATCAAGAGATAATACAGTGAACTATCAAAACATTTAGACTACCTAAAATTTTCAACAAATGGCATGCTGTCTGGTCAGACTTTCACTTTCAAGGAAAAGCTGAGGAGAATGTGGAGATAGACATGATATCTTAACTGAAAGAGTGTTTCTGCTTGAAATAAATAAATAAATAATAAAAAGTCTTTGGATGGCCACTTCATACTTTGACTACTAAATTTTTATTTAATTATAGCAGTGCTGAATTTATTAGAGAGTGCACAGACCCCCTTATTTCTCCATTAGTGTAAGGAATGGCTTTTTGTAAGGCATTACTTTTGACTCACTACTGTGAAATGCTTTTAGGCTTAGCTGAAAATGAAGAATTTATTGTCTTTGGAAAATAAAGATGGACTGCAGTTACCAATTCTTCTACATCTTCTCCTTAGAAGACAATTCAACAGAAATAAACTTTCAAAATAATATATTTGTGAACCAGAATACTGTAAGAGTTACTGGACCTCATATCTATTCATTCTTTTGTTTTCCTCTGTACTCGCTGGCTATGTTTACATTAGTAAGGAGTGATGTCCAGTTGAAGCATATCTGCAGAGTAAAACATCTAATGTGTGATGGTCAGACCACATGCACTGCTAGAGTTTTACCTCAAACTAGCTCTATCATAGCCCAATAAACTGAAGGTGGTAACTGAAGCAGGTCCATTTCTGCAGTGACTCTTCTGATTTGATTTCATTAAAAAAAGAAATAAATAAAAATCAGTCCATGCAGTGTGAGACTTCTCTGAAATGTGAACCAAAATGCAGTAAGTATGGCAAGTGCAACAGTCGCTATAATTGCGAACTCCTATTATCAGTGGATCCAGCCCTGCAAACACAGTTTATTGACTTTAAATAACAAATAACTTTGAAGCATTCATATGCTCTTGTCTTGAAAATACTGTTTGCATATGCATGAATGCGTGAATATGCAGTTTTGTTACAGATGTTTTGAGACAGTGGTTGGTCACTTTGTCGTTGCAACTTGAAGCAAGTTTCTTTGCAAAATGCTGAAACTTGTAGATTGGCCAAAAACCTTCTTCTTTTTTTGAACTCTGAGAAATTTGCATCAGGAGGCAGTAAGGCTTGTCAGTCTAATACAGTTTTGTCTTTCCTTGGAAAGTAATTATCTTTTATTACCTGCCAAAATACATGTGGAAGCAATATGATCTATTTTGATTTAAAAAGTGATGTAGCTGTATTTTTCATTCAACAAACAAACAAATAAATCTTAAAATAAATGAGAAGCAAAACAGATGTTTTTCTTCTGACATATCTATGGGTTTCTTTGGTTTGGGTTCTAGTTTTACTGCAAGAAGGCTGTAATAGTTACTGCTGCTTACATATAGAAAGATGAATGGACTACTTTGCAGTGAGAGAGTGAGAAATTGTTAGTAAATTTTTAGTAAATTTTTAACCAAAAAGTCTCCAAAATGACCAGGCACCAGCTCACCTCTAAGACCATGAGGAGCTGGAGGTATGCTGAGGACCTGTGGGCACAGACTATTAGGTGGGACTGGGAAAGCTGAGGAAGAAGATGAAAGGAATCTATTGTAAGGTCGACACTTTACATGAGCCTGTGTGGATGTGTTGTTATATTTAATACTGCTAACTGAGCCAAGACACAGTTGAAAATGAGAAAATTTGAAGATTGGAACCTGTTTATTTATGGGTTTATGTTTATTTATAGAGACTGATTTATATGTGCATGTTCTATTTTGAAGTATTTCTCTACAATACTAAGAGGTCAAAAACATGCCTTTCTAAAAATAAGAAAAGCAAGGTAAGAAAGGTCCTTTTCTTTCTAAACACCAATTTTCTACTGTCCCTTGTGATTATAGGATTACTGCTGATCTGTAATCTAGATTGAGGAGTCAGGTGAACATCAGGTCAGACAGGACTATGTGGTTGATCAGTGGCTTCGCTTATCTTCTCTCTAAGGGAGCTGATGGCCATCATGAGGGCTATGTCTACCAATGAGTTGGTTCCGATCAACAGTACAATTTTGGAGTGATTACTTCATCTATCTACTTATCATGTATTTTTTAGTTTTTCAGAGTTATTCAGCCTCTAAAAAAAAAAATGAAAAAGAAAAAGTGTTTCTTATGAAGGAAGTGAAATCAGAAGCTGTTGTTCAAGACCCACTGTAGACGTTGTGGCTGCAGCATCAGAAGATCCTCAAAAAGATGTCTACCATGGTGCCAACCTGAGGTTCAGGAGAGCCTTGTTGGCTCCTCACTCAGCATTTGCAAACCCTTGTACTAGTATTCCTGGTACTAATCCAGGTAAATATACTACTTTTCTATTTATGTCTTCAGAGTGGTTGCTAAAGAGAAGGTTGTTAGAGGTCTCTAGTCATCATCATGGCTAGGGAAGGGCACTACCCACATTTGTTACAAGCACACTGGTGGCTAAAAAGGCCAATACGAGATAGACACGTCCAGTTGCAAAAGGCACAGCAGAAAGACTCCTTAGGTGGTAAATTCTGCAAGACACGATTCTTTCTGCTTTGTCTTTTCTCCTCAAGGGTGATCCTGCGTGCTTTCTCAAAAGCATCAGCAGCGTTACACATAGTGTGTCTCCAGACCTCCCGAATGGAGGCCAGAGTAGACCAGTTAAGTTGATCAATATGGCCAAGGCTGAGATGTTGTTTCAGGGAGTCCTTGTATCTTCTCTTTGGGGCTCCTCTCTTGCTGCAGAAGGTGGCAAGTTCACCATAAAGCAAAATCTTAGGGAGGCGGTGGTCCTTCATCCTGGAGACGTGCCCTGCCCAGCGCAGCTGTGTTCTCAGCAACATGGCCTCAATACTTGTGATTGCTGCTCGTTCTAGAACAGATGTATTGGTCACATAATCTGAGCAGTGGATGCTTAGGATTGTGTGGAGACAGCATTGATGGAAGCGTTCTAGGAGACGCAGGTGGTGGCAGTAGATGACCCATGATTAAGATCCATAAAAGAGAGTAGACAGCACAATGACTCTGTAAACACTGATCTTTGTACTTTTCTTCAAGTGTTTATTTCTCCAAACTCTTTTATGGAGTTTTCCAAAAGCACTATATGCCTTGGCTGTGCTGAGCCTCATGGAGTGAGATGATCATTTTAAGGAACTTAGGGGGACAACCTATGCATTCCAAAATCTGCCATAGGCCTTTCCTGCTCACAGTATCAAAAGCCTTAGTGAGGTCAACAAACGTTACATAGAGATCTTTGTTCTGTTCCCTACACTTCTCTTGCAGTTGTCTGAGAACAAACACCTGTGGTACTCCTGTTGGCTCTGAAACCACACTGACCTTCAGGTAGAATTCCTTCTGCTATAGTGGGTATTAGTCTGTTCAAGAGTATTCTTGCCAGGATTTTGCCAGGAATGGAGAGCAGAGTAATACCATGGTAATTTGAACAGTCTGATTTAATTCCTTTCTTCTTATACAAGGTGATGATGACTGCATCTCGAAAGTCTGATGGCAGTTCGCCTAGTTTCCAACAGCGCACCATAAACTCGTGAAATTTAGCATGGAGTGCAAGGCCCCCATGTTTCCAGACTTCAGGTGGAATTCCATCAACCCCAGCTGCCTTGCCGATTTTCACCTGCTGTATGGCCTTGAGGATTTCTCCTAAAGTGTGGGCAGTATCCAATTCATACTTCACCGGTTGTTGTGTGATGGACTGAATGGCTGAGTCTTGGACTACACGGTTGGTACTCAAAAGAGTCTGAAAATGTTCAGACCATCGATTCAGAATGGAGGTTTTATCTGTCAGAAGCGTTTGACCGTCAGCACTGAGTAGAGGACTTTGGACTTGGTATGCTGTTTTCAGGGCCTCATAGAATCCTCTGTGATCACCCATATCTGCGAATAATTGAGTTTTTTCAGTTAGACTGATCCACCACTTGTTCTGGATGTCACAGAGTTTCTGTTGGAGCTTGCTGCATGCAAGACGAAAGGTTGCTTTTCTTACTTGACAGGATGGCAGTGCAAGGTTGCAAAGAGAAGGTTGTTAGAGGTCTCTGGTAGAATTTCGATGTTTGACTGGGAGTTATAAAGTGGTAACTTGTATCTCTGTGTGTATGTGTGTGTGTGTGTGTACACAAAAAGCAAGTTGTAGCAAGGCATGTCAGCCTGTGCTGTACTCTATACTGGCAGAACACACTAATACTGATAGCAGCATAGCCCTTAGGTAGCTCACGCACTATTGAAAACTCTATAACCTGGTTTAAAAACAAAACAGAAAAAAAGAATCCAAACAGAAAACACTTAAGCCCAAATCCCTATTTCATTGAACAGGCAGCTATTTTAAAATATACACTTATGTAGTAAGTTGTGGACTGATTAAAGTAGGAATTGTGATATACAGGAATGGAAGGATATTACAGTGAATCCAATTGCATGTCACGCTCCAGTGTGTGATCGCAGACTCTCATGTTACCTTTGCTATCAAGAAACAATCCAATTAAATATTACACCATCTCCCAAGCCCTAGACCTTGACTGTAATCTATTCTTGAGCACTGCCTCCTCTTATGGCTACTTCTTTACTTGGATACTTCTTTCAAATTCAATGTAGTTTGAGACAAAGTTTAGCTAAGTACATCAAAGAGAATTATTGTTACAAAGAATAATCTATCAAGTGAAGCTAAAATTTAAATGATGAAACATTTTTTATATTATGAACTGACATTGCTTTGCTCTTGTATCCTCTATATGAAGGGTAAAATTTTGAAGGTAGTTGTTTGAACATTTATTCTCATTGCTTGATAGAAATACTGTTGCATTAAGGTAACATACAATATAGGTTTCCCTATATTTATGACAAAATTCCTTTAGATGGAATTTCCAATATTATGCAAATATATAAAACTACATTATGAAAACAGTTCAGTCCAAATTTGTTGCAACATAGACGCTCTCACATTGAAGTGATTTAGATAGACTATTAAAAAATTGATTGCTGGTAGCTGAAGTCTTCTGAGGTACTAAGGAGACTCATATGAACTCAGTAAATTTCTACTAAAAGTGGTATAATGGAGGAGGGGAGGAGGAAGAGACAAACTCTCTGTAGTCCGGAAGGCTCTCTTCAAGTCCCTTAGATACTTATTCTGATGTAGGGATTGATATCCAGAGTTGTTTGGTGCTCTGTGAGACTTCATTCTTTCACGCTAAACCTAAACCCTAACCCTAAACCCAACCCTAACCCTAACCCTAAACCTAACCCTAAACCTAACCCTAAACCGAACACTAACACTAACCCTAACCCTAATGGCAACCTGACCCTAATGCTAACCCTAACTCTAATCCTGAACCTAAACCTAAATCCTAGCCAAAACCCCAACCCTAACCCTAATCCTAACCCTAAACCCTAAACCAAACCCTAAACCCAACACAAATCGTAAACACAAACCCAAACCCTAATCCTAATTGCCCTAAATCTGGTTTAAACTTAATGGCAACTAAACCTAACCCTAATCCTAACCCTAACCCTAACCCCAACCCTAAACCTAAACCTAACCCTAACCCTAAACCTAACCCTAACCCTAACCCTAAATTCTAACCCTAAACGCTAACCCCAACCCTAAACCCTAAGCCTAATTCTAACCCTAACCCCTAACCCTAAACCTAATGGCACCCTAACCCTTACCCTCACACTAACCCTAAATCCTAACCCTAAACCTAACCCTAAATCCTAATCCTAACCCTAACCCTAACCCCTAACCCTAACCCCAATCCTATTCTAATGGCACCATAACCCTAACCCTAACCCTAAACCCTTACCCTAAACCTGAACCTTAACCCTAACCCTAACCCTAAATCCTAATCCTAACCCTAACCCTAATGACCCCTAACCCTAACTATAATGGCCACTAAACCTAACCCTAACTCTAACCCAAACCCTAACCCCAACCCTAATGTAAACCCTAACCCTACCCTATCCCTATCCCTAACCCTAACCCTAACCCTAACCCTAACTGTAACCCTAACCCTAACCCTTACCCTAACCCTAACCCTAACCCCTAGCCATGCAGAAAGGTAATTTTTTCTTCAGTCCTCATTGTTCAGAGATTCTCACACGTGCTTCCCTTTATGCACTGTTACAGTCATTTGGTAGTTACTCTAGTATATCACGGTTAATCTACTATATCAGGTGAATCTGAAGGTACCCTGCCACTACAAGATGGGGACTTCAAAAAAGTGTCTGGGTTTACTCCAGCCTAGGGAAATACACCAGAGGAACTGCTGACAGGTATTTTGGATCCACAGTACCTTCTTTAATTTTGTCACTGTGAACCCTTTTCTAGACTACATCAATCTGTTATGTATAAGAGGGTCACAGAAGAGTAAAAGTATCCTGCCCACTGAGATGGAAAACATTCACCAAAGATAGGGTTTGTGAGGGATGTGTCATTTTTACAGTAACATCTACTGTTCACTGATTCTTTAGTGTAGTGTTTGTTTAGTGTCATAGAAGACCATCAAATATAGTCTAGTACAGACTGGTGGGAATGACTTAGGTTTTAGCAAGATGATGCTTCCAAGATACAAAAAATATCTTGACATTATTCTACAGAAAATATTTAAAATGAAATTGTTTCTGAGTAGCAAATTCAGTTTATTTAATAAAAACTGAATTATTTTACATCCTAATTTTAATATTAATCCTGTTGCCACCAAAATAAGGCCTCTAAGTCAATGTTATTTATTTGAATAATTTGGAATGATTCTCCATTTGTTAGAAATTTTTATTGCTACTGTGTCTTTTTTTTCCCCCTAATTATCATATGGTAAATTGTAGTTTAATAATTTTTCTGGTCATGAAAACTGCAATATTAGATTTACACAATTCAATTAACCTGAGAAGAATATGTATGAGTAACATCCCTTTGGAAAATCATGGATTGTGGATGACTTAATCAAAAGGTTTAATTGCTACTAGTATTTCAGAAATATACTAATAGATTCAGTATTTTTATTATTTGTTCTTTACAACTGTAATTTCACTCTAGAGATACATAACTTTCTCAAGCATCACGTGAACTTTCCAATGCTTGTTGTGAATGCTCAGTTTGCTGCCTAATAAATTCATATATCATCACAATATAGCTTGACTCAAGTGCTGTAGGCTTACATAAACAGGCTCGTTTTTAAGAATATGAGACCATATGTGAAGTGAAAGGCCACTGTACTGCTATATGAGAGCTGTCTGAAAAAATAGTTGATCCGTATTACCACACTACCCTAAGTCATGTCGGATACTTTGTGACATTTCACAGTTATTTAGCTATTATTTGACAGCTAGTGGTCAACAGAAGGCCTCTTGCAGGTTGCAGCTGAATCTGCACCACAATTGAGGAAGGAGAAGACATGTTAACTCTTTCCAAATAGTTTCCATTTATTCATTATCCCCAATCTAACAAGCTGTTAAGAAAATAAAATCGAGGAGGATTTACACAACTTAGAATCACCAGAGATATCTCAATAAATATATGTGAAGAGCTAAAATGATTTACACTACACTAGCAACTAACTTTGAGTAAAAAAGGAGAGAATGAGGGAAAATTCAGAGGTATAGATAGTTTAAACTAAAGCATGAATTAGGGAGGGAGGGAAGATAAAACACAAATATTTTAATCAAAGTTTGATTTCTAGTAAGAACCCAAGATGAATTTGCAATACATAAGAAAGAATAGTTGTTTGGTTTTTCGAACAGATAATATATGGCATGCCACCTTTTAGTCTAATTGCTCTAATTTATACTAATTATTTTCTTTGGCGGACTGATATTGTCAAGCAGTACTGTATCTTTACTTATCATAATATAATCTTAGATGTATCTTTACAGAAATACAGTCTACAAAACAGATAAAGTGAGTATATAGTCAATGAGAGAAGCACTCAGAGAAGTTATCATTAGCCTACTAGTCAAATGGGGGTATTTCAAACTGAGTTCCTCAGAGGTCTGACTTAAGCTTAATTTTATTCAATATATCTGTGAAATTTTGAATACTACGTAAGCTTACAACACGAACAGTTAAAACAAAACTAGAAGTGTCTGCACATACTTGGTTTACTTTGACATGAATACTTCTTGAAGAAGTATTATTTTTCTTAATAGTTGTGCAATTGTTCTTAAAATTAGTCAGAAAAATATTTATTCATTGCATTACATTCATTGCTTTCCTAAATTAAAAAATCTCCAGGAATATTTCACTCAGTTTGAACTGCCTTTATTTTGGCTATATGGAAAATTTGAATGGTGTTGTTTTCTACTTGTTCCTAAGACTAACTTTGATTTCTGTTTGAAAAAATTAATATCTCATTTCACACTGTGAAACTTATGGTTTGCTCATGCATCAGTAGTTGCTTTATAAGCAAATATAGTATGTCATGGAGATGTGGGACAATGTCACTGTGACTGAGGCTTTTTACAATACAGGTCAACCCCAGGGATGGTAACCTCAATTGTGTCCTCAATGGTGGCCTGGTTATTTCACTTGATGTATTAGATCCATGTCTGTACTGTAACAATTGACAATTCAAAATTAAAAAGGAGGAAGGTTATTTTATTTTTCCTATGGGAGACCTTGCAGAAAGCTAAGACTGTGGGGAGTATTTTTAATTATCTTGAAATTAAAAATAGCAAGTTATGTAGCTCCTTGCAATCTTGAATTTACTGAAGGACTAGGAGAACTGTTGTTTTATCCAATTAGTCTTGTACAGTTCTGCATCATATTCAGAGGGAAAGACTGCAACAGTGCCTATCCATTCATTGATATCCTGTCTAAATTCATGCAGGATTCTGACAACTGATGTTGGTGTAATGTGAATTTGGAAAGAGAGGAGGCTGAGGATTGCTCAAGATTGTTTGGCCATGTGATGGGAGGAAACCCATAGTATATAGATTCTTTTGAGAAGAATTTTTAATGTTCTTCTTGTCTTTGACTCCCTGTCTCCCACTGTTTGTTGTGGTTCTGGTTAATTTGATGTCAGGCACATTGCAATACCTTTCTTGTGCCTGTGGTATGTACCAAGCACGTAGGGGGTAACAGCTCCATTAGAGATGGAACTGGATAAACAAAGCCATAGAAGATACCGCAGAAATCCCTGTTGCTTTATTGATGTCTAGTTTATGCTAACTGAAACAGTAAAAACAAAACAACTAAAAAAAAAAGTTTCAGTTACAATTTGTATTTAAAAATCATTTTTCTCAATTTACAACCTTTATCTCAACAAAAGTGAAACCTCTCTACAAAGGGAAATGAATATGTACTTTTCTTTAGCAGAGATATTTGTTACCTAAAGCAGATGAGTTTCTACAGTGTCGCTATTTATATACTTCTGTAAGCTGAGATAGAAGCACTTTGCACTCCTGAAAGAATCATCACAGAATCATAGAATATGCTGAGTGGGAAGGGAACCATCATGATCATTGAGTCCAACTCCTAACCCTGCAAAGGACACCCCATGAATCACACCATGTGCCTGAGAGCATTGTCCAAATGCTTCTTGAACTCAGACAGGCTTAGCACTGTGACCACTGCCCTGGGGAGACTGTTCCAGTGCCCAAGCACTCTCTGTGTGTAAAACCTTTTCCTGATATCTAGCCTAAACTTTCATTAACTCAGCTTCACGCCCTTTCCTCGAGTCCTATAACTGGTGATAACAGTGAAGAGATTGGTTCTTTGCACTCTGATTCCCCTTGAAGAATATGCACACACACAAAAAGCTTCACATTAGAATAGCAAGACAAAAATGTTCTCGATTTCTGTAAAAGAACTACTGGATTAATTTGAGTTTTAAGGATCTAGTAGGACATATCTTTATTCTGAGGCACTTTTCTCATTCTTCATGGAAATGGGGTTATTTGAGTGGAGGTGTGGGGATATGTGGGATGGGGCTATGGCAGGAATTACTGGTAAGTTTTTTATTTTTGTTTGCTTTCTACCTTCTTCTCCAGAATGACTGTAGTTGCCTTTAGGATCATTTAGGAGGTTTATTTTATAAAATCACTGTTATTACAGACATCTAGGAATTGGTGTGCTCTTCATTACTTTTTCCTTTCCTTTGTCCTTAATGTCATCACTGTATGGTATTAAGAATTGTTTTGTGTATATGCTTGTGATAAAAATAGATGTTTGATAGACTCTTTGAATGGAGCATCTGTTATGTGACCATTTGTAGTTATATAACTTGGAATTCAGCAAAGGAATTGCCCCCAAATTTAGACTGTGTGGTATTGAACAACAGACAGATTAGAAGGTGGCTAGGAAACTTTTCTTTCTCCCTGCCTCCCTCCTTCCCTTCTTGGTTGCACTGTTTCATGCTCCAATTAACATATACAAGCAGCCAGAAGGCTGCAAAAAAATGAGGAATTTAACCCCTCACTCCTCTCAGTATGCACTAGGACCAGGTGCAGAATTTGAAAGACTAGGCAGAATTTGATACTAAAGTATATAAATCAAAACTAAATACTGGCACCGTTCTTAAATCTAACTAAATAAAAAAGATTTATTTTGGATGGAAGTGGGTGAGGTTTATAAAGTATGTAAAGTATCGCCCACTACTTGCTTGGGGAAGCTGTGTGAATTTTATGATAGCAGAACCTTGTTACTTGCTAACATGAACTATACTTTCTGGTCTTGGTAGGCTAAACTAGGTATTGTGAGTGTAGTGCAAAATTATTTAGAGAGCTAATTTGGAAAAATGCTATTATGTATTACAAAAAACCTAGTAACTATAACAGAGCAGTGTTGTAAAGAGGAGTGGGATAAGAAGGCTGGACTCTCTTAGATGAACACATGAAAAGAAAAAAAACCTAAAAAAACATTTAGTACATTTGTTGAAACACTCTCTCTGGTGAAGAAGGAAATAACATTGTATATAGCAAATTATATCCCGTGCTACTTAACGTACTAGTACTCCATTTAGTAGTCTGGTACTCAATTCAGTGTTCTGCTATTTTACTTTGTGTATTTGTCTTCCCTGTATTGATTACTGCAGTTTGCTTTGTATTGTAATGAGGGTTAGCAGAAGTAATACTATTTATTTGTCGACTACTTCCCCCATAATATGGTGGCTAAGATTTTTGCATTGCAATGTCTGCAATTATTCAATTTCTTCTTGAAATAGTGTACAGATATTTTATTTTAATATTCCATTAATAGTATATTATAAAATATTTTAATATATTATTATTAATGTATATATTATATTCACATGTATACATATATGTGTATACAGCTATAACTATATAAAAATTAAAATTGAAACTAATATACCCAGAATTTTATTTTAAAATATAGAATGGGAATGAGCTATGGACCTAAACACTGGGAAAGGTGTGAAAAATATATGATTTTGGGAGCACAGATAAAGGAGTTTTCCTTGGGATACTGCATCCAATTTGACTATTTTATATGCCTTTTATATTTTTTACATCTACAACATCACATAGAATTCATTCATGCAATAAAATCCACAGCATTAATTATGCATACTGTGAAAATGTATATTCTTATTGAACTTCTGTTGGTAATTTCATTTGATGTTCTGAATTTGTTATGTTAAGAGAAGGTTTGAAATGATTTCTCTGTTTGCTCTCTTTAATTTCTTTTTCACTTTTATCTCTCTTATACTTGTCCATCTAGTTCCTTATGCCTACTAGATATTGATCCTTGTTATAGATCATATTTAGCTTTTTATGGTTATGGCCAAGTTCATTTTCATCAATTCACATTCTGTAATTAATTAAAGAAGTTCATATATATATATAGGGTTTTTAAATTTCTACTGTCAGATTGTGAGCTCTCAGCTTATTATTTCTTCAAAAAGTTGTGAACTTGTGCTTCATAATAAAGAGATCCATCCCACTTACATGGCTCCAGTCCTCAAGGTCAGCTATGCTTTCTCCAAGACTCCTTTGTATTGACAGCTCCTCAATTTCACAGTAATGGCAAATATCATGAGAGTATATCAACTTGTGGGTCAATATCATTAAATGAAAGTGTAAATAAAATTAATCCCAAACTGTATTCTTGTGAAACTCATTGAATATATGCCTTACAGTCTCAAAACTCCTTTTTCAGTATAACTCATTTTGGGCTCTCCCTTCAGCCAGTTGCTCATTTATCTCATACATCTTCTGATACCCACACTTTCCAGATTCCACAATAATTTTCCACTTGACACGATAGGAAACATTTGTACATGTCCAGACAGATAATTTTTTCTAGTTTCCTGTATGAAAATAAATGTCATGATGAAGAAAGTAAGTACATCATGTCAGAATTATCTTTCTCTAGTAGAGTCATACTTTACTATCTCATCTGCCATTTAGCTCCCAACTTTCTGAACTTTTACCTTGTCTTCATAGCAAAACAACAAATTCGTACCTGAGAAAGTCACTTCTTGCCTTTTACTACTCCCTAATCATACAGTACTTCACCTAACTTGGATTAATTTTAAAATACTGTTATGCAACCTGAAATTTCAAATGCCAGGAGTTTTCTGTCATCTACAACAGAATATAGAGATCCCTACAACATAAGGGCATCAAGCTTTACTGTTATCTCTACTATATATATTTTGTATGTATAGCAAATATAAATAAATATATATGTGCTTATTTTCTCTGCATGCTAACTTTTCCCAAAAGTTCATTGTCATTGTGGTGAGATCAAACAAGGCATTTATGTTTCTCTGACAAGGTACTTATGAGAACAGTATGAAATGGATTGAGAAGCAACACTTCAGAACATGTACTTCCAGAACTTGGTGCTGATGCTAAATTGGCCTGACACTGTTATTAAAAAAGATCTTTTGTTAGGTAAACTAGAAAAACTTCCTGAGATAGAAAAAAAAATCCTCTTTCATTTTCTTCTATCTTTCATGGAGGATTTTTCAAAGTTTTCTTCCAGCTTTTGTTCAAAACACAAAGGTGGAGATTTGCTGGCTAGAATATCTCTAAGAGGTATCTATTTATTGCAGAGGGGTTTTTTTTTAGCCTATTTCACTTTGAGTGGGTTTTGGTTGAAGGCAAAGCCTACAGATCATAGCTTTTGTATAATATTTAAAGCTTTACTGAGACTTCTAGTGCCTTTTAGGTATTCTTTCCAATTTATATTAGTTTCTTATTAGGTATTTTGCTCACCTGCCAACCAGTAATAGAATCTGGGAACAATGATCTCAGTGATGGCTGGACTATATTTTTTTAAATCCCATAGCATAGCACCATAGTTTTTAATAGAGTAGTGAAAGCTGTGCAAGAACTGTGTATAGTGTAAGATGAAACAGACTAACTTTTTCAAATGTTCACTGCTCAGAAAGAAAAAACCATCAAAAATAGCTGGAAACAAGGATAATGAATTCAGCTACTAAAAGATCAAATTTTTTTGTCCATTTCAAGGCTTGCTCTCTATATCTACAGTGTGCGAAGGAAAAACTCAGTACTTTCTCCCTTGAATCTTTTCATTTTATAAAAAGGGATTATTTCTTTCTTACTTTTGAATGGCACCAATTAGCATCAACCTAAACTCTACTAAAAAGTCAGTTCTAAAAAGTGACTCTGTAGGATCAGCCAGGTTTAGAGTAGCCTAGATTGAATAAAAAGTAATACTGTCATGTCATCTCCGAGTACTGCTCAAGCAAGTCCTGCTGCAGCTTGTGTTCCATAGTGCTATCTATGGTTATGTATGTACATGCTTAGACTGTCAAGTACTATCTCTAGCAGTTTTGTGTGGCTTGATGTTGTCTGTGACATGCTGGCTGACCATTAAGGTTGTGGTAGAGAAGATGCAGCCACTGGTAAGTCTTTGGGAATGCAAAGGCGACATTAGTGGCTTTGATAGCATCTCATACTAGTGTCTGGTGTTCAGTCTTGCCCTGCTGTTCTTACCTTGCTATAATTCTGGTGTGGCTCTGTGTCCCTGGGAAAGATTAGTTCTGTGACTTCATCTGGAACAAGGAAGATGATGGTTTATTTATTTATTTAAAACTGGATGTGAAGTTTCTAGGCCCACGTCTCTAAAAGTTTACTTCATGAAATACTAGCTAGCATCTTGCTAGTCTTCTTGCCTTGTCTTTTCTACCATGTTCTGCTTCTAAGCATGTTTCAGCATTCACTACACGTTGAGGTTGGAAAAAAAAAAGTATGTCAGACAAGCTAGTAGATGACAACAGTCCATACTGGATGTGACTTTTATATTTCATAGAAAAAAACACCTTTCAAAAGCCCTGCCATGATCAATTAAATTTCAGTGACAAACTTTTATTACCAGGGAATGTCTGCTCTCAGCTTCTTAAAAAATCCACCAAGTAGAGAAGTATGTGGAGCAAGATGACCACTATTTACCATGGTAGTCTCACAGTTGTTCTCAGTAATATGCTATCTCTGCATACCACAGTGGTTTCACAGTCTGTGTGGAGAAAACTATGCTATGGAGAATAAAAGCATGACCAGTTTTGAGACTGGACCTTGAAGCTTCTGCCCTATACAAAGTGCTCTATCATGACAATGTCAGAGAGCACATAAGAATTGCAATTGCACATAAAACAAAACAAAGACACCTCACCTAGTACGCGTTCATTGAAATGTGGGTGGTTTTTGAAGTTATTAAGGAAAATAAAACTAAATATAAACCTAAACCTGTTTGATTTCCTGTACACTGGAGAAGAATGCATTTTTGTGAGTGTGTTTAAGGTTGATCTTCAACAAGTTTTGTGACAGGTATTTTTCACACAGGTTCCACTTTGGGTCACTAGGAAAAGTGAAGTTTTTGTGCTGTAAGGTCCCTTTTAACATTTTTTTAAAGTTCTGTCAGATTTTCTGTCATAGCATAATAAAGTAGAAGCACAGATTCATAAGGAAAAAAAGTAAAAGGGATTTCCAAACTTCATCTGGGCCACATCTGTATCTTCTTTTCTTTTGCAGTTATTTGTCTGGTCTAGACTTGGAGAGAGGAAGAAAAAGCCCAGGCCTCTTATGATGCAATTGTGTAGAATTCCTCTGCAAACTAGTCCACTGTTTCCCACTAAACTAGTACTAAATAAAACTTTATGAATAATCTCCTTTTACCACAACCATAATTTGACCTATTCTCCAAAGGGTGATGGAGCTTCATCAATCCTTTAGGTCCATGAAAGCTGTCATGTCTTTCTGGTATTTCCTTTTCTGGCGGAAAACTCCAGTAGTTTAGTCCCTTCTTGTAAGTTAGACTTTCCTTTTATTAAACCATATCTCTGTTTCTTTCTGTATTTCCTTTATAGACTACTCTACTACCACCTCTTCCTTGAATTGTGGATGTGGTACTCATAGAAATGTTAGCAACTACTCAGTAGAATGGAAAGATTCATCACAAATGCATTACATTTTTTATAGAAATGGCTACTGAAAAGGACTGTACCAGGATGACATTTTGATTTTTTTTTAAATCAGTGGCCTAGTATAATTGTCAAAGGCAAAAGTGCAATATGTATTTTTCATTCATGTTGTGGTTTAATCCCAGCCACCATCTAAGCCCCACACAGTCACTTGTTCATTTCCACCATGGTGGGATGGGGAAGAGAATCAGAAAAGCAAAAATGTGAAAACTCGGGGGTGAGATAAAGACAGTTTAATAGGTACAACAAAAGCAAAATAAGGAAAGCAGGGTTCTATCACAAAAAAGTGACTTGGGAAGACACATGCCATTGCTCCAAACATCCCACTTCCTTCTTCTCCCCCTGGTTTTATACACTGAGCAAAAGGTCATAGGGTCTGGAATATTTCTTTGATCAGTTGGGGTCAGCTGTTCTGGCTGTGTCCCCTCCTCATTCTTTGAGCAGCCCCAGCCTCCTTGCTGGAGGTGCAGTACAGGAAGCAGGAAAGACCTTGATGCTGTATAAGCTCTGCTCAGCAATAACAAAAAACATCTCTGTATTATCAACACTATTTTCAGCACAAGTCCAAAATGCAGCCCCATATCAGCTACTGTGAAGAAAATTGCCAAAACCAGAACAACTTATTAGAGCTGCATAATAATTTTGTTGCAAAAAATCAGACTAATTTCTAGACTTCCCCTCTACTATGTCAGCCTTTTCAAATACAGTGTACTTTAATTACTTTGAAAAAAAAGTAAAAAAACCCTTCTATTTATATATGACAAAATGTTATGGATCTTCTAAGAAGGCCCCGAAGAAAATAAATGAAGTGTTCATCATATCCATTCATATGTTCTTTTCCATTCTAGATTATTGACTTTTCTCAAGTAATGGGACTTCTCAGTGACTTTACTTGAGTGGCTCCTGAATCTTAACTGATTTTGCTTACATTTGTGTTTATTTAGGAAGAAAATTTGAGAGATTGTCTTGGAACTGAGCTTACTTTTTCTCTTTCATCATATCTGTAGGAGGAACTCTTTAACTGCCAATCTTCTGAAAATCCTAGAAATAGAAGATAACATCTTTATCCAGCAATTGCTACTGGTATTTGAGACATCCTAAACTACTCATTAACTGCCATGATACAAAATTACTTTTCCAAATATATTATTGTGAAGTCTATCAGACTCTTCACCAAGCAAATTCCAACCCATAAGGCCTTGTAAATTTTTATAGAAAGTCAGGCCATAAAGAATGACTTATACTGGCTGGTTTTGAATGCAGGCTTAGATTTTTGAACTGTCTGTTTTTAATGTTGGTATTTTGTGCAATCTAGTAAAAAATTTTAAGGGACTGAAATAGCATCACAGTGAATATATTGCAGCTGGTGATTTTTCAATGCATTCAGCAGTCTTTTTGGGAAGGTGGTAAAAACTGAAAAACCATATTGGGAGAAGATGCCATTTGAAACTTCCTGTGTAGTTAAGGATATTAACAAATCTGCTAGAAATAAGGGAAATAGCAGATATTTTAGTGTCTTCTGATATTCTGTTGTTTAAATGAAGAGAAATGGATTATCTCCTTTTTAGAAGCCTCAGAAAAAATTAACCTAGTTACTAGATCTCTTTCTTAAATTTCTAATTTTCAAGAACACCTTGCAGAGGAAAAAACATCCCATATCAAATCACCACTTTGTTAATCACCTAAAATTATTTGAGAGCAATAAAATTTATATATCCTATTGCTACAGAAACAGTCACAGAATCACAGAATCACAGAATCACAGAATCACAGAATCACAGAATCACAGAATGGTTGAGGTTAGAAAGGACCTTTGCACATCATCTGGTTTAATATCCCTGCTCAAGCAGGGCCACAGAGAGTCAGTGTCCCAGAAACATGTCCAGACAACTCTTGAAATTCTCTGAAGAGGGACACTGCATAATCTCACTGGGCAACCCGTAGTAGTGCTCAGTCATCCTCATAGACAAGAAATGTTTCCTGATGTTCACAGGGAACCTCCTGTGTTTCCTTTTTTGTTCATTGCCTCAAGTCCTATCACCACTGAAAAGCATTTGTTTCTATCTTCTTTATAGCCTCTCTTCAGGTTGTTTAGAGAAATTGGTAACCTTGTCACTGAGCCTTGTCTTCTCCAGGCTCAACAGTCCCATATGTTTCAGCTTTTCCTGAAAGGTGAGATGCTTCAGTGTCCTGAACATCGTTGTTGCTCTTTTCTGGAATTTGTCCAACACTTCCATGTCTCTCTTGTACTGGGGAGTCCAGGACTGGACACAGTATTCTAGGTGTGGCTTCAGCAGTACTGAGCAATGGGACTGGAACACCTCTCTTGATCTGCTGGCAATGTCGTCTAAAGCAGTCCAGGGTGCTGCCAGCCTTCTTTGCTGCAAGGGCACATCACTGACTGATGTTCAGCCAGGACCCCCAGGGCCTTTTCTGCCCAGTTGCTTTCTAGATGGGTGGCCTCCAGCATATACTGGTGAGGGGGGCTTTTCCTCTCTAGGTGCAAGACTTTACACTTCTCTTTGTCAAGGTTCATGAGTGTCCTGTCAGTTCACCTCTGCAGACTGCCAGCCTCTCTTCATGGCAGCACAACTCTCTGATGTATCACCACCCCTCCCAGTTTTATATCACCTGCAGACTAGCTGAGGGTACATGCTGCCTCATCATCTCATTCAATCCATTGATTAAGATATTAGGCAAGACTGGATGCAGTATGGACCCCTAGACACCAGTAAACACCACTAGTGCAGTCACTAGCGTGTCACTCGCCTCCAGTCATGTAAGGAAAAATGTAGCTTCACCAAATCTAAGGAATATTATTGTCCCTTTCTGATATGCCTATTTCTTAGAGCAAACATGTCCTGAGACTTGGAAAAGTAACTGTAAAACAAAATAAGTGGCTTTGTAGTGGATTTGGATAGGAAATGGGGAAAAGGGACAATAAGCCAAAATACTTTCAAATTTACTGACACAATGCACATTTTTTGTCTCTATGGTCACTTGATGCGATGAACACTGCTGCATGCATCCAGAACTTGCCTATAAACATTACCAAGATCAAACAAGTAACTTTTTTTTTGCTTTTGCATACAAGGAAATGCATAATTCTTGCTACTCTTCCAGTCACAATTCCCAACTAGTCTACCCTAATAAAAAAGATCTTTCTCATCTTTTTGTTTTGGTGTGCACTGTTGAGGTGCTCAGTGTCATGCACTAAGTTATTCTGAAAATGGTTCAACTGAGAACCGCATCCAAAAAAGTACCATACTCTCAACATGAATGATATCTTCTATTAAGTAAATAAAGAATTGTTAATGCTAACTTTTAGGGGTGGAATTGGTCTGTCTATCAGGGAAATAGTATTTCCAAAACATTATATGACAAGCAATATATTGTTTCCATTATTTTGAGTGCTTTCTGCAACAGTTCTTTGCTTATTGTCATTTGATTTTTTCACTTTCTGTGAGCACTACTGAAATTAATTATTCTTCCACTTCATTTTTTCAGAAAAATGTCATCAAATAGTAGGTTAACAAACTTACTCTGAATTCTTATTGGGACGTAGAGTTGATCGTCGCATTGTTTGATCAAAACCAAAATTCCAGAAAATACATAGCTCAACATAACCATATTTTCAGTTAACTCATTCCTAATTAGGGAATATCTCCATAAGATGTACCAATCAACGTGAGATCACTAGTGTTAGAATTTTATTTTATAATTAATACCTCTGACACCACAAAAAGCTCAATTTATCATTTTAATGAATAGGTGACGAAGGATTTGTTGCAAAAGAAAGCTGTATTTGGAAAATTTTTACTTGCCTTTTTTCTCTTTTTTTTAAAAAAAGATAGGAAAAGAGAAAAGCCTGCTACCCTCTACTGAATGATTTTACTTCCTATATAAATAGGCAATAGTTCTTTATTTCTCTTGCACTGACCTCTAAATATCATATATTCACAATCCAGCCCATGGAACACCATAACCCAGGCTGGATCATATATTAATGTCACACGCTTAAGCTGCTAAAAAAGGTATAGGTGTTCAGTGAACAACTTCATGGACACTGAAGTAATATTTTCCAAGATGACTAGTGTAGCAGAGATGCTAACTATCAGTAGTAAATGATTAGTATAAGTTACAGTGGTGTTGACTGTAGCCACAGGGACTTTACAAAAGGGAATACCCTCTGACCTTAAAAGGTGGAGATGAACAAAGCCAAGATTTTTCTTGTGCTCACAGTACATATGGCTTCGTAGGATAAACCTTTTAGCTAGTGGTCTATCACAAAAAGGTGAATACACATCCATTGTCTATACTGAAGTTCACAAGCACTAATTAAAAGATAAACACTTCAATAACTAATTGTATGAGTGCTAGCTTTTACCTAATGGTAGTTTAAGTCACTTATTTTCATTTCCTTTAAATATCGATAAAGTCTTCCAATCATAAACCAAACCAACAAACAACAAATAAAGCCCACAACAGTTTATAAACTAAAAAAAAAAAAAAAAAGGTATCCAAATTGTCTTCAGTGTCTGATTTTACTTGCAAAAGGAATTGACAGAAGGGTAGGAGGGTTTTTACATTACTTTATATTCTTATTTTTCTAAACTGAGAAGATTATTGTTAGGCTCCTTCTGAAAATGGTTGGCTTTATTTTCTCACCACTAATTCTTTCTTAATAAACTATTTTGAATTGGAGTTTTTTTGACCTGTGGTACTGAATAAATGGCTAACATATTCTACTTTTTATAGCCTGAAGATTATAAACTTGTGAAAATAACATGTAATGCCAGTGTCTTTACTTAGCCAGAAAATTTTCAATAACAACTTTTTCAGGGAGGCTTGTTCTGTGTTTTTAAGAAATTAATATTATAAATGCAGAATAGATTCTGTCAAAAGGGAAGCTCTGCCACAGAGAAATTCTTCTAAATTTTGGGTTGACAGCAACAAATGAAAATATATGACAAAATAACCGGGTCGTATGTTTACTCTTTTTACTTCATGTTTACTCCTCTTATCTAACTACAGTTAATGTTGCTTTGTTACCATTGCATCTAATATCTCTTTTCAATCTAGAAACTTCCACCAACTTTAAAAGGAACGTGAACGTGTAACTTAATCTAACAGCCTCGAAGAAATAAACTCTAATTACAGTCGCCTTCTTGAAATTATGGAAAACTTTGAATCTTAGTTTGAACAACTTATGCTGGCCTTTGTAATGTGATTTTGCAGTGATGATAACACTAATGACATGGGCTATGAATTCTAATTGAAATCAACTCTGGATTCAACTGGGGGGAAAAAAGCTCACTGATTCCCATTGGTCTCGTTGAATTCCATGACAGAGGATGCTTTTCTTGGAGTCAAGACCACTTCAAACAGTTCTGCCTTTTTTCCATTCCCAGGCTTCTTTACACCCTCCCAGTTGTGGTGGTTTAATTTTTATAGAACTGTGTGGTCAGATAGATCAAGGAACTGATCAAGGGTTTTTAATGTCTGTCTTAGCATAACCGAAAACATATTTGAAAAGCAGGTGTGCTTTGAGCCACCTTTGCCATTCAGTGAAACTATTGGATTACCCTCTGATTTTTTACCACATAAGTTAGAGGCAGGTTTACTATTTAAGGAAGGAGAGATTACAATTTCTCCCATAATAAAGTTCAGATAACTATTTCTGAAATTTCATTCTTATATTTCTACACTCTGATATCAGTTTTACCCGTATAGATCCATCCAAGAAATAAAAAATGGCTTGACCTTCTTACCCATCTCTCGTGTTTCAGTCATGAGCAGAAGCTGTTACTCGTTTTAGTAGTTCTCCTCAACCTATGTCACTCTTTGTCTCAGCAATAAATAAATAGAACTCTTTGGATTTTAGTAAATTATCTGATTTCAACAGGGTTGTTAGCCAAGTAAAACAACAAACAGGATGATATACTATTCATGTAAAAGTCAAAAGGAATATGACTGATGGTAACGAAACAAGTTTTGTAAAAAAAAATGAATGTTCTAAATTCTTTGATCTTTCTTTGAAGTTTGTAAGTTTTGTTTAGAATTTGTAGGTTGGTTTACAAAAGTTGTCTGGTTTTTTTTTATGATCAGGTAAAAATGCACATTATAGAAAAATTGTATTCAACTGTAGTAAAGTATACATTCAAATGTGATGTAGTTTATACAAAGCAGTATATGTATACATGAAGCCTGAGAGATATTATCCTGGAAAATTCTTTGCTAAGGGCATAGAGACTATCAACTTAACATGAACTTCCGCTAAACTGATGTGGCAAAAATGTGTGATATGATACTTTGGTGTATTAGGAGAATGACCCCATTAAAAGAGATTATGTTATCTCTGTGGTCATAATGCAAGAAAGAGAAAAAAAGTATTACAGCTGAGACCTGCTTTCTAAATTTTTTAGTCTGTAGTTAAATTCTCAGGTCATGTGGAAATGCAGAAGTCAGTAGGGGTTAAGAAAAAGAGACACTTTGGCTTAAATTCTTCAGCTTTTGGGGATTATGTGGGTGTCATACCTGTAAAACATCATTATTTGTTGTGGGTTTACCCTAGTAGGTAGCTCAGCACCACACAGCTGCTCACTCATTCCCCTGCAGCGGAATGGGAGAGAAAAGCAGGGTTCCATCAAGCATAATGGTTACCTGAGAAGAAAAACACAATCTCTTCAAATGTCACCCCTTCATCCCTCTTCCCCCCAGTTTTTATCACTGAGCATAACATCTTATGGCATGAAATACCTCTTTCATTAATTTGGGTAAACTATCTTGGCTGTGGCCCCTACCAACTCCTTTCCCTCCCCCAGCCTAGACACTGGAGGGCAACATGAGAAACAAAAAAAGCCTCAGTGCTACACAAGCAGTGCTCAGCAATCAGTGTATTATCAACACTGTTTTGGTAACAAATCCCAAACTTAACACCATAAAAACTACCAGGAAGAAAGTTAACTCTATCCCATGCAAAATCAATACACTATTTTAAAAAATAGGAAATCTAGATCACCACTACTATAGTAAGTGGAGGAATTTATAACAACTTTTTACAAAGACTACATGCAGTAATAAAAATTATATAAGGGTATTTTTGTCTTGAAGAAATCTTACTGTAATTAATTCACCATTATCTTATAAAAAGTAGTTTGGCATCACACTTTCTTCTGTCAATATTTGTACTGTTGCTTCTAGTAAAACCCCTTCCCATAAATTTCACCCTTGTACCAGGGCCTACACAGCAGTTAGTATGAAGCAAACCCCTGTTTCAGGAGGCTTCTTGCTTAAGAACTATTCTTCCGTTTTAAGAATAAATATAATGACTGAGTGAAGTGAGTTTTTAACAATCATACTTTTAAAGCTATACTAAGCCAAAAAAATACGCAACTACACGAGTAGATGATGGTAGATGGATGGTAACAGAGAGATTAGTAAGGTTTAGACAGACAGAATCAGAAGATTTATTGGACAGAATTCAAAGTCATGAGTTTTTTTCCCCTTGTGTGAGAAATAAGTCACTAAGCAAAGATTTAGTAAGTCTGCAACTCAGTTTCTGCTTGTCTGCCAAGTTCATTTACTGATATTAGAACTAAGCTGCTGTTTGAGTTGATTCTTCAAGTGAAGAAGAGTTGGTTGCATGTATATTACTTCAGAATGGAATGGAAAGCTTCCCTGATCTGAATTCCATAGGCTGATTTCTCCTGTTGCACTGTATCTATGTGCCACGTGAATAGAAAGGGTTATTTGAAGAGTTGAACCTTAAGAAATGAGGTGAGCTGAAGAGGCAGGATGTGTGTATGGAAGTATATATTCATAATGTATTCTATCAGGTTGTAGTGGGATGATTCCATCCAGCCGCTACGTCCCCCAACACACATTCACTCACACACTCACTCTCCCACAGTGACACTGAAAAGAGAATTGGAAGTACAAAAGTGAGAAAACTTGTGGTCTTGGATAGGCAGTTTAAGAAACTAAACAAAGCTGCACACACAGAGAAGGTAAAATAAGGAGTTCATTTGCTAATCCCATTAACGGATAGATGTCTGGCTGCTTCCTGAGAAGCTAGGCCTCAACATATGTAAAGGTTGCTTGGGAAGACTGGCACCATAACACTGATCATTACCCCTTCCTCTTCCTTTCATTGACTTTTCATTGCTGAAATGAAATTGCTGATACGCTATAAAATATTGTTTTGGTCAGTCTGCGTCAGCTGCGTGCCCTTCCAGACTCTTATGGACCTCCAGCCCACACCCATATGGGTAGAATGGAAGAAAGAAAAGGCCTTGATGCTGTGCAAACAAGGTTTATCAACAGCTAGAACATTGGTCTGTGTTCATTACTGTTCTAGTCACAAGCCCAAAGCACTGCACTATATGGGTTGATGTGACAAGAGTTAACTTTATCCCAGACAGACACAGCACACAGTTGCACAGCTTTGTACCTTCCCTCCAGCTGTAGAAGCAGGAGAGAGGCAGAGAGAGAGAGAGGGCCATGCTACTGCACAACAACTGGGAGCTTATCAGTTCCACAGTAGCACAGAAGGCAAACATAAGACAGAAGTTAATGACTGGAGCCAAGCTCTTTACTACTCAAGCAAATCTACATTTGCTTCAGACTACTGAGACTCAAGAGGAATATCTGCATTTCTAGTTAGCAACCATCTTGGAATAGAGGACATCAGTGATCAAGTAGCCAGTCTGTCACTGAACAAAAAAGTTAAACATTCAAGGTCCCCAGTATTATCTGAGATGAATTAGGGCTGCAGATCAGGCAAAGCAAACTCCTGATCCCTTGCTTTGAAGGCTTTTGCTTGCAGACTGCTTGCTGAACCACCTGTGGGCTCAGAGACTCGTGCTTGTCACAGGACCAAGATACGGATGAGCAATGTCCTTGCTGCTGTCAGAACCTAATGCTCATGAATGTCAGAATCTAATGCTCAGAACCAGTGTTCTTCATGTTGTTTGGAATACCTGAGCACTTGGAAGCATTGGAGTTAATGGCGATTGAAGTCGACAATAAGAATAGTAGTAAAAGGCCTATTTTGCTACTTGCTTTGAGCAGTACCCATATTAATAATCATTTATGTAATGCAGTACTTTCATAATCTGTTTTGACAGGCAATATCATTGCTTCTATTCATGGGTTAGGAAATAGCCCTACACCGTGTCTAAACTGCAGGTATTCAAAAGGTAAAATTGGAAGTAGAATCTAATTCAACTTGTTATCCTAGGTTCTGTCTCTTATCACCCCAGAAACTTACCGGAAGAGGTTTCACAGAGATTGAATTGTATAGTTTGCTATACATCCTAGGCTCTGAAATTAATGGTGTTACATCATCATCATCATCATGGCTAGGCTTCGCGAACAAAGATTTGGGAAGGGCTCTACCCACGTTTGTTACAAGCGCTTTGGTGGCTAAAAAGGCCAATACGAGATAGACACGTCCAGTTGCAAAAGGCACAGCAGAAAGACTCCTTAGGTGGTAAATTCTGCAAGGCACGATTCTTTCTGCATCGTCTTTTCTCCTCAAGAGTGATCCTGTGTGCTTTCTCAAAAGCATCAGCAGCGTTACACATAGTGTGTCTCCAGACCTCCTGAATGGAGGCCAGAGTAGACCAGTTATGTTGATCAATATGGCCAAGGCTGAGATGTTTCAGGGAGTCCTTGTATCTTCTCTTTGGGGCTCCTCTCATGCGGCAGCCAGTGGCAAGTTCACCATAGAGCAAGATCTTAGGGAGGTGGTGGTCCTTCATCCTGGAGACGTGCCCTACCCAACACAGCTGTGTTCTCAGTAACATGGCCTCAATACTTGTGATTGCTGCTCGTTCTAGAACAGATGTATTGGTCACATAATCTGACCAGTGGATGTTTAGGATTGTGTGGAGACAGCATTGATGGAAGCGTTCTAGGAGACATAGGTGGTGGCGGTAGATGACCCATGATTCAGATCTATATAAGAGAGTAGGCAGCACTATGGCTCTGTAAACACTGATCTTGGTACTTTTCTTCAAGTGTTTATTTCTCCAAACTCTTTTATGAAGCTTTCCGAAACCACTATATGCCTTTGCTAACCTGTTGTCTATCTCTCCGTCAATCTTACCATCTGAGGAGATGGGGCTGCCTGGGTAATTAAACTGCTGGACTGATTTGAGCTCTGATTGGCCAATGGCGACAGGGGGATGATGGAAGACTTCCTGAGGTGCTGGTTGATGGAGAACTTCTGTCTTCTTTAAGCTGACTTCCAGCCCAAAGAGCTCAGCAGCATCTGCAAAGCAGGATGTTAAATGCTCCAGAGCTGCTTCTGTGTGGGCAACAAGGGCAGCATCATCAGTATGAAGCAAGACAACAAGATGGTTTAAGGTCTTAGTGTGGGCCTTCAGTTGCCTTAGGTTGAATAGGCTTCCATCAGTACAGTATCAGATGTAGATACCATCCTGATCATCGACATCTGATGTGGTCCTTCGGAGCATCATGCTGAAAAAGATTGTGAATAGGTTTGGTGCGAGAACGCAGCCTTGTTTCACACCATTAGTTATTAGAAAGGGCTCAGAAAGTGCATTACCATATCTGACTTGGCTGTGCTGATCCTCATGGAGTGAGATGATCATTTTAAGGAACTTGGGGGGACAACCTAAACATTCCAAAATCTGCCATAGACCTTTTCTGCTCACAGTATCGAAAGCCTTGGTGAGGTTGACAAACGTTACATAGGGACCTTTGTTCTGTTCCCTACACTTCTCTTGCAGTTGTCTGAGAACAAATAACATGTCTGTGTGCTCCTGTTGGCTCTGAAACCACATTGACCTTCAGGTAGAATTCCTTCTGCTATAGCGGGTATTAGTCTGTTCAAGAGTATTCTTGCCAGGATTTTGCCAGCAATGAAGAGCAGAGTAATACCACGGTAATTTGAGCAGTCTGATTTAATTCCTTTCTTCTTATACAAGGTGATGATGACTGCATCTCGAAAGTCTGATGGCAGTTTGCCTAGTTCCCAACAGCGCACCATAAACTCGTGAAATTTAGCATGGAGTGCAAGGCCCCCATGTTTCCAGACTTCAGGTGGAATTCCATCAACCCCAGCTACCTTGCCGATTTTCACCTGCTGTATGGCCTTGAGGGTTTCTCCTAAAGTGGGGGCAGTATCCAATTCATACTTCACCGGTTGTTGTGTGATGGACTGAATGGCTGAGTCTTGGACTACACGGTTGGTACTCAAAAGAGTCTGAAAATGTTCAGACCATCGATTCAGAATGGAGGTTTTATCTGTCAGAAGCGTTTGACCATCAGCGCTGAGTAGAGGACTTTGGACTTGGTATGCTGTTTTCAGGGTCTCATAGAATCCTTTGTGATCACCCGTGTCTGCACATAATTGAGTTTTTTCAGCTAGATCGATCCACCACTTGTTCTGGATGTCACAGAGTTTCTGTTGGAGCTTGCTGCATGCAAGACGAAAGGCTGTTTTTCTTGCGTGACAGGAAGGCAGTGCAAGGTGTGCTTGGTGAGCAGTTCTCTTCTTCCTCAACAATTCCTGGATTTCTTGATTGTTTTCATCAAACCAGTCCTTGTTCTTCTTGAGGGAGAACCCTAAGGATTCTACAGAGGATTGCAGGATGCTGTTTTTAATATGGTGCCAAATTGTTTTAGGAGAGGAATCTGTAGAATCTATGGAATGGTTTCTGAGCCTAGTTTGAAGGTTTGCCTGGAATCTGTCTCTTACTGTGGCTGATTGGAGATTGTTAACTTGGAGTCTCCTCCTTGGGATACTGCCCCTTTTAGGTTTGAATTTGAGATTGAAGTTGAGTTTACAGCACACAAGTCAATGGTCTGTTTGGCATTCTGCACTGGGCATCACACGGGTGTGATGGACATCGCAGACATCTCTCTGTCGCACCAAGACATAATCAGTAAGGTGCCAATGCTTAGATCTGGGATGCATCCAGGTTGTCTTCAGACTATTTTTCTGCTGAAAGATAGTGTTAGTGATGGTGAGCTGTTGCTCCGCACAGAATTCTGGCAGAAGTCGACCATTATCGTTGCAGTTTCCAACACCATGCTTGCCTAATATTCCTTTCCAGGCTTCAAAGTTCTTTCCTACTCTGGCATTGAAATCACCAAGGATAATGATCTTATCACCTGCAGGCACCTTTTGGGTAAGGTGGTGCAGGTCAGTATAAAATTTATCTTTTTCAGCAGGGTCAGCTTGGAGAGTTGGGGTATATATACCAAAGAGGACAACATGTTGCTTGTTGTGTAGTGGAAGGCGTAGGGAGATAATGCAGTCAGAGTGACCTGTTGGCAGATTTTCGAGTTTAGGAACAGTAGAGTTTTTGATCATGAAGCTGGCTCCTGAGAGATGTTTTTTGTTTCTGGGCTTACCTGACCAAAAGAGTGTGTAACCAGCACCATGTTCTCTGAGGCTGCCTTCCTTGTGAAGGTGAACTTCACTGAGAGCAGCAATGTTGATGTTGAGACGTGACAGTTCATGGGCAGTTAGGGCAGAACGATGCTCAGGATGTCCGCTATCCACAGAATCGAGCATGGTTCTGATGTTCCAACATGCTAGAGTTAATTTAGGTACACCTTTGGAGGCAGGTGCATGCCTTTGTCTTTTGATCTTTGTGCGACTGCATTGGAAGAAGATGCCCGTTGGCTTGCAGTTAAACAACCGGGTGAAGGTGGAGATGAGCTTTGTTTAGGCCACTTTTTCTAGTCCCCTCTCTGAGTGGAGCAAGCAGTGCTGTCCTTGAAAAGGCTGTTTGGTCGTTCAGGGTGCTGCCCCAAGAGACTGTCATCTCCAGTCAGTCTCGAATGACCAATATCCTGAACCGCCTGTATGCAGGGTTGGGTCTGTGGCTTCCAGTGCACCTTTCACCTGTCGTTTCAACCTTCGCCCATTGCTACAGGACTTTTTGCATGTGGGTAAAGCCTTCAAGCCTGCACAATGGATTCTTTAGGTGAGATGCAGTATGCGCAGAACTGAACCCACCCTTTAATCCTAAGGTTCATCTGCCAGGGTCGAGCAAGCTTGGACAGTGGCAGTGAGGTCCTCAGGACATGGGTTTAATTAGAGTGACCTTCTCTTAGATGGATAGCCTTACAGGGCTAAGCAAGCTCCATCTGCCCGGGTTTGGGATTAGAATTGTCCTTCTCCTAGGATGACTGCCAGAAGGCTAACGAGCTCCTCCTGCCCAAGAATGTAGTGTATCTGGTCCTATGGTTTTGACCTGTCTGGCATGGGCGACCCTACCGAAGGCATGTACCATCGCCAGCATAGCTCGCAACGACATAGGGGTACACAGGTTTCATTCCTATTAGAATGATTTGGACATATCTTTAATTTCCTACTTTGCTATCACCTATCTATATACAATTTCCAGGAAATACCCAGGAACACCCCTTTGTCCTGACCACCCTGTCAGGGTGTAACAGAGCAAAGCAATTATATCCAGAACATGCTGAACCTGGGCAGTAGCTGCAGGTGAGCCAAAAACAAACAAACAGACAAACTGTTCTGGCCCCGGTACCCATCTGAGGCTGGGGAGCCTTACAAGGCCTCAGCCCAGCCAGGACCCCCAACATTCTAAAAGAACCCATTATCCACCCTGACCTTATCCTTACCCCACTGTGTTGCTGCATATCTACAGGCGGACTGCTCACCTGCAATGTTTCATACAGAATTGCCCCGCTCGCATTCCTGCCAGTCTGAGGACCCCCACGGGCCGCTTGACACCCTTCCCCTTCCCCAAACCTGGAACGGCAAACCTCTGTGTGCTCTGAAGGTCCCCATTCCTCTTCCATGGAGGCGCAGCACTCGCCGGCGAGGTTCCGCCTCTTTCTCTCCTCTTTCTTGCTGGGGCCAGGGTGGGGGCCGCTGGCGGCCGCGTCCAGGGGCCGGGGTCCCAGAGCCCGGTGGGCCGCGGCGTGGGGCGGGCTGGGGCTGTCTCAGAGCCCGACAGACTGCAGGCACGCCAATGGTGTTACATACTATTAAAAAAATTAATATTCTTAACTATTATGCTTAACTTGATATGTGAAACCATATGCCACTCTTTTTTCTTTCTTCTCAAATGGCTAAAGCTTTCAAAAGCATATCCATCAAGAATTTAATACATAAAAGTACAAGGGGAAGAGAGGTAGGAGACACACATTAGATGCTAGTTCCCAAGAACTCTAGGATGGTGGAAGGAACATCTCCCCCATTTTTAATTTCCTCTTTCCAGTGACTTCACTGCTGTCACCTTCTAATAACTTGAGATTCTGGCCAAGGCAACAATGCTGAAATTCCAGTTGTGAAGCTTCAGTTACAGATTTTTTCTTTATCACTGGAAATAAGAATATACCCTCAACTCTGCAAGTAAACCTTTTCTTATGTGATTTCCTATCACTTTAATCTGACAAGTATTAAAAGCTGTAATCACATAAATGTGCTTTGGTATGTGGCCATGGTTGTGGTATCTCAGTATACAGTATTTCCATTCACAACCAAGAAATTAAGCTTTCCCAGTATATCCTTCAGTTCCTCTTTAATTTTGTGCAGCAGAGTATGACAACACTTTTCACTCTGATGTTTCCTATATGGAAATGTTTCAATAGGACACAGACCTCTAAGACACTCTTGGAGAAGTTACATCTTACATAATGGAAGAATTTAAGGAAACAGACTGTTGGCTGTGTTAAACACCATGAATGAGTGAAGATATGATGACTGGGTTAAGCACCGGGGAAGTTTTAAGACCTCTTAGAAAAACATATAGAAGTTCCCTATGAAGTATTGTAGTACCAGCAGATGAGACTGCCACTGTTGAGTATCTAGGATTTTAAACTGAGAGAGAGAAGCAGGCAAAAATAAAGTAGTAAAATTGTGAAAAGCCTTGGATGGGAGGGGCATAGCTGAGGTCCCACTGAGCATGCTGAAGATCAGTACATTCCTATTAAAGATGAGCTAGTATGGGTTTGAAATGGGAATTTTTGTGACTTAGAAAAATGGTCACTGGTAATTTTGCCACACTGATGTTAATGGAGCTGGGTTTAATCTTATTTCCTAAGTTAGATGGCTGCCTAACATAGTTCACTTCTAAGCAACAGGAATGTCAGTTAGGAAGATATCGAATGAAATACAACACAGTGAAAGTGGAAAATCAAGAACTAGAAGCAAAAAAAATATACATTTGTAAATAAAAATTTTCTACAGAAATTTATTTTTTGTTAAGACCATAAAAGCATTGAATATTTAAAAGAGCTGAAAATAACTGAGAATAACTAAGACCAATACACATGAAACAAAAGGAAGTCAATATAAAATTTGCTTGCTGTTCACTTAAGGTTGTGCTTATTTCTAAGTGAATTCTGTACAGGCTTCCATTCAAATTTCAATGAATAATAAGAAATTCTAAAATCATAACTATCAAAAGTAGCAGTAAAAAGACTGAGAGATATGTATCGGGGAGGGGTTACTTTATCGGGGAAAAGGTTCGAGAGATACTGGAACGTGAAAAACTACACACCGTTGCTAGTTAACAAAGTAACTATTTATTATGAAAGGTGGCTAACAGTAAAAAACAGGCACTCAAGAGAAAGGGATTAGGAAGGAGAAAAGTGAACAAAAAGACCCTAAAAGGAAGGCACGACACCCTACTCACCCAGGTGTCACCTATAAGAGAGTCTTACCCACTCTAACCAGTAATAAAGCCTCTCTGCAGCAGCTGCGTGTTCCGAAGGGCTGGCAGGCTCCCACTTCAGCAGGCGTCCCTGCTAAAAGCAATTTGGTCCTTCGTGAAGAGCTGGCCCCCCAACACGGAAAGCGTGTCTGCTTTTATACAGTTCATTGAGTACACCTGTCCGGGGAGGTGTGGCCAGTACCACCCCGTCAGGGGTTCTCCATCCCACCCCCTTGGTTATATGTAAGTGCGCCCCTTCTGTGCATGCGTGAGAACTTTGGAAATCCCCTCACGCATGCGCAGTGAGTCCTGGGGGTCTTTCCCAATTGAGTCTGGGGGCAAGCATTCCTCACCTCATCATCACTTTCTCCTCCAAATGCCCTTTACGAGCCATTAACCAATCACAGGAGACCAATTAAAACAGTTTATACAGAAGTTCTCCCTCCAAGGCCAAATTCACTGCTTTGTCAGTGGACTTGGTGGGGAGAACTATAAACTACTGCAGGTGGCTAAGGCCAAACACAGCCCAAAAATATCCTCCCAACTTCGTCCCAATACAGAGATATCAAAATTTTTGCTTGGATTTGGACTTTAAATCTAAATCTTTGTACATTGAAAGGTAGACTGGAATTACAAAATACAATAAATATTTTGGGAAAGGACAAAACCAATTTTCTTATAAATATGTTATAAAGGGACATTTTTATATTTCAGTTTTTGGTTTTGGTTTGGTTTGGTTCTGGTTTTTTTACCTCATTGAAGTAAAATTCCAGGCAAATGGAATTCCTCTTACAGGGATATACATATATAGATATAAATCCTTATATTCATTTGACGTTTGTCTATTCTGCTATACAGGATTTAATCTATGTCACTCCGAACTTGTCTCCTTTTAGCTGAAAGTGACTGTTCCTACAAAAAGGAATAATTTTTCCTTTACTTTTTTTCTCCCTCCACTTTTTGGTGAGTTGACCCCAGCCAGCAGCTAAACACTCACACAGTCACTTACTCATTGCTACTTCCCCTACCACAACAAAGTTGGACAGGGGAGAGATTAGAAAGACTGAAACAAAAAAAAAAACTCGTGGATTGAGATACAGACAGTTCAATAGGTGAAGGAAAGACTAAAAAAAATCCAAACAACTAAACAACACAATCTAATCATTCTCCATATCCCAGGAGCAGACTGATGCCCAGCCAGTTTTCATGTAATGGCCACCTTGGAAGCCAAGGAACCCCACACTTTTCTTCCTCTACCCCAGTTTTAATGCTAACTATGATGTTACATGTTTTGGAATATCCCTTTGAGAAATTTATGACAGCTGTCCCAGTGTTCCCTCCTAACTTCTTTCTGACACCCAGCTTCCTCTCTGTGGAGGAATGGGGTTGCAGAATGGGAAAGGAGGAGCTATTGATGCTGTGCAAACACTGTTTAACAACAGTCAAAATACTCATGTATTATCAATGTTGATTTAATCACAAATCCAAACCACAAATCTGTGGGAGCCCAAACCCAGCTTTCAGCAAAAGAAAGCTTGGTTGACAAACATCTCGTGATCTGAAGAAATTTGGACCCTTGTCCAGAGACCTGTTAATGTGCAACCTGAAAATATAAACTTGGCTCCAAGAAGAATTAAGAAAGGACTTTTTGAGATGATTGTTAAAACCATGTCTAAACCCCTGTAATCCCTCTATTCCCCATGTAATCCTACCAGAAGAAAAATTAACTATTTGGAAATTGCATTAAAAACTTGCGTAACTCCCCTGTTAACATAGGTTGTCCCCTTCATTAACATGTCCATCCTAGATGCCTTTAAAATTGTGTTCCCATGTTCAATAAAGCATTCCAGTTTTCCCCATGCTGGAATCGTGTCTAGCTTTTATTTTTCAGACCGCCACTCAAATCCACAACCACAGGGGTTGCTATGAACACAGTTAATACCAGCCAGACACAATAGAGTCTTAGAACAGCTTGCCAATTTTTCAGGCCTCTGGGTAACTGCATGTTACCTACCTAGCCTGTCTTTTCAGTTTTCAACAAATAAAGCATACCCCATTTTCTGTTATGATTTTGGGCTTTTTAATTTTTTGTTCCAGAATTGAGATGTGAGGAGGTGTTATATGTTCACAGTTTATAAAGTTATTTGTGATCTTTCAAAATGAGACTAAAGAAATTTATTTAGATTTGTTTCAAGTAGTTTGTTCCCTCCAGAGCTGATTCTTGGCTGCAGGACCATCAGATAACCACTGTGTTGGAAATGTATGAACACTAGGATAAGATAAAAACTAACTTTCATGTTCATTTTTTTCTCTGTCTTAAAGAATTAATAATGGAAATGAAAACCATTACCATCCATGTAGCAGCCATTACCTACTTAGATAGCTTTGAAGCTTCCCAGCACAAAGAGTTGCTGAAAATAGAAGCCAGGGAGCTTATACCTATTAGAGAGCTGGGACCAGAAAATGTGGTGGGGGTGGAACTTCCATGCTGTGCAAATTAGTGCTGAAATTATCTTGGCCTTTTATAGCTACTGTTAATCCAGTGTTCTTTGCTGTTTTTCTATCAGCTGAAACGAATGGTAATTCAGCAAAACAAAAATAATAGACTTTTTTTGTGTGTGTTTCACAGTTGAGTTTCATTAAAAGCTTTAATCTAAACTCCATCGTGGGAAGTCTCACAGAGCTAAAATGGGTAATCTCTTAAGGGCTTTTCCTTTTAAACAGAGGTCATATCTTACAAGCACTATTTGGCGAATTTTTTTAGGATCTGGGGTGTTTTGTTTTTTGCAGGTTTTCTTTTTGTGTGTCTTCTTCCCTTCCAGTTGTCATTGTCTTAAAAAAATCATTGCAATTGCTTTTGAAAAAAATAAGGATTAGTTCACAAAGCTCGATTTTAATGGGCTGGAAAGAGGAAGAGAAAGAATGATTCTGGAAGGGGGAGATAGGGGCTGACCAAAGCAGGGGCTGACTGTCATTTGACATTCACTGCTATAGAGGTGAATGCAACTTACAGGAGGAGCTGGAAAGGTCACTGCACGGTAAAGCTGTTTAATTTTGTTCTATGTTTCTGGTTTCTTAGGGACAGGAAAACAGAAAACCCCATTATTACCATTGGAATGATGCATTCATGCCTGTGAATTCATGGGGTTGAGTAGACCTTCGTTTTAAGGGCAATTTCCTCTAAAAAGTGAAAGTTGGTAGGCCAATAGGCAATCTCATTATTCTGTAGCTCCGATACATTGGGAAAACTTAAATGAATGGATAATTTGCAGTTTGATTAGATACTTTGGTTACAGCTTGCTTAATTTTTCCAGAGGGTCAGCCATTGTACAAATAAGAGGTTGCCAAACCTTCACACCCATCACCCCCCTCCCAAGTCTGTTTTTCATGTAGAGAAGAGACAATAGAGAATGCAAGGAGATTCTGTATCTCTTTGCAACTGAAGCAGCCTCCTAGGTTTCAGTTGTACCAGAATTAATCACCTTGTGCTTATTTTGCATGCCCGTGTTATTGATCTGCTCATTACCATGTTCTTAAATCCTTTTTTACTTATAATGCTGGGGCCTGAAATCTCAAGGCAAGGCTTTATGTCAGGAGCGAACTTAATTCAAGCACTTTGTTCACAGTGGATCAATTAAAATATTCATTCACTATAAAAGTTTGCATCCAAAGGACATTAAAGCTATAAATTAAGTGAACAGGTTCCAATACACTTATAATTAGGCTTCCCATAAAATATTTCATAACATATTTATCTGGGGCCCAGCTCTGCAGTGTAACAGACAACAACATTGGTGTATTAAGAACAGGTAAAAAACACAATACTGTGAAAATGATTCAAGGGATAATAGTACAAACATTACAGGAACTTATCTAAAGGGAAAAATGAAGTGAAAAGGGCATTTTTGTGTGTCACAATTAATGACAACCAAAAATGTCCTTGCTGATAGGATTTGGAGCAGTTTTTAGGTATGCCCACTTTTATTCCTGTTACTGCTCTGTTGGGTCAGCTACCAGCTTGCTGTGACTCCATTTTCTGTCCATTGAAAGAAGTAATGGTGTTTTTTAAAAAAAATTGTAAACTTCTAGCAGATAGCTATTTCTCACAAAGGATGGGAAGAAAGGAAAAGAATTAAAAAGAGAAATTAACTTTAGTGCAATTTCTAGGCACAAAATATATCTTTTTTTTTTTTTTTTGTAGACAAATTAGGGCTTTTTGCTTTTGGATTTTTTTTTGGCTTGTGCCAACTGTTATGTTTTGTAATGTTAACTGAATGCAAAGTACTTTTGTGTTTTAATACCTTGAAGTCAGAAGAAATCAGAGCTTACATTTTACCTAAAATGATAATTTCTTTATAGAAATAGTAATTTATAAAAATATAATTTCTTCAAGACAGTCAGAAGAACATTCAGTACCTTGGGCCAAGCATATATGCAAATAGTTTGTGTATGTATTTTTATAAGTAGGATATTGTCTCAGCCTTCACCTCATGCAGTAAATTCACAGTACTGTATACAGTAAATGTCATTCAGTAAGTGTGAAATTCATGCCTGATTAGATATGATGTAGAATTAAGAAGCAAAGCACAAGTTTTTTTTTCTGTCAATGAAAGCTCATTGAGCTTCCCGGAGACTGCGGATTTCTTCCTTGAAATCTCTGAAGCGAAGCATACACTAGCAGAAGCACAAAGGCAGTCACGCAATGCCTCCCCCTGTTTATATACACATGGCAGCTAAATTTTAAACATGAGTAAATTGCATCTATCAAAGTAAGGGCAACAGCTTTGCATATGCTCTTTTATGTCCATGTAGCTTTTGGATGTAAGTCTCAGTGTTTATTACCCATTATACTGCATCATCCCATACCCTTTTCAATGCCTGTGCATGAGCACCCAGTTTGTTTGAAGTATCTGCCTAAGCTGAATACTCTTACTAAAAATGAAAAGAAATTGATTTGAGATTGCCTCCCATTCTCTCTTTTGTGTACTCTTCATTACGATTTGCTTCTTGTTTTCATCTCTTGTAGGAAATGTTTTAACCAATGTAATCAAGATCTATAACAACATAACATTGCTCATAACCCTCACAAGTCTAGAATTAATTTTTCTATAGATTTTCCAGGATTTCCAGGATTCTAACAGCTCATATGGATAATAGCCTTTGTTAAAATTAAGACTATCTTGTGTTTACTATTTCCTTTCACCTTTCTGTTAAAAATATATGCATGATTATATTAATGTATACATATATATTTACAATATAATGTCTATATATAGATCGATATGCAATGCTAATTATTTTCCCTAATAGAAGTATTGTGTTTCAAAAATAGAAAATATTGATATTTTTAACTGGTTTATACATTGCCCTCAAGCAAACACAAGTTCCAAGATTTCTTGAAATCCCTGAATACTGAGATGTAAATCTAAATCAGGTTCTCAACAAGCAATTTATATTCATGAAAATTTGAAACAGTTCTTTTCTATTGAATACCTTCCGGATCTGTTTGTCTCTAATGCAAGTGAGCTAGCTGGGGACGTCAAGACTCGAGGCAGCCTGGACTGCAGTGATCATGCTTTGGTGAAGTTCACAGTCCTGAGGGATATGGGTCAGGTAAGGAATAAAGTTAGGCCACTGAACTTCAGGAACTTTAGCTGGAAGACTTGCAGCTCTTCAGGGAGATAGTCAGTGGGATCCCCTGGGAGAGTGCCTTTGGCGGCAAGGGACTGGAACAGAGCCAGTAGATCTTAAAGGGGAGTCTTGCATAGAACACAAGAGCTAGAAATTCCCAGGAGCAAGAAACTGGGCAAGGAAGGTAAGAGACCAGCATGGCTGAGTAGAGATCTGCTGGTCAAACTGAAGGGAAAGAAGCAAATGATAGACAGGTTGAAGTTAGGACAGATGACATGGGAACACTATAGAGATGAAGTTTGGTTGTGTAGGAATGGGGGCTCAAGCCAGGTCAGAAGGTTAAGGCGAATCTGGAACTGAACCTGTCAAGGGACACAAAGAATAACAGGAAGGATTTCTACAGATATGTTAACCTGAAAAGGAAGGACAAAGAAGATGTACATCTGCTGATAAACAATGCTAGAAAACTGGTAAGAACGGAGGAGGAGAAGGTTGAATACCCAAAAATTTTTTGCTTCAGTCTTCAGTGGCAACCTCTCTTCCCACACCTCTCAAGTGGAGGGACAGTAGGATGGGGACTGGAGGAGCAAAGTCCCTCCCACACTGTAAGTAAAGATCAGGTTCATGACCATCTGAGGAACCTGAACGTACACAGGTCTATGTGACCAGATGAGATGCACTCCAGAGTCATGATGGAATGGGCTGATGTAGTTGCCAAGCCACTCTCCGTGATATTTAAAAAGTCATGGAAGTCAGGTGAAGTCTCAGGTGACTGGAAAAAGGGAAACATTGTACCCATCTTTACAAAGGGTAGAAAGGATGACCCTGTGTCCTAGTTAGGACAACTGAGACCAGTTCATCATGGTATGGGTGTAACCCAAAACTGTGTATTCTATAGCCTTCCATGCCATTTCCCAGAAACTGTTGTCAATAGACTATTTGCACCCTCTGCCCATAGAGCCTGACTCCTCAGGCTATAAACTAGGTGTTAAGAGGCCTATGAGATAGGAGGATGCTCTTGTCCTCACACCCTTTGTGGAACTCCCCGCCCTGAGGGAAGCACTGAACATTCCTGCCTGAACTGGAGGATATATAATCTTGGAGTCTTGGAACATTTTGAACCACTCTGTGGGATCCAGAGAAAGACTGCAGCTCATCGCTCTCAACCAGACTTAGACCACCACCCTATACTGGACTGCAATCACCACTTTTGACCAGACTGCAACAGCTCTCCCACCAGCAGGTTCTTCCCCTCTCCCTTTACTTTGGACTCAAGCGGGGCCCAAGGAACACCACTTTGTTCATGCCCCAGGGTGCTGGGTTATACATTTGGGTTTTGTGGGTTAAGACCAATTGTTTGTATGATTGTACTTACTGTATTATTTTAGTAAATTGTTATTCTGACTTATAATCTCTCCTTTGAGTTGAGTTCATTTCCCCTGCTGGTTAACTCTAAACCAGCACACCCTGGGAAATCAGTTGACAATGCATGTACACAACTAATTTTGTAATGTATTGGTTCAGTTGAACTGACACTATAAAAAGTGAATTGAGAAAGACATGATAGGAGCTATTCATACTGATAGTTTTCTCTGAGGTTGCTTGTGGTATCCTGGAAGGTTAGATGCTGACTTTTATTTTTATATGTACTACTAATTTAACACTTCCTAGACAATGAAAACTTCTATTATAAAGAATATTTGGTAACAATTTTATTTCAACAAGTGAAATGCCATTAAAGTCATGTGCTGCACTTGGAGGAGGAAAGAAGTGCAAATTCAGTCCTTCATATTTTTTTTGAGTTACACTGGAAGCTTCTCATTCAGCTGCAATATAGCATAGTTGACTAGATGAACAAAAAGCTATCACTAAAGATGTAATTTCAATTTCTTACTCATTTCCTCTCTTGTTTACAGTTTCTGTTGTAAGGACTTATCTTCCAACTCCTAGACAATGGCAACCCGTGAATAAAAAATCTCAATGTCAAAAACGTCTAGGGAAATGGAAAAAGAAAATGACTAGTGAGAAAACCTCAGACTTTCCTTCTCAGGACCTATGGACAGTGGCTTTCGCAGTTACGTTAATTTAATGATGACACATGCGTAGCACTGCTTTTACCACTTCTCATGGATCTGGAATGGTGAGCTGTACCCTCTGTGAAGGATGTGAAGCTCGTTTTCTAGGAGTGCATGAGTAACAATCCAAATCAAAGAATGTGCTACTTTCAAATAGCATTCAGGAACCCGTGCTTTTCAAAACAATCATAGACTTTTATTTCTCAGGTCTGGCAGTTTGCGTAGAAAAATCTCCTTGATCATGACAGTCTATCATACAAAACTGGAGATGGGAAGAAATGGTAATTGTTTGAAACTAGAGTATTTATTTAGCTACATGCCAGGAGAGGTCTGGCAAAACCCCAGCTGGACTGAATAATGTATTCCTTTGAAGAAATAGCTCTGCCTTTGTGCTTCTCTATAGACATAGTCAGAGTTTCACTACCTGGTGGACTGCATTTAATATCAAGAGCATGAAATATCAGGATTAGGGCAGTATCTGTAGTCAAGTACCATAGTACATTACTCTGAGACATCACTGGTGATGAAATGTGTGAAAGTTAAGAAGATTTCAAGGGGTCTGAATTCAAGCTGCATTCAGAATTGTGTCATTCAGACTTGAGGTGTTGAAATCTAGTTGTGAGGCTGTGGGCAGTGGATGGACAAATGAAATACATGAGATAGAGTTGGACATAAAGAAATATAACAGACTTACTCTTTATTTAGATGTCTCAGTATTTTCAGGTGTTCTGTTTCTGGCTGAGACAGAGTTCTGTTCTTCTCAGTAGCTGATACAGTGCTGTATTTTGGATTTAGTATCCAAGAAATGTTGATAACACAGCAATGGTTTAGTTGTTGCTTGGTAGCACTTACCCTGAGCCAAGGGCTTTTCAGTTTCCTGTGCTCTGCCAGGGAGCAGGTGCACAAGAAGTTGACGGGGAGCATGGTCAGAACAGCTGACCTGAACTGGCCAAAGGGATATACCCATACCACAGAATATCATGCCCAGTGTATAAACTGAGGTTGCTTTTTTATTTGGTTGGTTGTACTTTCTTCAATTATTAAATTGTTACTATCTCAGCCCATGAGGTTTACCTTTTCTTTCTTATTCTCCTCCACTTCAGGGTGGGGAGGGAGTGGGGATTGTGTGATCAGCAGCATGGTACTTAGTCATTGCCTGGGATTGAACCACAACATCAGGTCTGACAGGCAGAGGAGAATTTGACAGAAGACAATGCATTAGCCCTCTCTTTATTTCTGAACGATTCTGTCTTTTCATAATAGACAGCGCAAAACAACACTTTGGGGTGAGGTGAGTGTAGGATGATGCATAATCAGACTAATCAAGATCTGTGCTACATGTTGCATGATAACCAGTACTGCTGTTACTGTTGTTTCAAGTGACTAGCTCTACAGGTTTCCTAAGACTTCTGAAAGTTGCTTCATTTGAAAGATTTCATATTTTTATGATTGCGTAATCCTTAGATTTCTTAAAGTTCTTTTTTTCTGCCTTTGAATATGCAAAAATCCTGTTCTCTTTATCAATATTACTAGGGAGACCAAAATTTGATTCGGAACTCCTTGGTTATGACTATCCATATTCATGCAACTATTTATTCAGTTCCCGTACATGCAGAACTTTAAACATCTGCTTAAGCCATTGAAATTCACTTTTCTTCAGTGATTTATCTCGCTAAGGATCTGCAAGCCAAACGTGTTTATTCAGATAGGATCAAAACTTGCTAGCAATGCAACCTTAGTTTTTAGTATATTAAAGAAAACTGAAGTTCTTTGTTATTTATTAACATATCTTTTAAACTCATTTTCTTGTGTTAACAAAGGAATAGAAATGCCTTGAAATTATCTCTAGGATAAAAATGTGTTAGTTATGTGTGTTTGAATGTGACGGAAAATACAGGGACAGGAAGAGAAGGAACAACTTCCCATGATTTTTGGATCACTTATCCATGTCTGTGACAAACACCCTTAGAGACTCAATTTCACTAAAATTTTAATATATCCAGCCACAGTGCTTTTTACCACTAGTGAATATCATAATAAACTGAGAATTGTAGGCAGAAACTATGTGGGTTATGAAGAACTGTAATGTCTTGTGACTTAAAAATAACTCTTGACCTGTCAAAGGAATTTTAAAACAACAGACATATTCTAAAATTAAATACTTATTATGAGTGTAGTACTATCCAGACAAGAACTCATTTGGGGATGCTTTCTCACAGTCTCTGTGAAATTCTGCCCTCCCTCCCTAGCAGAACATCTACTCTCTCCTTACAGAATTGGCTGCAACCTAATTCTTCTTACACCTACCACACAGACCACAGCCTTCATGACAAAGCTGCACTGTGCTGAGCAGCTTCTGTCTTTGTCCAGGGTAGGAAAGATGCAGAGCTGTGGCTGCTAAGAGAGGGGATGGCATACTTCACGTTCACTCACAAGCTGGTCACAACACTCACAATTATGTGGTGCTGAAGACAGGGTCTGTCTTTTCAAATAATACTGGGAGTTAACAATTTATATTAAAAACTGGGGTTCAGGGATGAGTTAGATCTTTAATTAGGTTTATACTGATGCTTTCACAAGCAGTAGGTATACTGAGGCTACTCACATACCTTCTTGAATACCTATTCTTATGTTATCTTAATGTTTGAGAGATGTTGTCTGTACTTTTGGTCTTTGCTGAACATATACGTTAGTCATGCAGGCCTAAAAATAATTTCTGTAGGCCAATACTGCATTTGGGTGCTTAGAATTCCAAGTAATGGTGGCTTTCAAAGTGAAGAGACCCAATGGTAGAATTAGAAATTTACTCAAATGGCAGGATTTAAAATTATGCTTCTGAAAATCATAGTCCAGGGGTTTTGGATCAGAGAACCAATTGAAAATCCAGGCATCCAAAATCACATATTTGCATTGTGATCATCCTAAGCTCATCAGAGCTTACCTTCAGTGTAGGCAATAAAAACAGTGAGTAAACTATGTCAAAATTCTTATATGAAAGGGTTATTTAGAGAACTGAACCACGGAACAGTGAATCTTTTTTCCCATTTGCTTAGGCAGATTTGAATCAGTTTCCAAATGCAAAAGGCAAGATTTAAGTCAAGCCTTTTAATGTTTGTCTGTTGCTATTCTGGAATTTGATCTATGTGACAGTTCTACTATTGAGAAAACATCCATTTTAGTCCTCTTCTTTCCAATACATTTTTTCTGAGCCTTCAGTTTCCTGGAAACATACCCTGCAAATCAGCTATGGAACAAATATTAGATAAGAGAAATAATATTATTTTCCTTTCTCTCCTAGTCTACATGAGAGAATGTAATTTTCATGTCTTCCATGGTATGCTGTCACAGCAATTTATCCAGGCACCTGCTATCATATACTTAGCTCAGTATAATGATTCTGTCTTCATGCATTGAATTACATTCACTCTGTTTCTATGCATAAACTACCTAAAATAAATAGCAGATGGTACATGTGGACTCACTCAAATTAGGTGAATCTCTCCACTCTGTAGATTTTAAGCCATTTTGGTTTTATTCTTCTTTTACAGTGGAGAGGTGTAAGAATAAGTATAGCTAGTATAAACATATTGGCTACAGGAATGTGGGGTAATCATGAGTAGATTAATATGCATTGAAGACATGCCTGAAGGCTGTGTTTTAACTTGAACAGTCGATGTAAGCCTTTTTTACTTGTTTTCATGTGTATACAATTGTAAGAATAAAATTACTCACTGACTGAAATATCTTCAGAATTGTAAAAGTGCCCAGAGAAAACAGCTAAGTGTATTCAAATACATACAAAACAACTTCCACAGCAACATTCTGCTTGGGAGAAGAAACAATCATATTAGCAGAAATATAAGGAAAGCCGTAAAATTCAAAGTTCATACGAATTTTAGAGGACACATAGTCACTTGAAACTATTACATTTCTGTTAAGGTACAGCCTTATCTTAGACTGTTTAATGAAAGAATACTATTCCCTGACTTTAAAATTTCACTGACTTCTTTTCTGGTTGTTTATAGAAGTATAGATATTGCTGATTTTTTTTTTAATAGAAAAACTACAGATAGGAAATGACGCACTTAAATGTAGTTTAATTAAAATGATTGCCAATCTTAATTAAGTTTCTCGATGTAGGTTCATTGAGCAACATTACATATAATCATGTGATTACACAGTTTTCACCAACTTTGTCACGGAATAACCATGGAGGATTTTTCACCAGTCATTTAAGAATTTCCTTAATAATTTGCTTTATCCTGGACAGTATTACATAATCTCAATATAGTTGGTACAACTTTCTATAGGCAGAAAAGGTGCAACCTTTCCTAACAAAAATGATTAGGCAGGCACAACTGATTAGTTAAAATAGAGACATGACAGGGAGGAAAAATTTATCAATAAAAGAGCAAAACTCCTATTAATATTTTTCAGATATTATATATGCCAGATAGATCAGCTAAGGTCAATTTGGATTGTTTTCAAGAGACAGTAGTGGAGTAGTAGTGGGTTGACCTTGGCTGGTTGCCAGATACCCAGAGAGTTGTTCTCTCACTCCCCCTCCGCAACAGGACAGGGGGAGAAAATAAGACAAGGACAAGGAAATCAGCTATCAAAAAACATCTGGGGCAAGCCAGACTCGACTGGGAGAAAATTAATTTATTGCCTATTAAAATAGAGTTGAATTAGAAGAATCACAGAATCATTGAAAGTTTTGGTTGGAAGAGACCTTCAGAAATCTCCTAGTCCGACTCCCCTTCCATGGAATGTTCTTCACTAGATCAGATTGCTCAAAGCCCCATCCAATCCGATCTTGAACACTTCTAGGGGTGGTGCATACACAACTTCTCTGGGCAAACTGTGCAAGTGTCTCACTACCCTCACCCTAAACAAAATTCCTCCTTAAATCCAATCTAAATCTTTCCTCTTGCAGTTTAAAACTATTTCTCCTTTTCTTGTTACTACAGGCCTTGGTAAAAAGCCTGTTGCTGACTTTCTTGCAATACCCCTTTAGGGTTTCTTATAAGAAAGGCTGCAATAAGGTTTCCCAAAAGCTGTCTTCTGTAGACTGAACAACCCAAACTCTCTTAGGTTTTCTTCAAAGGAGAGGTGTTACAACCCTCTTATCATTTTTGTGGCTCATCTCTGGACCCACTCGAATAGATCCGTGTCTTTCCTGTACCAGGGACCCCAGAGCTGGATGCAGTACTCCAGGTGGGGTGTCACTTGAGCAGAGTAGAGAGCGAGAGCCACCTCCCTTTACCGCTGACCATGCTTCTTTTCATGCAACACTGATTTTCTGGGTTGCAAGCGCAGATTGCCAGCTCATGTCCAATTTTACTCCCAAGTTGCCCTCTATAGGGCTACTCTCAGTCCATTTATCCCCCAGTCTGTATTGCTACTGAGTTTTTTCATGACCTATGTGCAGAGCCTTGCATTTGGTCTTGTTAAATTTCTTGGTGTTCAGATGGGCCGACTTCTTAAGCCTGTCAAGATCCTGCTGGATGAAATATATCCCCTCAAGGATATCAGCTTTACCACTCAGCTCAGTGCCATCTGCAAACACGCTGAGGGTACACTCAATCCCACTGCTTATGCCATTGATGAAGATGTTAAACAGTCTTGGTCCCAGTATGGACCCTTGAGGCTACTCATTGCTGGTTTCCAACTGAGCCATTGACTGTAATTCTTGCATTTAGAAACCCAGACAATTCCTTATGCATTGAATAGCCCATCCCTTCAATGTAAGAGCTCATCTCTTTAGATGTAAGAATGTTGGGGCTACAGTGTCAAAGGCCTTGCAGAAGTCCAGCTAGATGACATCAGTTGCTCTTCCCTTGTCCACTGGCGAAGTCACTCCATTGAAAGAAGTCACTAAATTAGTGATGTAAAGACAAACAGAGAAACACAGACAGAAACTGAAACACATTTCCACAGCTGTTTTATAACAAAGCTCAACATCATTCCTTTATTCCTGACTCTTCTAATTCCCTCACAGCCCCCAGCCCCTGAATAGCACAGGGGAATGATTAATTCAGGGTTGTGGTGAGCCTGTAACAGTTCCTCTCTGCCACTCTGTCTCCTCACACTTCTCACCTGCTCCACTGTGGTGTCTTCACGGACTGCAGTCCATTAGGATAAACATATTCCAGTGTGGACTCTCCATGGACTGCACCTCTGTTAACGACTACCTAAGTGTATCATTTAAGTCTGGAGGAGAGACTACCTAGCCTAGAAATGGTCATCCTTTGCCACGGCCTGTGGGGAAAAGGAATGGGACCGGGCACTGCAAAAAGAGGTCTTGACACAGTAGAGGTCAGCGAAGCAATGCTGATTTTATTGGGGGAGCATGAGACTTAAATAGGGTAGGATAGGGAGGTGGAACCAGGAGAGGGGAGGAGTCTAGGATTGGCAGCTCAGGGACACATGTGATAGGACAACTGGGTAAGGAAGGGAGGAGCTTGGGTGTAACCGGGGAAATGGACCAATGGTAGCTGCCTCTGCACTGCACCAAACATCAGCCAATGGCAGGCAGAGGAGTGGGAAAACAGGGTTTAGGTGGGAAAACTGTGAGGGGAAGAAGGAGACAATATGGAGGGCAGAATTTTAAAACAACAACTGGGGGTATACACAACCATATAACAGTATAACAGTGAACTGGGGAAAACTGGGGATAACAAGGAAAACTGTCCAGTCCGGTGTAAGGTCACATCCAGTAAATAAATGTCCATTTCTGTGTCATTTGTCTTATTCAGGATTGTAGATTTGTCTCCAGGCTTGAAATTGCTTCCACTCATCTGTGTGTTTCCCAACAATCCTTTGAGCTAAAATCAACAATCACTTTTTCCTTGCTCAAATACTTTTAGGTGCAACATCTTGTCCGGTATGTGGAAGCAAAAGTCTGTACTTTAACATTAGGTGGATGAAAGAGGTGTATATTTACTACCTAAAACAAGTGCCTACTTTAGGGACAAAGTGTCATACAGCACTTCACACAGTGAGTTTCGTATCTCCAAGGTGTTATTTAGAATAATGGAGACAGTTAACAGCTAGTTTTGCAACTGTGTTGCCCTCGAACACATTCTGTAGACATCTGCCTCTCTCTTATGACTATGTTATGGTCCTACATTTCTAGTTTTAGGCCTTTATTTAAACATCTAAAGATGGCAGCGAGAAATTGTCTGCTCCTTTTGGAAAGGCAAAGACAGAAAAATTGGTTTTCCGTGAAAAATTTGTTTATTTACAAATAGCTTCATGCTTCGTGTATTTTTTCCCACAATATATATTGGTGGATGCTCAACAAAACTTCTTAATTTGGTGGCTTGAAAGTTGTTGGACTTTTTTCCCCCTCAATTTATTATCTAACAGTATAAATAAATTTTTAAAAGAGAAATTTCTTTCTCTTAAAAATAAGTGTCACATTTTGTATTGTGAGCAATAAAAATCACACTGTGGTAATGAGAATAAAATTGAAGTAGTAGTCAGGCTGGCAAAGGAATAAATTAGAATACACATCTTAATGCATATTAACATTATTCAAATAATACATACAATGAATATAAAAGGATGTTGACTGGAATTAACTATTAGAACAGTGAGTTGTAGCATTCAAATGCTACAGGAAAAGCACAACCTTTCAGAGTTAATGTAAACATGTCACTAGGTGCTTTCAGTCTATTCCTGTTTTATTTTCAATTTTAATGCACAAAATAATTCAAAAGCATGGATGAAAGCACAAACCATACAGATATAGAATCACAGAGTCATATAATGGTTTGAGTTGGAAATCATCTAGTTACAACACCCTTGCCCACAGGCAAGGATGATAATCAAGAATAGTCTAAAAAAGTGGTTTGACACTAATGCTCCAACTGGAGTTTTTGTTGATACAGGTGGAACTACTTAAATATCCAGGAAAAGAGTGTACTGGGAAACTGTAAGTACTGGATCTACAAGTTTCCATGGCAAGTTTGACTGGCTTTTGATATTTATTTATTAAATATTTTAAATATTTATATTTACTCGAATTTTGTCACTGAGGTAGGTAAACACAACCAAATTCTCATTGCTTCTGCCTACTTATGTCCAGAATAGCTAGAGAGATTTGATTTCATGTAAGAACTTAACTTCTTAGTATCAATATTCACTCACACGCTCAAGTCAGTCTTTCCAGCATAAATGAGGACTTTGGAACTGAGCTATCTGCAGAATTTGTTCAAGGAAAATGACAAGATAACATATATTTTATGTTTTTACTCTGTATATATTTATGTCAATGAAAGCATATTATAGAGACATTCTCAGAAAATGTATTGTGATCAAAGCATGTTACTTTACAGATATTTTGAAAGCATTTACAGGAAAAAACAAACCACAATATTTATTTCTAACTCCAGTGAAGCTCAGTATATCTTAGCAAGTGTGCCTTGTTAGGTAAGAAGATAAAATTCTAAAATTGTTAATTCTGACACACCATTTATAAAGTCTTTAAAACAGAGATTCCATTCATTATTTTGTAATGGACTTACATGGGAAAAGAAGATCCAAGCTATTCCTACTATACGCATCTGTTCAATGAAACACTTTTTCCCCTTAAAGATGGGAAACTGCACACTGCACTTTGAAGTAGGAAATAAATTGAAAGCTCAAGAGATTGAATGGGACCCAAAAGGAAAGGAAGGAGCTGTTGGCAGTTGGGACCTACATAAACTGATAGCCATCATCAAGACGAGATACGTGTAAGACCTTGTTCTCCAAGGTTGAATGGTGATGTCAAGTGCACAGTACAGTGCTTTTGTGATTACAAGTCACTTTGTGTTTCCATGGTCAGCTAAAAAAGAGAAAAATGGCCTTTATGTGCAAGTTTGATTTCTTTGAGTTAACAGAAGTGATGTTCTTTATATAAGGGGTCACCTTCTCTTGGTATAGCCCTTAAAAAAATTATGAAAAACACACAATAACTGCAGTAGCTGCTCTGAACATGATACATGTACATTTCTCTGTGTAATTCTCATGTTATTAATTGTTTTCTCACTTGTCCACTTCTGGTGATTTTAGTGTCAGGTTTGAAATACCTGTTTCTGTAAAACTGTTGCTTTATAAATAACCTAGCCCACAGATATGAAGCAAGCTTGTCATCTGAAGGACTAGAAGCTCTCAAGTCCCACAGCATATCCAAAGCAGAATTTAACACAAAATTTAGTCTCCTCTCCTTACTTTTGTATGAAAAAGTTTATAAAGAAAATGCTTAATAGCATCTGAAATAAATATGCAGTTTTAAAAACAAAGGGGATTTTGTTACACCAGCAGCCTATATTGCATATACATCCTGATATATTTAAAGGAAACAACAAACACTACTTTGGAAAAATTCAGGCTGTCTTATTATAGAATGTATTTATGTATTAATGACTGTGATAAGAACAAATTATTTAATCCATGTGATCAGTTTGTTATGGTAATGTTTCTGGCAAAAAAAGAAAAGGGGGTGACAGATTTCTTGTTTGCTACTGCTCCAACAACCTTACAGCAAAAAATTGGTCTAGAAGGAGTTTCCTCAAATGCCATGAAGACAGACGTCATTTTCCTACTTCTTTTAGAACCACACACAACAGAAACCTTCCACTGTAAAGGTTCATTAAAAACAACCAAACAAACAAAACAGAACAAAAAAAAAAGAAAAAAAAAGAACAACTGTCTGCAACTGTTGTCAAAATACCCCAACTGTTACTTCAAGTAAAAACAACAGAGTATTTTCCAATCCTTAGGTGCTACAGGGATTTTGTTCCCTATGACAGCTGGCATATGTTGCTATAAAATATTAAGTGCTTTTAAAAATATCTATGTATAGAATTCTATTGGGTCATTTAGAGAAGGATGTTATTCACTATAGAAATTATGTTTGCTCTTTTATTTCTTCCACGTATAGAACAAAGACTTTGCAAAGTAAAGGATGTTCTACACTGCAGGATAAGTTTTGCGAAATTCCGGGTCATATATATTGGGATCACATGACAGAGAAAGTTGACAGTATATGTTTTACTAAAACAGCATAACTGCACCAAACCACTTCTGAGTGACTATTAATCCATTGCAGAAAACCTGATTCCCATTCCTTCTTCTGTAATCTTTGGTGCTTCTTAAACGACTTTCTGCAGAATGAATGCATAAAATAATATTTTATCTTTGTGTTTAGTTCCAAAAACTAAGCTTTGTGAATTCCTGCCCCATTGGAGTTTTTGTAGTGTCAGTTGTGACATTTTGGTTCTGTTTTTCTCAGCACACTTCTATGTTAGTGATGTAGCATTGTGACACATGGGAGAGAGCTGGCATAGTATCAGTCATGACAAGTAAAGAGCACAGTTGGTTTAGCCTTCCAATTCCTGGGTGCTGTATTTTCTCAGAGAAGGAGGTAAAGGATTGGTAACCTTTCTAAAAGCTAACAGTGGCTGCCTTCCAACTGCCAGTTTTTATTCCTAATTGTCAGGTCTTGAATGCAACTCAAATATGGGAGGAGTAAAAAAAAAAAAATCTTTAAATAATAAATGACATGTAAAAAAGAACTAAACTAGTAATTAAAGATATGGCCTGTAAAAGACTTTTTTATTTTCCCTTGTGGCAACTGAGACAAGACCGCAAAGAAAATGCGATGTCAACCCGAACACTGAAAAACCTTAGCCAGAAGCTAACCTGAGATTAACCATATTGAATGCTGAAGAGGAAGAACGAAAAAGAAAAAAAATAAAAAAGCAAAACAAAAAATGCCAACCGAACAGACAAAAACCCCAAACCAACCAAAAATCAAAAAAGCTAAATATTGCTCAGGATGTTGGGTTTTTTAATTTGGTTGCCTTTTTTTTTTTCCCCTGAGCTGATTTGTTCATTGCTGGATTTTAGCATATGCTCTGCTCAGAAGAGAAATTGGCACATTTATTAAATATTTGAATAGATATTGCTGTATAGATGGCAAAGAATAAAATATCAGAGGGATATTTCCTCACACAAGAAACATGACATTGAGTTTGTATTTCCATAAAAAGGTGAGGTTTAGTATGTAAGTGCCTGACAAACTGCTTTAATCTTTGCCTGTGATAGTTAATTGTGGTCATTTGGGGACTACAGCACAGCTCGTGTCTCCAGCATCTCTAATGTTTACCCTTCAAACTAGCTTTTAAATGCTTGGTTCCACTCTGGAGTTTCCACTGCTGAGGTGGGTGCCTTAAGCTATTTGTGCAGGGTCTTGAGAAAGTCTGGTGCTGCAGAATAGGCTTCATCAACTGCCAACAGAGAAAACAAATGAATAATTTAACATAGAACAAATATTCTGGTTTTGTAAAATTCCTGCTTACCATTGTCAAACTTAAAAAATCCAGTTTTGTGGTAGGAAGTGATACCTTTTTTTTTTTTTTTATGTTATCCTGAAGGTAGCTGAAATGGAAAACAATTCTTATTGAAGTAGAACATTATGAGTTACTGGAATAAAACAAATGGATTTAATTTGCTTTGGATATGTAAGACAGGATTTCTTCACCATGAGCATTTGCATGTTCTGACTTTATTTTTTTCCTAGTTGGGAAAAAGAATTTTTTTGAAAGGTTTAAATTTTCTGTAGATTATGGGAACTATTTTATGCCTCAATCTAATATCATCACAGAAGAAGCATGGTCAACAAAAGCTCTACTACGTATTCCTTTTTGGATACAAAGTATCAAAACCTACAAAGAAGAATATGATAGTGTTTATTCATCATACACACCCTCCAGAACTCTTTGGTCTCGTTAAATGGTTACACCATTTCAATGTACTACTTTATTGCAGTCTGCTTTTTAAGTTTTTTCTGGTTTTGGTGTGTTTTTTTTTCCCAATACGGTGATGGTACAATGGACAAGCTCAGCTCTTTGAACATAGATGCAAAAGTAAAGTATGGTAATGCAGAAAATGAGATGATCTTCTTTTGTGTCTGCTCCATGTCAACAACTCTAGTGCTACCACAGTAATGAATAGTTGCCTGGAGAGAGCAGGAGCCATTCCATCAGACAGCAGCACAAAAAGAGCTGGTCCATGAGGGGGCCAAGCTGGGAGCTGCAAGTGACCCCAGTACAGGCTGGGGACTGTTGGAGCTCCTGTCAGCACTGAGCTGGGCCAAGCTGGGGGTAGTTTACAGGATCTGTTGACAATCCAGGGATCATCATTCAGGGTGAAGTAGCAAGTCACATACAGGATAATCCAGGAAGTCCAATGAGGAACAGCAAAAGCCAGGGCTAGAGACAGTCTGCCTGGTGTCTGGACATAGTCCAGTCTGTGTCTATGTTTGGACATAGGTCCAAAGTGACAGAGATAAGGCTACTGGAGTGCAGATCTAATCAGTAAGTCAGATCATGGGGTAATGAGGTTGAGCTTCAGCTGCCCAGAGTGTAGGTCAGGCAGGGTTTGGGTAAAATCCACAGCACCATGAAAAGTCCTAGTCTGACTGACTGGAACAACAAGGGAAACTCTTAAGTTAAGATGCTTCTGTATTTCTCCTCTACCCCTACAGAATATAGAATACTTGGGGGTATGTGTTGAACAATGACACATCATGTGCATGGAGAACGGGAGGACTCACACTGAAACAAATACATCCTTATATCAAAGGAAGCATTCAACAGAATTTAGGGTGGGAAGCAAGACTAGGGAGGAAAATGATGGTATGGTGGTGCCATGGTAATCACAGTCACTTCTATAGTGTATGTTTAAACAGAAAGGAGGTAAATAGCCAAAAGAGCAAAAGTATCATTGGGTTTGCTGCTCCAGAGTTTGGGGTGGGTGAGCCCCTTTTAGGAGGGGGGAAAGCTTTTCTTCGGTTTGTGCACACTAGTTTGTTTGAATTCAGTATGTTTTGTAAAGTAGGACAGAAGCTGACACAAACTTTTTAAATCTCTTAGCATATTTTGGTTTTGCATCTCTGAAACTCCTTAGTCCTCTGCTTGACTGTCTGTCTCATTTCAAGGTGCCTGTCTCGAGGTTTGTTTGCACACGAACTCTGTTTCTCACACACAGAAATGTGACAATTTGGGCTTTGAACTTCAAGCAAAACATATCCTGGGCATTTATATACACAATACATGCTTCCCTCTGCCAGAACAGGCACATCTCAGTAAAATCAAAACGGTTTTAAATTCATCAAAGCATCTTTTTTCATTTTCTCACATGGCTTCTCTGAGTCTAGAAGTTCAATGTAACCTTAGAAAAATAATTGCATATCCTATATAGTGCCATTCTAGTTCAGGATTATCTGTGTTTAGTGCCAATAATTTTGGATAGGCATGTTCTCAATGGTACATTTGATTTGTTTCCATAATTATCTGAATAAAAATTACCTTCTAGATTTTTCTTCCTATTGCTAAAAGGGCAGTAGACTCACTTCTGGTGTCAAGCCCCAGAAACAAATCCATGGTAAGGTAGGAGAAAAGGTAGGAGGAGCTGCCAAGGCATCAGTCAAGTGCCATGTGCTGCTCTGGTTAGTCATCTTTCTCATGTTGAGCAATACCATCCTATTTGCTCATTATTTAGCATTCCTTTTTTTGTTTGTTTTTCCCCAGTATAGAAGAATAAAATGTAGATTGTGCACAGATTTGGTTAAAGTAGACTGGAAATCAGCAGTAAGTGACTGCAAAAAGAGAGGCAAGGTTTTTTTCACATGTTTATGTACGTACATACTTTTTTTACTGCTCTCTTTTTCATTCATGATGTCTGCCTTCTTTTGTAGTAAGGCATGAAGCAAAAGACTCATGTTCAACTTCCTAACCCAGAAACCTATACGTGGCTGCTGTCTGTATTCTTTTGTTTCAGAGAAGCTGTAGTATTTTTCAGAATTTTGAGCCAGAATAATTAAAGCTACAATTTCAGTACAACAACTTCGATTCTTACCACTAAGAATTTCACTATGGCTGTTTTTCTTAACATTTTATAAGACAGCTGGCTGCAGACCTCATCAAATCTTGTAAGATCAACTAGCTGTCTGTTACTGCACCTCTCACTGCCTTTCTCCATAAGCTATAAAGAAAAATTTCATAGGTTGATTAAGTTCATTGGGAGGCAAAATGGCTTGTTTGAAAGACTAACAAGGTCAATTCCTGCATCTAATGTGTCTATAAATTCCATCAAAGCGGATTTAATGTGAAGACTGTACAGGATCCCTCCAAAGAATAGTAGAGAATATGATAGCTACATAGGTCTTTGTAAATCATCAGGTATTGCTTTTGGATATAATACTTGTGCTTTAACTCGAGTACATTGGAATACATAGCATAAACTCAGGAAAGAAGATTATTAGAAGACCAGAGAAGTTGATTGTTTAATACTAGAAGAACTAGAATTGTGTATAATATTCTTTTAGTTCAGAGACACTTCTATCTAACAGCACAGTTAATATGTCACAGAAGGCCTCAAAATAGTCTCTTGTTCAGATTTTCTGCTTCCTCCCTTCCAGTTTCCTCCATCTTCAATTCCTTGTTTTAGCATCAATACAGAGGCTGATGGTTAAATATTTATCTGAATCTGTGAAATTTGTAAAAGCATAGTCAGGATAAGACACCTTCACTGTGCCTATAGTCAGTTTTTTAAAATGTCTTATATTTGTGTATGTGTGAGAGTGTGTGTGTGCATGAGCATGTGCTGCTTCTTGCTCATCTTTAATCATTACATGTTTATGCCGACCTAACCATATCTACTGAATTAAGTTATTATCTTTTTCCAAATCTACTATTTATCTCCCACTAACATGAGTAACTGTGTTTGAAAACCATCCCCTGTAATCAGAAATATTTCTATGGATTTCTTTGGGGCAATATAGGATCTGATTGAATGTCTGTGCTACTTTTCACAAGCTATTTGTTGTGGGGTTATAGGCAGCAATGATCTGTTCTATGGAGAGACATTTGCTTACTTTGTCATGGTGCCAGCAAAACAAACTTTCAAGCTTTAGGCACAAAGACAATGACTTTAGGGGGAGAATGGAGTGGCAATAAGTTTCTGATATGACTATTTATTTTCACTTTCCCAAATGGATATCTTGTTATAAACAACTACAAAATATTTCTATCACAACCACTAATATATGCCGAGTTTACAGCATATATTTGTTTAATGGATTTTAGTTTACCCTTGAGAGAAGGGCAAAGTTTCAGTAGGGCAACCTTGCTTCCTTTAGACAAGATATAAGCAACAACTGTGCAACTGCAGAGCAGGTCTAAAAATAGCTTTCTGGCAATACAGCACAAAGCAATGAAGTATAAAAGCAAGATACTCAGTCTTATGCTGCAGTTAGCTTCTCACTGGAGATTTTTTTCCCACTTTAATTCAAAGTATTATGAAACAAACAATGTAATATATCAGTACATAAATTTGTCTATTACATAAATTAACTGTACTTCATGGCATTGCAACTGCCTAAACTCCTTCAGATTATATGAACGAAAGGACAAGGTGTCATAGTAGCAAAAAAATCCTATTACAGTAATATTAGTAGGTGCTCAGAACAGTTTCAGCAACTATAGTTAAACCTCCTTTTCCCCACTCCCCTTAAAAAAAAAAAGGAGGCATTTTATTGCAAAAAAAGATAGCGACTAACGGGCAAACACAAGTTCTGAACAAGATCTTTATTTTTCATTGAACCAGCCCAGCACCTCACAGAGCTCCTCACATCATTTTGGGCAAGGAGGTATTTAATCCTAGTGATACACAGTTCACCAATCCCAGAAGTCAAATAGGCTGTTACACTTTCTAAGCATCCTGTTCACAAAGACAAAAATAAAAGTCATTTAGTGGGCTGGTAGAAATTAAACAAGCATCCTATTGAAATATGATTTTGTTGTATATCATGTTCATGTACTGGTTCAAAGACAAAATAATAAGCTAATTTTTTAATTAGGGACAGATATTGATATTTCTTAATTGGTTTGATATTTCTTTCTAGTGGCAGTCTTGCCTTTCTCAGGCTGTCAGATATGGTCCAATTCCCCTAACAGTTTTGTGATTTAGAAATTACACTAAAATTTATTACTTATCTTCTTATGAATATGATTGCTACCTTCAGTAGGAGTAGAGTAGCAAATATATAGTGAGAAGTCATCCAAGATATTATGGTAGTATTATTATACGCTAATAACGTGCACAATCACTGTAGTGTTCTGAAGTGAAATAAATCAAAGTTAATAATATATCTAATGAAAATTGTATTTAAATAACCAGAGTGCTTTATCGTCATTTTTACAGTACTAATTAGTGTTCAGAGTACTGAATCATGTTGAAAATAAGCAACTGGGTAAGGCTTTGGAATAGTTCTTAACATGATCTGAAAAAGAAACAACCCATAGCTGTGGTCTCTCAGGCCACTTTTTTAGGCAGATTTTTGTTTCTTCTTCCTTTTTTGTGCCAGTATGCTGTTTTCTTGTTTGTTTGTTGCAGGGGTTTTTTTGTTGTTGTTTTGTGGGGATTTTTTTAATAGAAATGAGCATGTTGAAAAAGTTTTCCTTTGTAAGAACCTTCTAAAAGCATTCACTTCTGTCTTTTTTTTTTTGATAGTGGCTTCTCTACTTTCATGATTCCATTAGCACCAAACATTATACAACAGCATGTGTGCTTGGCATCATTTCTAACAAAAATATTGCTCATCTTCAATAGACAAGGCTAGATTGTTACAGAACACCTGCTGGCAGCCAACAGTAACAAACAAAAGAGGAAAGAAATACTGTATGTAAAATTATTCCAGAATAGCTTTGTCTAATCAAGAGTTGAAAGTTCCAGCTTTGAGAAATGAGAAGTAATATGGAAAAATTTACCTTGCTGATTCTTACTGCTTAAATTTGCAAGGCACCTATCAATACCTTTTCAACATCCTCAGTACCACTGCTCTGCACTTTTCAGGAGTGGAATCTCAATAAATAGGAAGGTGTGAACTCATGGTGTGCAAATCTGGCACTTTCATGAGCACTACTTTGAATATGAACAACCAACTAGCTAAGTAAAACAGAAAGCTATCCCTTTCATCAGTCTCTTGTGTCCTGTAACTATTCTTGTAATCCAATGTAAACTTCTATTTTACAATGAGTGTAATGAAAAAGAACAATATTTTTTCTGCTTTAGATCTTAAGTCCAGAAAATTTCACAGAATCACAAAATGGTTGGAAGGGACCATTGGAGGTCACCTACTCCAACCTCCCTGCTCAACAGCGTCCCCAAGATGCTAGGAGCATGTTACTCAGGATTGTGTCTAGACAGCTCTTGGATCTCTCCAGGGAAGGAGACTCCACAATCTCTCTGGGCAATGTGTCCCAGTGCTCAGTCACCTTCACAGTAAAGTAGTCCCTCATGTTCAGGAGGAACTTCCTGTTTTCTGGTTTCTGCCCATTGCCTCTCATCCTGTTGCTCAGTGCCCCAGACAAGAGCCTGGTTCCATCCTCTTAACACTCTCCCTTCAGATATTATTGATAAGATCCTCTCTCAGTTATATCGAAGCTAAACAGGCCCAGCTCCCTCAGCGTTTTTTCATAAGTGAGGTGCTCCAGTTCCCTAATTGTCTTTGACTTCTGCTGGACTCACTCCAGGAACTGTGTGTCTCTCTTGTCCTGAGCAGCCCAGAACTGAACACAGGTAGGGCCTCACCAGAGCTTTCTTACGCAGAAAGCTCTTAAATTTTGTTTAAGTTATTAGAAATATTTTCAAAAGTGATTCTTTAGCAATTAAAGGCTTTCTGTGATCAAAAATCCATTATGCTTTTACCCAGATTTTTTCAGTGTTGAAGGTCATTTCAAAAACAATGAGTACATCAGCAATGTATCAAAAACATCAGGGAAGAGAGCTGAGCAGAAGCAGTATTTTAAAATTGTGTCTATATTCTCAGTATTATAAATCTCCTACATTCAAACCCATGAGTCATACTTCCTTTTTCCTCCCCTTCCACCCCAACCTGGAATAATGAGGCTCGTTTAAATGATAAGATATTTAAAAATAACATATTTTAGATTTTTTTTTGTTATGCCAAATGGTTTGTAAGCATTAGGCTTATAATCTTTAAGCTTTTCTTGTACAGCTATGTAATTTAAGTGTTCACATTTTTCATAATGAAAGCTAAGATTGCTCAGCAATCTCATATCTTCAGGAGCTGAGGCTTTAAGAAAAAACTAGCAAATGCTGCAAAATGCATGTTAAAGTCAGAGGAGTTGGCAATACTATGTTTTAGTTGCTATCTAGCAACAAAAACACTTTGAAAAATAGGTTTATTTACAGTGGATGAAAACCATGAGTGTTTAGAGAAAAAGAATTAAGTTTACAGTAATAAAACCCATCAAATACCCATTCTAGTCATAGGGATTCTGCCTCTCAGATGTTATATATGCAGCAATCTGTGAGCAATTAAGCTTGTATCCTATATTACTGAATGCAAGTGAATTTTGATTTTGTGCAGATTGCCACATCTCATTCTAGTTGTGTCTGTGGTAGCCAGACTTAATGGCTCATATGAAATCAGTGATATACCAAAAAGAGAAATGCTCTTAACTGATTTGGTTTTAAATTCACATAGGACAGTTTTCTGTATGAAAAGACACTTTCTTACATATATAACACACTTTGTCACTCTTAATGCATTCTGGCTTTAAACCAACTAATCTACATCCTCTTTGGACAGTAAGGTTTACTGCATCTGAAAAAATCCCAAACCTTCAGACATTATGAAGCGCTTTAGCAAAATAAATTATATCAATGCACACTGAAATATGCAATTATAAGCAATCAAAAAACCTGTTCTTGTTGAGATACTGTATCAGTGATTGTGAAAGGCCTTTACCTCTAATGTACTTTGAGAGTATTGTGAGGCTGACACAGTTACAATCTTTTTTCAAATAACTGAATATTCCAAGGCAGAAGAATATTCTTTATATCAACTTTCTAATGCTAAGCCTGAACAGAACAAAGACTTCTTGAGAACAATTCTCAGTGGCAGTACATTTTTACGCAAGCTATGGTGTTAAACATGAGAACATGAAAAGCAGCTTTACTTTTTACCTAAATACAAGCTCAATCTTCAAGCTGTCAAAGCCTCTTAACTTTCAGTAACTTCAAATTTAAAACGTGCTTTGATTTTTTTAAAAAATAAAATATGTGGACAAAAGAACAGGGAACTCCAAAACATCAAAATGAAAGAAGCTAACCATACCTAAAATGCAGGGCAGAAAACAAGGGGTGGGATTGTTCTGCCTAATTATTGCACTTAGAAAGTGCTAAATAAAACAGGATCACAACACATCTGATTATGAGCTTTGCTTTTGTTTGTTCTTTTCACCTGTTGGCCATTTTCTCTGCATGGCAGAAATTTGGCCATTTGACAAAGATGCTCAAAATCTGCTTGGGATTTGGCAGTCTGTTACATTGAAACTCCAAACAAGTCCTCTGAACCTGTACAGAGAAAATGCAACATCCATACAGAATACATATTCCTAATGTGGACCTGCTGTTTGCAGACAGAGAAGGACTTGTGATAGCTGGAGGCCACCGTGGACACAGAGATCATGAAATGACAGAGTTTTTGATTTTTGGAGAAGTAAGGAGGGGAATAAACAGAACTGCTGCTTTGGACTTCTGGAGGGCAGACTTTGGCCTGTTTAAGAGCCTGGCTGAGTCCCTTGGAAGTCAGTTCTGAAGGGTGAAGAAGTACAGAAAGACTGGACATTCTTCAAGAAGGAAATGTTAAAGGTGAAGAAGCAGATAATCCCCATGTGCCAAAAGATGAGATGGCACTCTGAACCCAGAGCTTTGGCTGAAACTCAGGAAAAAAAGGAAAGCTTATTACCAGTGGAAGAAGGGGCAGGCCACTCAAAATTACTACAAAGTTGTCAGGAGGTTCTGCAGCAAGAAAATAAGAAGGGTCAAAGCCCAACTAGAACTTAATCTGGCTACCACCATAAAAAGAACAAAAGAAAACAAAACCTTCCAAAAAACCCCAATAGAACAGTTTCTATAAACGTATTTGCAACAAAAGAATGGTTAAGGAAAATCTCCATTTTCCTTTATTTGATACAGGTGGAAACATAATGACAAAAGATTAGTAAAAGGCTGAGGTACTTAATGCCTTCATTGGCACATTCCTTATTAGCAAGATCAGCTGTCCTCAGAGTACCAAGTCCTCTAATCCAGAAGACAGGGAAAAGGAGCAGATTGAAACACCCATAATTCAAGAGAAAGTGGTCAGTGAACTGCTACACCTCTTAGTCATGCACAAGTCTATGGAGCTGGATGGGATCCACACAAGGATACTGAGGGAGCTGGTGGAAGAGCTCGCAAAGTCACTTTCACTGATTTACCAGCATCCATGGCTGACTGAGGAAGTCCCTGTTAACTGGAGCTCAGCAAACATGGCACCCGTCTACAATAACGAAGATCTGTAGAACTACAGGCCCATCAGTCTGACAGGTGCTGAGGAAGGTCACAGAACAGATCATCTTGAGTGCTGTCACTGTGACACATACAGAACAACCAGGTGATCAGGCCTGGTCAGCATGGGTTTATGAGATGCAGGTCCTGATTGACCAACCGAATCTCCTTTTTATGACAAGGTGACCCACTTAGTGGATTAGGGAAAAGCTGCGGATGTTGTCTACCTTTGTTTAAGCCATTAGAAATATTTTCAAAAGTGAAAATCCTTTGTAAAGCCTTTGACATCACTTCCTACAACACTCTCCTGAAGAAACTCACTGCTCATAGCTTGGACAGGTGCACTGTTTGCTGGATAAAACACTGTCTGGAATCCTGAGCCCAGAGAGCGGTGGTAAATGGAGTTAAATCCAGCTGGAGGCCAGTGGTGTTCCCCTGGGCTCAGTGTTGGGACCAGTCCTGTTTAACATCTTTACTAATGATCTGGATGAGGGGATCATTTGAGTGCCCTGTCAGTTTGCAGATGACATTACGTTGGGTGCAAGTGTTGATCTGCAGGAAGGCTCCACAGAGGGATCTGGACAGGCTCAATTGATACGCTAAAGCCAACTGTATGAGGTTCAATAGGGTGAAGTGCCAGGCCCTGTACTTGGGTCACATCAATCCCATACAATGCTACAAACCTGAGGAAGTAACTGGAAAGCTGCCCGGAGGAAAAGGACCTGCACATGCTGGTCAACAGCAGCTGAACAATGGTCAGCAGTGTGAACAGGAGCTAGCAGTGTACCCAGGTGGCCAATAAGGCCAGTGGTATCCTGGTTTGTATCAGTGTGGCCAGCAGGACAATGGCAGTGATTGTCCCTCTATACTTGGCACTGGTGAGACTATGTCACAAAGACTGTGTTCAGTTTTGGGCCCTTCACTACAGGGAAGACACTGAAATACTGAAGCATGTCTACAGAAGTACGACAGAGTTTGTGAAGGATCTGGAGCACAACTCAGATGAGGAGCAGCTGAGGCAGCTGGGGTTGTTTAGCCTGGAGAAAAGGAGGTTCAGAGGAGACCTTATAGCTCTCTACAATGCCTGAAAGAACACTACAGAGATGTGGGTATTGGTATTTTCTCCAAAATAGCAAACATTAGGACAAGAGAAATCAGCCTTAAGTTGTGTCAGGGGAGGTTTAGTTGGATATTATAATGACTTTCTTCACCAAACAGGTTATCAATCACTGAAACAGGCTGCCCAGGGAAGTGGTTGAGTTACTAAACCTGGAGGTATTCAAAAGACATGTAGATGTGGCACTTAGGGACATGGTTTAGTGGTGTACTTGGCAGTGCTAGGTTAGAGGTTGGATTCTATGGTCTTAAAGGTCTTCTATGATTCTATATACAAAACATGCATTGCATGTATGCACTGCAGGGACATTCTGAGTCTTATGTATGCATAACCTCTATTCTGGCCACCCAGATTATTCAGAGGCATAGAATAGTTACTAATTTTTTGAGAAATAAATAGTACTTAAGTCACTTTCATTAAGTTTAAATAGAAATAACACATAAACCACCCAAATCCTGAAGTAATTTATCTGTCCCTGAACTCATGTAATGATAAACAAACCTATACTATCCTATAGATTGCTTTGGCCTTTGAACTAGGATAATACTAAAGTCAATAAAATAATTAGGTTATATGATAATGACATACATAGTCCTACAACTTAAAGTGCATTCAGACAAATCTAAGACAAATGTCACTGCAGTTAATCTGTAAGTAGTTACCCCATGAACTGTGGAAGACCGGATCAATGCTATGAGCTTAATGGTGGAAGGTATCAAAGACTCATTGTATTGCGGTGCTTCCTCCTGTCTGTATCAATCACAAGATACTGAAGCTAGGAATAATACTGAAGTTACTTGTTTTGAAGAACACAATTCTCATGTAGGAATGATTCACTTCTCTTCTTATCCTTTATGAAACTATTGCATCAGAGAAGTTTTTACTTTCTGGTAGATTAAAGTTTGGCAACACTGCCCTTCTATCCAACAACATTGTTTAGACAAGCCAAAATATTTTATACAAATTTAATTAGGACACTATTTTTAGGGAATCCATTTCTGAGTCCCTTACTACATTCTCCTGTCATAGAAGAGAGAATCAGAGCAGGCATAAATTTTCAGCAGCAATAGCACATTTTAAATGCATTGCTCCAGGGGTCAGCAGAAGGGATTGAGAGCTAGAGTACTGCTGCTCCTGGGGCAGTTGGAGATGGGAGACGCAATTAGTCCTGCTGACTGTCTCCCCAGAATTTCCCGGTGTTTACTGTGACTGTCCAACACCTCCCTCAGCAACAAATCTGGCTTTATGGGGCTGTGCTGGACAGAACAGTCAATAGAACCAAGGCCATTTTGCTACTTCTAGGACACTTATCAGGCTTAACTGCTGCCTACTTTAACTTGCCCAGAACAGTTACAGAGAGATCCAAATGGAAAACATAGTTTGTCAGTTAGGAACATCTTCACAGATGGACTATAAAGAGTATAAAGAGAAAAGGATTTCTGAGTTTTAATTCAGTGCTGAGCAAACCCCTGAAGTCATACTGAAATAGATTTCTCCTCTTCTGGTCAACCAAAATTTGCAGGGAGTAAGGCTGCATGTTTCTTATGATCCTTTCCAACTGGAGGTATTCTATGATTCTATTATTTAATGTATGTTTATAAATACATAAATATATTTATAATTTGCATTTATGAAATGTATATGTATGTACATGAAGTTGACTGTTTTCTTTTTTCTGTCTATTGGAATTCAGTCATCAAAGAAGCAGCAAGAATAGAACTCAGACATGCATGACAGGAAATTAAAAGCTTCAGCAAAAATGTTAACTTCATAACAAGCTTTTATAAATAATAATAAAAAAAAGAAAAATAAAATTAAGAAAGGAAAAGGACAGGAAAAAAGGTGGACTAGGAGATATAGGTGGAAGGATTCACAGATAAAACCAAACTGGAATAAATGGATATGGTGAACAGCACAGGAAAATATGTCATTTACATATTAAAGTTATAACTTGGAAAGAAATTATTAATTCTTATCTAATCTTTTTACAGCATTTGTTATAACTCAATTGGTGAAAAAAAAATCCATTTAAATTGTTAAAAGTCTTTTTTCTCACAAACATTGCATATCAGGTTTATACCGAAAAATGACAAATCTCGTGTCACTTTATTGTCATATTTTCATTTTATATTTTGTTTTCTAGCTGCAGTAGAAATGCACATCATCTAATTTTTTCCTCTTTGCCCAATTCTTATGGTATATAGGATGGAAAGTACCTTTTTCTTTCTAAGTGGTTAGTTTCAAGTATTTATGCTGTGTCCTTCATAAAAATGTATGCTTAGATTTCACTGTGTGGTGGGAAAAGAGGCAGCAGACTTCTTGGTTAGAGTAAGAACTTGCCTAAGTTCAGCAAAATCCATTTGTGAAAAGGTGGGGCCTCTGGTATCAGTCCTGTATTTACTCCACTGCAGTAATTGTAGCTTGTTTAGGCAGCTTATCCAGTCTTCCGTCTAAATCCTTGGACCCCCCCATTCTTAACTGATGCATGTTAATGGGGCATAATGTTGACAGGGTAGTGAGTATTTGTGCCTATAATTTTCTGGTCATTTATTTATTGCTGGAAAATATAAGAGGAGAGAACCTTCTACTGCTTTTCTACCTCACCTTTTCTTGCTGGAAGAGACATTGGCTTTTCTAGGAGGTTTCAGCCTCTAATTAGGTACCCCATAGTGTACATTACTCTTCTACACCTCATCTTCTTTATCAGGAGACGAGTGCTTTGGTGTGACTCATGAGGATGCTTCTGTTGTACCTGATGGAGCAGTCATAAAAATCTCAGCCTCATATATGCAATTCTGAATAAAAACCATTGCATCTAATCAAGACCACTAGAAAATCCATATATTATTTGACTTACAACAATGACAGAGAATTACTTTAGTGCAAAACTGCAATAGCTAAGTGCAATCTGGCCTTCTAACGAAGACAAGAACTCCGTGACTTGCAAACCATACTAAGAGTGGGGATTAGACAGATTGACCACTTGGTAGTATTTGACATTCCAACAGAAGGAAGGCATGAAGTCGACCAGAACGCAAAGAGCTCCTGAGAGCTGAAAAACAGCAAATAGCCCAGCTGCTTTTCCCATAGAAAATTTTCATTAATAAATGAAGAAGACTTTTCAAACCTTTTATAAAGTATGGCAATCAACTTAAAAGAAAAACAAGAAAATTCTCTGATGTAGTTATTTGGAACAGACAAATTCACCTGACTGTGGAGTTGTTCTAATGACCCATTGATTTTAATAGCTTATGCATTACAGTAAGTACAGTGGAGGAGGGAGTAGCTGAAGAGATATTTTTAAAGGTTTAGAAAGAAGTAATTAATTCTATTCTATTAGAAGGAACAAGGTACATACTTTCATATTTCAAATTGGGCAACTTAGAGTTTTAGGATTAATACCTAGAGTATCTACCTCCAACAAGGCAAATAAAAATTGCATCTAGAAAATATTCTTGTTGATAGAGAATGCAAGTACCTGGATTAGAAACATCTGTATAATGGTGAGCTTTGGAACAGTTGCTATGAAATAGTGTTACGTATTATCCATTTGATCAGTAATAAATATGTCAAATACCTTCAGTGGGATTCAGGATTTATAAATGGCATAACTAGTTTCTGGATGCACACAAAGCTAGTAACTATATTCAATACAACAGGCTTTCAAAATGTCGAAGTAGCAGTATCAAAGTATATAGCCCACAGAATCATATTATTATTAAGGTTGGAAAAGACCTATAAAATCATCAAGTCCAACCTTCAACATAGCACCACCACCATGTTCACCTCTATCCTTCAACCATATCCCTAGGTGTCACATCCACATGTTTTTTTGAACGCTTACAGGGATGGTGACTCTATCACTTCCCTGGTCAGTTTGTTCCAATGCTTTACAACCCTTTCCATGAAGAAATTTTTCCTCATATCTAATCTAAACCTCCCCATGAAATAAAGTGCTAAATTGCACTGTTAAACAGATATGCTCGTGTTTGCTTCGGTAAAGACAGTTGCTGTTTTTTCCTCATGATCACAGAAGAGTTTGGGTTGGAAGGGGCCTCTAAAGATGAATTGTACAAATGGATCACAAGAATAGAAGTGTGACTTACAGGAGACTGACTTGGGCTTGTCTCTGCAGGATTGTGCTGGTCATCTTATCAAGCTCTCTTTCATCTTCCCTAACCCTGTGTAGTCCGCTAACTTGCTCTCACAGTTTTTCAGCTGTGCCACACATCTCCTCAACCAGCTTTTACCTCCTGCAGGCAAGATTCAAAATTTGACTCAGCTTTTGAAGTTTATGCCAAGTTTTCATTTTTCCTCCTTTTCTACTTCTCTCTGCAACATGCAGCATGAAAGAACTCAAAGACTTTAAAGATTACATAATAAAATATGGTGCATATCCTCTTATTCAGGTGTTTGTATCGAGGGAGAAATAAGTCTTATGGTAACTAGACAAGAAAGTTACACACCTAATAAAAAATTGGACAGCTGGGACTTCATGTAGAGCATACAGTGATTTTACAGAGGTGAAAATCACACCATTTTCTTCATAGCATTCTTGATTTATGCTAAAATAACTGCAAGGTAAATTCAACCTATATTGTGATTTACAAGCATACTGCTAAAAATTATCAAGACAATGGCTGTCTGCTCATTAAGAAGACCAAGCACGAAAACATGAACAGCAGGAGATGGATCTCATCTGCCAGGGCTCCATCTCACAATCCCCAGGGTGAAACAAGCAAGAAAAGCCCAAGGGTGTCAGTCAGGGATGGCCAAAAGTCTGGCTGACCATGAAAGTTTTTGACAGGGCACAGCTGGAGACCAGTGTTCCTGCAGTCTCAGTGGGGCAGGGACAACAGCCCCAGGCCAAGAAGAGCCAAAAGGGGGTCCCTGGCCCATGGGCACACACAGGGAGAGGCCCCAGGTGAGATTGGTCAGGGCCAGACACTGGTGCACTCAGGTCCTCACAAAAGCAATGCACGGTACACATGGTATTTTAGGTTGTGAGGCTGCAGAAACTTTAGATGGCTGTAATGGTGATGTCTGAACCTAAAACCTGTGGCAAGAACACCCTTCCCAAACGCCTGCCAAAACTTTCTCATCTACAACAGAGGAAATATCAAAGCCATTTCAATCTCCCGCTGGCAACTGGACACAACACATGGGTCTAGTTCAAACTATGCAATTTTCCAAACTAATTGTAGCATGTAATAAAGATTTCCATCAACAATCCCAAATACTGATTTAAAAGAATGCAAAAGAGTATAATTTTACTTTATTAAATTTCCTTGTCTACTTGATCTTTAAACAGAAATTTCATGGCCATATGTGTTAGATCAGGCAGAGATTTTTGAAAACATGAGCTACAGCAGAAGTCTCTCTTCCATCTTCAATAGTTAGCATAGCTCTTCCTGGGCCCTGGTATTCTCCAGGAGCTGATAGCATGGTTAGGCTCTCATCACTCAACTAGTCACCTTACATCTTACTCTTCCATGTGGCAAATAAAAACTTTTCTTGCCCACAAAAGGGAAACCTCATCCATTTAGCCTATTAGGAGCACAGTCTTTGAACCAACAGTATCCTTGGAATGTTGCTCGAGAGTGTAATGGCATAGATCAAATCATCCCAGGGAGAGCAATAGACTTAAGCAACGTTTTTGCTCATATGACAGTGCTTCAGATCATGCTCTGGCCTTTATCAGTTGATTAGTGTAGATATAAACTCTGGGTCCACAGAAAGCATTCAATTTGCTTGGAGTTTTTCGCTTTGCTGCCTGCTTCCACTATGCTGAAGGATGCCCAAGTCTGTAGATGTGTAGGAATTTTCTTCCCTGTCTGTTGAAGCTTGTTTCAGCCACACATATTCAGATGATCTCAGTTGGCACAATCGCTTCTCTTTTCATAGAGTGCTCTTACTTTGATGAGAACATAAAGTAGTCAGGCTTCTTTCCAGGTGCCCAGACACACAGCTAGGAAAGAAGCATGAAACAACATACATATTTTTACTTCTCATCCTGACATATTTAATTTGATGGGGGGTGTGGGAAAGTGTTAAAGAAAAAACTGTTTGTTTGAAACTTCTCAGCTGTATGACTTCACATTACAGGCTCAGACGTTTGCATTATCCTAAGAAATTTGATTTCTAAGGCACTCACCACCCAGTGCAATATTTTCACAGATTGCATTAACTTGTGGATCAAGAAGTAACTATGTTATTCCTACAGAGCGTAACTAGTGAATTCATATGAAAAATATCAAAATGGTGGAATTGAGGGCAGCACCCAGCAGCTGCTAATAATGCTGCTACAGAGTTCTAAAGGTAACACAAAAGACTGTGATTTACTATTAAAAACATCTATCACACTGAGCATGGGGCCTCCTGCTCCTTGTACAAAAGGATGCTTTTGTGTGTGGCTTGTCAAAATCCAAATTTTATGTGTTTTCTTCAGGGTTTTGTGGAGGTTTTCGTGTTGTTTTTTGATTGTTTTTAATATGTTCTGAAGGGTTTAGTCTGTTTTCTTCAATTATTCTCTGCATCTGAACCAAATAAATACAGAAAGGCCTTCATCAAAGGCTTTTCTATAATTTTTATCACTAATAACAGGAGTTGCTGTAAGTCTTATGTGTTCTCCACCTTATTTCATCATATTGTTTATGCTGTTGGGAGTTCTCCTGTGTTAGGAGTACATGCATAGTAGTCAGTGGCTGGGTACAAAGGCCTGTATGCTCTAGTTGAGCCTGGACAGGTTAGAAATACCTGTCTGACTTTTCAAAGCAGTCTCATTTCTATTTTGTAACTGTAGTCATGTTGTTATGTTATATTTGATAACAATGGGAGGAAAAATCTAGATAGCTGTGACAGTATTATTAGTTTTCCTCTTAAGAAAAATAAAAAACTTTTTTCATAATCTGAGTCAATAGTCACCCCATTTAATTACTGAAAATATTCAAGTAAATATTCCTAACATTGGTTATATAGTTTTGTACTCACATGGTAAAAATAAAGGATGCATTTCACTTATACTGACCACAAATCTCAAATGGAAGTATCATCACCTTTTATTACTTTTCTGTGAAATCTCTACAGATGTTTGTTCTTAACTTCATTCATAAGCAATAGATAACCATATTTGGTGTAACTAAAAAAAAAAAGTAAAATTCTAGAGAGAAATATGTTTTCTGAAGTCTTGGGTCAGTATATGTACAATGTAATTAAGATAGCATATTATAGACAGATAGATTTTGCTACTTCTGTTATCTTCTGGAACTAAGAAAACCCACTATTCATGGTATTCTCCACTGAGCCACCTGTGTCTTCCATATGCCAGTTTGTATCTGTTTCTCAGTGTGTAATTAATGAAAGAAGTTTGGCCACCTAATATTCTTCTCATCAGTGAGGATCAAATCTTGAGATTTTAATTTCAAAGTATTTTATTGTTACAGTGAATAGTTTAGTTCAACTAGGAAGCAAGTAAGTTTAATTTCCCCACAGTAGCCACCAGAAAAGAGTCTCGCAGAGGAGAGACATAGTTGATCCACTGGGAACTTCTGGGAAAAAGGCCCATTTATCTCTGGAGGGAAGTTATAGCAGAAGTAAATCCTCAGGATGAAGAGAGATTTTCCAGCCTGCTCAGGATATGAATACAGTTTCTTGTCTCATATATAGTTTTGCAGTATGTGGTGAAACCTGCTGTCAACCACCGCTTTACAACTACAAGTACTGTAGCAGTTTTGCAGATTAACATAAAAAAAACTCCCAAAGAGAAGTATCTTCCCCCAAAAGGCCTTAACTTTCTGCACTGCCAGTTGAAGTGCTTTCTGCAACTGTCTTGGAAGGCTGTATCCAGTACTGCCATAGGGGAGCCCTAAGGATTATGTTCAGCACATAGCTTCACCACAGCCTGCTTAGGACAAGTGTGACAGAGGAAGTCACGGGGAAGTAAGTGAACATCCATCTGATCATTTCCTCCCTCTGTCAGCAGCCAGGCTGATTGTCTGCTTCAGCTTCCTAGACCTTATGAGAAGAGACAGCTTATAAACCTTCAAAAACCTCACCTCTTCCAGACTACAGAAAAGTTCATTGTGTCAAGCCAGAGCAAAGAGAAAATATCTTCCTTCCCAGAAAGGCAAAACATCAGAGAAGAAAAAACCAACCAAACTGTAGCAAGAGCATATTTTTGTCTCTACCACATGAACCCATGTAGATCCTCAGGCATCCAGTTCTTACATCCTCTCTCTTCCTCCCTCTCTTCCTGGAGTTTACCGAAAAGGAGTTGAACTAGCAATAACAAATTAGATTATAATACATCCTGAGAGTTAATATTCCACTTCTTGCTCCTAGTTCAAAATCTGGGCTTTCATGAAAACAAAGGACTACTCTTGCTTGGATCCATTTTTCATTAGCATATGTATGGAGTATAAAGAAGCCCAAGTCACAGGGCTAGATCTTTCGCTGGTGGTTATCATTGCAGCTCCATTTACATGAGGAGAATGCTGCTTATTTACAGTAGGGTTGGATAATCCAAAGACACTCTCAAGATCCATCCTTGCAACTTAGACAAATGTATCATGTACCATGATACTTACGTACTGTCAGTTTTGCATATATGAACTGCTTTTGTTTTCATAGAGGCCATCAACCACATTGTCTTGAATTCTTCAAATAGTGTTGCTAGTTGTAGCAATCCTGACCAGGAGACTGCTGTACATGGAAGAGCTGGTGATCCATGTTGTAGTTCACATGGGCTATGCTTTGTGTGCCTCATGGCTGTGGAGTCACCTTATCCAACTCATTGCAGCAGAGGAGACTGAAGGCAGCTCCCACTTGGCATCAACCACTGCACCACCTGCTCACCCTTGCCTTTGTCCAAGACTGTAGCCAAAAATTCTCATGTGAACATCTCTTTTATTTAAAATGAATACTAGAGCTGTTTTAAGAAAATCCTTGTAAGGTCTTGAGTGACCAAAATGAGGCAACCTTTCCATGAATGATATCTGCATGGTGTACTGTGCCCTTTTTGGATGCCTAGGTATTGCCACTCAGAGTTCCGAATCCTCCCCTTTATAATTTTAGCTCTAACAAATAGCATTTGAAGAAATACTTTACAGTGTCTAGTGCTTTTCTTAATAGGTTCATAAGAAACAAGCAACACCTGGTACAAAAGGCTAAATCAGTGTTTTAGTTTTATGAAGAAAAATATCATTTAATGTTACTCACATGTTTAAAAAATGCTTTTGCAGATATAAATATTATCAAGAGTATCAATTTTATTATTTATAAGTCACCTACTTTGGTCATTTCATCTGTTGGAATATTTTGTATGAAAATACTATAATAAACTCATCCTTAATCTAGACCAATAGTTCACCTGAAAATATCTCTCAATTTATAACTTATTTTTTTTCCAGTCCAGAATTAAAATTGAACTTGTTTCTATACCACACTGAGAAATTTCTGTAGATGTAGTGTTTTGAAGCAATTTGTGTTAAATGCCTAAAGTACTACTACAGCAAGAAAAAAATGTTTTCTGGAAGTGATATCTTGATATTATTAAATTAATTAAATTTTTATTTTAGTATCCTAAGCCCTCTAGCAGTTCTGTTCAAAATGCACAGAAAAATTTCTGTGTCATAAATACTTACCAGGACCACAAAATACTGCTTAAGTAGTTTTAATATTTATCACACAACATTCAAATAATGAAGAAATTAAATGAAAATGTAAATATTTTAAGTCTAAAATAAATCAAATTGTACCTATTTTCAAATTTTCTGTTTAAAAGAACACCAAAATATTAGAAATAGCTATATCTCACTAGTGACAGGAACTTTTATTGGAAGCTCCCTGAATGTTTATTAAAATTTTTCCCTAACTGGTGCTGTAATTGCTGATTGTGAAAGAAATATCAAGTTTTATTTGAAAATTTTACAGATAAATATCTAATAACACTTACCATTCTTTCTGAAAAGCATAAGTGTGGAGCACATTTTTTAATAAATCTCATTTCATTTGACCTTTTCTGTACTCAGCTGAATCAATCACATACCAAACTGGATGGAAATATGGAGACATAGGTTATTAATTTTATTTTAGTATTTAGGGGAAAAAAATTTTATCAATATATGAAAACATTCCTGTCCAAAAATCCATGCAGCATCTGAGATCTGTCCATGTACAGGGAATAATACAGTGTTCATGATATCTACCTAAGGATTCCTTTAAGGAATCACTTTTTAAATTCTTTGTGTTTTCTTTCAGGAATCACTGAGAGATCACTTCTTTTGAAATTGCTCTTAAAAAAGAATTGAAATATTTTGTTTAGAAAACACTAATTAACATTAAGATTTTCTCCTTTTATAGTTTCAAAATACTTTACATGAACTCAAATTCATCTGTACTGATCCATAAAGATGTTAGTTGGCAAGTCTAATTATACAAAATTCGTACTCATCCCTAGTTTTATCCTCACAAATACATTTTTGTGGTAAATAACTCAGAAAGGAGAGATGTAATGTATAAATACTTAGCAGGAGCTCAAGCTCCTTATTAGCCTTGATTGTGGTCTTTATTTAGACCTCTTTTCTGTAAACACCTATTAAACTACATTCCAAAAAGTTCAATGGGAATTAAAACTCTGTAAAAGGTTTTAGAATGGGAGATGCTTCAGACTCACAGGCTTGGTAAAGCTTTTCTTCAACTAATTCTCATCCTCCTACTGTATTTGGGTAGCTAGAAGTAAGATCTAAGTAAGCAGCCCACAGTGGTATTTCTGTTAGCATCAGATTGCTGCTAAATTTTACCTCCTGGAAATACTACAGTGAAAATTACAGACTCACTTTGAGTAAAGGATCTCAGAAGTAACTGCTTTAGAAAAAGGACAAGAAGAAGAGAGAATCATCTAAATTAACTTACTTGCAGTCATAGGGCTTACAACAGAAAATTCAGAGCACCTTTTTCCCTACACTTCCTTGCAGAACATTTTTATGCTATGACATCTCTCTTCATGCAAGTCACAGAGGTAGTCTTGCTATGTGGTCAAGATAACCAGTAGCTAGTGAAAGACTGCTTCTTTTATATACTACAATTTCCATTCTAAGATGATCTTCCTGGTTGGTTTCCTTGACTCATCAAATGATCCACTGCTTGGCTTAATCCCTACCTGTTCAAAAACCTCTTAAAAATGGTGAGAAGTGCTGTTATATAAAGTGTACTGTCAACTCCCCATAATGCTGAAGGACTTCAGAAATGCATAACTTAAATAATCTCTGAAATGAGGATTACCTCCGGAATTATTTTATATAAAGTATAAAATAATTATATAAAAATAAATAAGTTTATAATTAAATAAATAATTTTTATATAAATTATAAAAGAATTCTTTTCCTACGAGAATAATATTCGGGACATCTGAAACACTCGTCATAAGTGTATATCAATATATTTTCCAAATGTATTCATTGATTCTAAGCTGCAAAGTGATGAACTCATTTCTAATGGTCTCACAGAGAACAACAGAATCATAGAATGGTTTGAGTTGAATGGACATTAAAGCTCATTTAGTTCCAACTACCCTGCCATAAGCAGAGACACCTTCTACTAGACCATGTTCATCAAAGGTATGTCAAACCTGGCCTTGAATGGGGCATCCACAGCTTTTCTGAGCAACCTGTTCTAGTGCCTCACCACTTTCACAGTAAAGAATTTCTTCCTGATATCTAATCTAAACCAACTCTCTTTCACTTGAAAGCCATTATCCCTTGTCTTATCACTACAGGCTTTTGTCAAAATTTCCTCTCCAGCTCTCTTATAGACCCCTTTAGGTATTGCAAGGTGCTCTAAGGTCTCCCCAGAGCCTTCTCTTCCCCATGCTGAACAACCCTAACTCTCAGCCTGTCCTCATAGGAGAGGTGCTCCAGCTCTCTGATCAGGTCTCTGATCAGGCTCTCCAGCAGGTCCACATCCTTCTTATGTTGGGGGCCCAGAGCTGGATGCATTGCTCTGGGTGGGGTCTCATGAGAGTAGAGTAGAGGGGCAGAATCACCTCCTTCAACCTGCTGGCCACACTGTTTTTGATGCAGCCCAGGACACAGTTGGCTTTCTGGGCTGGGAGCACACATTGTCAGGTCATGCTGACCTTCACATCCACCAACAGCCCCAAGTCCTTCTCCTCAGGATTTCTTTAATCCATTCTCCATACAGCCTGTATCTGTGCTTGGGATTGCCCTGACCCAGGTGCGTGACCTTGCAGTTTGTCTTGTTGAACTTCATGAAGTTGGCACAGGCCCACCTCTCAAGTCTTCCTGGAGCAATCTGTGCTCTCTGAATGGCATCCCTTCTCTTCAGTGTGTCGACTGCACCACACAGCTTGGTCTTATTGGAAAAGTTGCTGAGGATGCACTCAATCTTGCTGTCCAATCTTGTGGCCAACAGTGCCCATCCCAAATCCTGAGCAACACCACTCTGTCACTGGTCTCCACTTGGACACTGAGCCATTGACCATAAGTCTTTGAGTATGACCATATAGTCAATTTCTAATCCACTGAGTGGTCCATCCATCAAATCCCTGTCTCTTTAATTTAAAGACAAGAATGTGTGTGGGGTCATGTCAAATGCCTTGATACTTGGACTGTATCAAGTCCAAGTAGATGATGTCAGTTGCTCTTTCCTCATCCACCACCGCTCTAACCTCATTGTAGAAGGCCACTAAATTTGTCAGGCACAATTTGCCCTTAATGAAGTCATGTTGTCTGTCACCAATTACCTCTTTATTTTCCATGTGCCTTAAGCATAGTTTTCAGGACGATCTTTTCCATGTTCTTTTCAGGCATAGAGGTGAGACTGACCGGCCCATAGTTCACTGGGTCCTTCTTATTTACCTTTTTAAAAGTCAGGGTTATGCTTCCCTTTTCCCAGTCATTGAGAACTTCACATTGGGCTGCTACAACTTCCCCAATATGATGGATAGTGGCTTAGCCACTTCTTCTGACAGTTCCCTTAGAACTGCATCTCATCAGGAGCCCCTGGACTTGGGCCCTTTAAGATTCCTTAGGTGGTCTTGAATCTGATTCTCTCCTACTGTAGGCAGCCTTTCCTTTTCCCAGTTCCTCTCTTAGTCTTCTGCAATTTGGGTATTTGTCCATAAGAACAGGCAAAAAAGTCATCGAGTATTTCTGCCTTCTCCATGTCCCAGATAAACAGGTCTCCCATTTCTTTACAGAGAGGACCCACATCTTTCCTAATCTTCCTTTTATCACCAACATACTATAGAACCTTTTCTTGTTGCCCTTGACATCACTATCCAGATTTAATTCTGGCAGGGCTTCAGCTTTCCTACCCCAATTCCTGGCTGCTTGGACAATCTCTCTGTATGCCTTGCATGCAACCTTGTTTCCACCCTGTGAAAGCTTCTTTTTTTGTGTTTGAGTTTGTCTCAGGACTCCTTGTTTATCCATGTGAGTCTCCTGGCATTTATGCCTAACATCCTCTTTGCTGGGACCATCGCTCCTGAGCTTGGAAGAGATCATCCTTGAATATTAACTAGCTTTCTTGGACCCCTCTTCCTTCCAGGGCTTTATCCCATGGTATTCTATCAAGCAGATGCCTGAAGAGGCCAGAGTCTGCTCTCCTGAAGTCCAGGGTAGTGAGCTTGCTGCGTGCCCCCCTCCTCGTGCCAGGGATTCAAACTTTACTGTTTCATGGTCACTGCAGCTAAGGCTGCCCTTGAGCTGCCTTCCCCATCAGTGCCTCTTTTTTGGTGAGAACAAGGTCCAGCATAGCACCTCTCCTCATTGGCTCACCTATCACTTGGAGAAGGAAGTGATCATCAGTGCATTCCAGGAGCCTCCTGGATTGTTTATGCCCTGCTATGTTGTCTTTCCAATGACACAGGTTGAAGTTCCTTCTGAGGCCCAGGGTTTGCAAACTTGAGGCTATAGAAGGCCTTACCCACGTGGTCTTCTCTATTGGGGTGCCTGTATCAAACCACCACTACAATGTCACCTGTCCCTACCCTCCCTTTAATCCTGATCCATAAACTCTCAATTGCCTCCTAATCTGCACCTGGGCAGAGCTCCATGCTCTCCAGCTGATCACCGACTTAGAGGATGGCAGTCCGTCTGTCCCTCTTACAGAGCATGAATCATTTCATTCCAATACTCCTGTCATAGAAGCCATCCTACCATATCTCCATGATACCAATAAGATCATAGCCATGTAGGCGTGTGCACATCTCTAACTCCTCTTGTTTATTCCTCATGCTGCGTGCGTTTGCATAGAGGCATTTAAGTTGAGCCCCCGGTGAAACTGACTTTTTGACTGGAGTGGCTGGGATTCCTTTGTGCTGACCTTCAGCTGCTCTCATGCTGACCTGTGATCCCTCTCTAGGCTCAGGGAATCTTTTGTTGGCCCTGGAATCAAACTGGTTTGATATCAGGTTCCCCTCCCCCATCAAATTTAATTTAAAACCCTCTTCAACAGCTTGGCAAGCCCAGACCAAACAAGCTAGAATAGGAAACTAGTCTCCCAAATTACACCCATCTATGACAGAATTAGAGTCAAGCTCTCTAACCCTAATGACAGCACAATGATCACTGAGAGATAGTACTGCAAGCAGGTTCAGAAAAGCATAAAAATATTCTTCAACAGTATGACAATATCTTTTAATAGCTTCACTCTCCCTTGATGCTTTTCTGAAAATATGCTGTTCAATTCCTTATCCAGAAGGCTGAACGTGTATATAGAAAGGAACAAAAAAGTGTCAAGATTGCAGGCCTAAATTCACTTAAACCTTCTGTTTAAAATTTAAATACTGAATGTCATGCTGCTGGGGTATGGAGTTTTAAAAAATGTGTAAACCTCTGAAAAACAGTTACATGCCCAGCAATGGATGAAGTAATGTGCAAATCCCTGCTGCCTGGTATTCTGTCATTCCCTTCTCTCTAAATAAGAATGTGGGCCATGTACCAAGGAAATGCAGTATAATAAATGCATATGAATAAATAAACTGATTAACCTGGAAATATGCACTTGCCTTTCATTCCTTTCTCTGTCTCTTTACTTCCTTCCCTCTTCTACCTATTTCCCTTCATTCTTTTGTTCATTCTGTCTTTCTCAGTCTTTGTTACCTCTTGCCATGCATAGTTTTCACATTGCCATGCCACTCCTGCCAGGAACATCAGCCTCCTTGCTTCACCAATGAATTATATCATCATTCTTGATTTATTCTCTTAAGTGACTTTCACTACATCTGAGTAATAGAAATGGGCCTCTTTAGCCTGCGGTCACATTGCATGACACAACCTGTGTTTATACATTTAAACTCTCCTTCTTCCGAAATACAGTGGTGACTATTTTGAAATATACAGTATACGGATAGCAAAGTGGTGGGCAAAGCCCTGACTTGTATTGCAGACCTTTGCATCTTTCTGCATATCACTTTTCTAACCCAATATACGTCACACTCTCCTCACTTCTGCTTCATGTACAATACTTCACATACCTATAACAAAACAGGTTGTTACATCCTATCCCTTCAGCCTAACTCCTTCAGCCACCATGGAGAGTGCTAGGTGCTTCTGTATGTCTCCTGCACCTTCTGCCACAGTCCAAAATTCAGTGCCTCCTGTCACCTCTCTTGCTCCCTGTTCCACTGCTTATGTTGGTGCCAGTCTTTGACATCCTCTGAAGACACCTTTAGCCCAGGGTTAGTAGAGTATAATATGCTCTATTATATGCTCTATTGTCATGAGTTGAGATTGCCCCCCCCAGGAGCTGGGGGGCTCAGAGGTGATTGGGTGCCAGGGCAGTCTCCCCTGGAGAGCCAGTCACCATTCGTCTTGTTCGCTCCTGCTGAAAAATCATATAAACACAACCAGCCGAAGTTGTTGGCAATCAGTCTGTGTCTGCTGCTCTGTGTGTGCGGGTGTGTGTGAGAGAAGGCCGGGGGTGGCAGGGCCCTTTCTTTCCCCTCCGGGGGAAAGGGGGGCCCTGCAGCGACTCACAAACAGCTGGTAAGTGGGAGAGAGAGAAGGCAGGCCTTACAGCCAAGCCCTCTTCTTCTCCCCCCCATTTGCAGCCACACTGCAGAAGGGGGCTGTTTTCCCTCTCACAATCAGAGAGGGGAGGGAAGGCTCAGCACTGAAGCAGAGCCAAGTGGACAGGCTGAATACAGCTCGGTGACAGGGAGATAACCCAGGCGAAACTAGAGATGGACCAGAGAAAGGCCTGGAGGATGTCTTCACAGTAATTTAAACGAAGGACAACCAAACACTCGGAGGAGGAATCAACATTCCAGGACACTTACATATGATAAGCTGACTGAACTACAGCAGCCTACAGAACCGAGGTATAACGAGAGAGATCACACAGCAGAAATGGCACAGAAGCAAAGAGAAAGGGCTCAGAGCTATCTTGGACTTCGTGAGGAACAAAGGACTTCAGGAAACCGCTGGAGGTTGGTGGGGGGAGTGTTTCAGGTTCCCCGAACACTCCCACGAGAGACAGACTGGATACCTATCAGCCTGAAAAGACTTTTCCTGGACTAATTGAGGGAGAAGCTTTGAAGGGACTGATAGAAGTGTAATATATATATGTATAGTTGCTTTTAGCTTGTATAGTATTTATTTGTTTAAAATAAATGTATATATATACTTCCCCTTTCCCCCATAGAAGCCTCTTGCCTGAAAGTTTTCTCTTTGGTGTTGAGATAAAATTGTGGGAAGGGGTGGGGTAAGCCTGGAAATTGGATTTTGGATTTCTAATGTGGCTCAAACTGCCACATAGCATAGCACACAACTACTTATGACATTCTTAATTTACAACCCTTTTATTGCAAACCTTCCTCATCAACCCTCAAAAAAAGCCAGGATTTCAACCATATGTACAAGGAAAAAGATGCTGCAGCAGGGCTTGCTGGTGTATATGTGGGCAAACAGTTTAACACGATAATTGTAGATGATTTGGCCAGAGGAAGCCCATCACATGGACAGAACCTTTACTAGCGGGGCCCATGCCATTCTCCAGACTGCATGGAGATTGCTTCAGAAACTCTGGCTGGCCTGGACCAAAATCATGCTGGGGAGTATGCCAGCAATCTAACAGTATTGGACAACTGTGTACAGGTGATCAAAAATATATTGGGGGTTGGTTTAGTTTATAAGCACAGACTTTTAGATTTGACTCATGTGAATTGCCTAGAGAGTGAACAAACGCTCTCAATTTAGGTCACGTTCTGAACTAGTGGAATTCATGGGTTTTTTAGAAAAAAATAAAAAGTAGAGGAGTTTTTTTAGAGTCACACATGGACTTGGATGTCTTATTCCTATTAACTCTAATTAGACATCTGAGTCTCTTCAATGGTTTGGAAAATCAAAGCAAATTTGTTCGGTTTGGCACTAGAGATAACTTCCCATTCCTCATTAAAAGTGTGATGTATTGTGTTTATATGTAAATGAGGGGTTTTCAAAGAAAAGTTTGCATGATGCTTTAATTATGGGAAATAACAGAAAACTTAATATGAAATCTGTCATCCTCTCCCCCTGCAGTCAGTCTAATTGTTCTTTTTCTTTCAGTTTTCTTCCCTTTTTAAAATTATTTGTATGTATTTATTGGAAAAATGTGGAAAAATAAAAATTTAATTTTTTTATTTTACCAGAGCACCAGCTTGTTAATGCAGTTATCTCTGAAGCCTCATGTATTATTATGATAGTTGTATGTTAGACATGATCAATTCTGAACCAACATTAAAGGGACAACCAGATCCTGTGAATGTTCTTTTTCCCCTCTACACCTTTGTTCAATATGCTAGTCAGTGTCTGTTGCTCTTCGTCTTTGCCTGGATCAGATCAAATTTCTGTCTTTAGTCAGCTGGTGAGAAAGCCTTCAAAGAATAAGAAAATACTCCTTACAAGAGTACTGGAACATGTCTAACCAGTAGTTTGTTCTAGCAAGGGAATAGATCAAAGAAATGTTATGCAGAATACACTTTAAAGCATCAAGAATGAAACTTCAAGAAACGGCATTTTTCATGTAAGACATTGTTGTCATGCAAGTGTGTCAGTATTGAGGACGCCTGGTGGTCTAGTGGTTAGGCTGCGGCGCTCTCACCGCCGCGACCTGGGTTCGATTCCCGGTCAGGGAACTCCTCCGGGCAGATGGAGCTCATCAGCCCTGTAAGGCCATCCATCTAAGAGAAGGTCACTCTAAACAAACCTACGTCCTGAGGACCTCGCTGCCACTGTCCTAGCTCACTCGGCCCCGGCAGATGAACCTTAGGATTAAAGGGTGGGCTCAGTTCAGCGCACACTGTGTCTCACCTAAAAAATCCACTGCGCAGGCTCAAAGGGTAATGACCTTTCCCAAATCTTCATTCGTGAAGACTGGCCATGATGATGATGATGTGTCAGTATTCAAGAGATCTGCACTAAAATTCCAATTGAACCCCAGGTTGAGGCATTCCTTCATTTATGTCTGGTATGAGTTCACTGCCTTCCTTAATCTGATCCCAGCTAATTTCTGAAGAGGTTAATTTCTTTGCTGGTCCAGATACTTGTCAGCTTTTTTTCAGGTTGCTTACTTCAAAGTGCCATTGTCTTGGTTTAGCAGAGAACTGAACTCCTATGATTGCCTACACAGATATGTGCTACCAACAGAGGCGTACATCTACTTGAGATACAGTTTCTAGACCTTACCTAGCTTCTCAGACAGTTAACAGCTGTCTTTCTGATTTCAGACAAGAATATTTCTCTTCCCTATTTCCCTTCAACAGCTCAGTCACTGTAAAATCCTGCCCAGAACTTCTAATCCCAATGAGGGGAACTGCTTTCTAGTCTGACAATATTTATTTTCATGACATGCTTGCACGTCTTATTTCAGACTGCTAAAAGGCAATGTGAGTAACAGGAATATTAAATACAAAAACTGAGCTGTGAAAATGTGGTTCCAGAACACAGCAGACACTGTAGATCTTCTGCAGCACTTAAAACCATTCTGAAGATAGCTACTGTGCATTAATAGCGTGGGGGTTTGGGCTAAGTCTTTCTGTATCCCCACTACAAAATGCTAGCTTTCATGCAGATGCATGTAATATGTACACCTGTTTGCTTTTTGCCTACTGAGCAGGCCTGAAGGCGTCCATCAAATCAGTACTATAAAATTATGTTGGGTAATGCTATGTGCTGCACACATATAGTGCAGGCAGCATGTATAGTACATTCATGTATGTGTTTAGAGGTACCACACACCACATTTAGTGTATGCCACGCTATACAAAACAATCCCCCAAAGCCACATTGCAGGAAAGGTGATCAGTCATAAGACAGGAAAGAAGGGATTCTGAAAGATAGACTAAGGTGACCATTTTTTTTTTACATATACAGGGTTCTTCCTGAGTGGTTTTTTTTAATTCTCCTTCCATTTTTGTTATTTACAGTAGACGATATATTGCAGAAGGAATATCTTCTTTTTACTTTATGAAACTCTGCTAGTATTTTATCAAAAGGCTAAATGACAGGAATAACTATATTTCAGGAATCGCTTTCAGATTCTGAGTAATGTGAATTTGGTTTTTTGTAAGATATATTTGAACTTTTACATTAGTTCACTAAAAAGGATTAATTAATAATCTAAATTAAAGCTTTAAATTGATGACTGCATAATGCAATGCATCCACCTAAAGCTAAATGCAAGAACAGAATTTATGACACACATAATTCTAGAGGTTGTGTGAAATGGACTCTACTCCCCCAAGAGTATAGGGGAAATTATAACATGAATGGGAAAGGGGCTGCAAATATACATTGCATGTTTCTTCTAATGCAGGTACAAAATCTTCCACAAACCACTGGAGGAATGGTTCTTATTGGTTCTGAAAAAGAAGTCAATATTAGCTTATGCTGGAGAAGGCAGGTAGAACACGGTTGAGATTTTTGATTAGGGAAAAGGAAAATACAGTTGGTGTGCATGTGAAAAGTCCTACTTACTTATATTACTTTAAATGGTATGTTGAGCAAAGGAGCTGGTAAATGCCAGAATATGGCTTTTGAGAACAGTGGTTCCAGAGTCACTCTCTTGATTTGTGAAGACCCAAGAGTGAAGAACTGATAAATAAATAAATAAATGTCTATGTGTAATACATATGTATAGCAAAGGTTTGAAATCTGAAACTCATTCTAAAAAGGGAAGTGAAAAGAATGTGTTATTTAATGTCAAAACCCAAGAAAGTAGCACATAACAGAGTTAAGAAAATAAGAAACAATTTACTAAGGTGAAGTGGAGCTTGAGACAGATTGGGAAATGGAAAAGAAGGGAGAGAAGGATGAACTTTGGGGCACAAGGTAGGCTGGAGGGATGGCAAAAAATCGTGAGAAGGACAAATTAAATTGTGGCACACCTACAGAAGCAGTGGGAAGGCATCCACATGAAATGGGTGCTTCTTTCCAGGCAGCAGGAATAATATGTGTTCAAGAAGCTCAGAAAAATCATTCTTTTTCATACTGTAGCATACTGAATTTCAGTTAAGTACCAGTTAAAAGGTCCCTGCTGCTGATTTATGAGGCAGTGCTATTGCGGCACTACAGCCATCTCTGTTCTAATCCTCTTGAAGCTCTTTTTCTGTTTCTTTTATCAGAAAATGTCAGCTGGTTGAATTGTGCAAATGCATTTCCACAGCACGTCTCATATCTTCAACTCGCTCTGGAAGTTTGTCTGTAAGACACAGTGGAAAGATGCCTCAACTGTCTTTATACAGGAAAGTGGTTCATAATGCCTGAACTAGTTCACTGACCGGCAGCTGAAGTGTCTATGCAGGGGTATATAATAAGCCTACCCTAAGACATAGAATCATAGAATGGTTTGGGTTGGACATGACCTTAAAGATCATTGTATTGGGTTTGTGTGGCCAGGTTCTGGGGGGGGAGGGCGGAAGACAGAAGGGGAGGGGGCTACAGGGGTGCAGTGACTTCTTTCAGAAGCAGCTAGAAGCTTCCCCTATGTCCAACAGAGCTGATGCCAGCCTGCTCCATGATGGACCCATCACTGTACAAGGCCGAGTCTATCAGAAATGGTAGTATTGCTTCTGTCATATTTAAGAAGGGAAAAAGAAAAGGTATTGCTAAGATATAATTGTGGCCAGAGAACAGAGGAGTGAGAAAAGCGAGAATATGTGAGAGGAACAACTCTGAGGAGGAAGCAGTGACAGAAACAATGTGTGATGAACTGATTGTAACCCCCATTCTCTGTCTCCCTGCACTGCTATGGGGAGAAAGTAGAGCACGGAAAGGAGGGAGGAGTGGAGGGCAGGTGTTTCTAAAGTTTGTTTTACTTCTCATAACCTTCTCTAATTTTATGGGTAATAAATTAATTTCCGCAAGTCAAGTCTGTTTCACCTGTAATGGTAATTAGTGAGTGATCTCTCCCAGTCTTTATCTCAACTCATGAGCCTTTTGTTACAGTTTCTCCCCCCTGTCCAGTCGTAAAGGTTTGTGGTTACCTGGCATTCACCCAGGGTCAACCCATCACAATCATCTAGATTCAACCCCTCTGCCATGGGCAGGGATACCTTTAACTAGATCAAGTTGCACAAAGCCCCATCCAACCTGGCCTTGAGCACTTCCAGGGATGGAAAAAGCCAGGCAGAAGACTGGAAAGAGAGAAGGAGAATAGAAAGAATATAACACCCAAAAAACCCCAACAATAAAAAAAGAAAAAATTACACAGCATAAGAACTAATGGTATCCATTAGTATACCAGCTGTCTTTTTGCCTCCTGATTGTCTATTTTTCAAATAGAAAGCCAAAAGATTTAAATGGATGGAAGTTAATAGTGCAAAATGAAGGTCACCAAATCAGTTTTAGACATACCAAGAAGGGAAGAAATTTCCTCAGTTACCTGTTCCTTTTATATTCTGGTCTCTACTTAAAAACTGACCCATTAATATAAATACTACAGAGGATGCAGAATTACTAGAGGGGCTCACAAGTGGTTGCAGAACAGTTTTAGAAGGCTTACAACTCTTCCTCTATAGGCACATCTCTGCTACCTACTTTTGGATTTGCTGCCTAATCACACTAGAAACAAACACTTGAAAATCTTGCTTGAAGTGGTGCAAACAAATAGCCTTTCAAGCAGACAGATTAACATTGGAGAACCAATTAAATGTTCTATGGAAACAGATCTTGTTTTGAACTACTAGACACTGTGACAATCCTTATGGCTCAGATACTTGGAAGGACATCTTTGCGTTCTCAACCTGAAGTTCAGTATCTCGAAAAAATGGAAAAGCAAATGTCCTCAATATTGATAGTGTCTAATTTATAATAGGTGCTGCAAACACTTCAAAAATTGAAAGGTGTCATGATGGCGTGATGCCATGATGCGGTTGTTTAACCTGGAGAAGAGGAGGCTCAGGAGAAACCTCATTGTAGCACTAAGTCTGATGAGAAACTTGTTTGAACATGTCTTAGGATGGCTCTTTGTGGTCTCTTTGCAAACACGTGTTTCTTCTTCCCAACACCTCCCACAGCAACTGTTATCTCCCATGCAGGAATGTCCTGGGAAGGTGTCCTGAAGTGTCCCATTGGTCCTTGTTAACCCCTTCCTATTGGCTGTTGACCCTTTACCTGATGGTTTTTTCTGTGTGACCCTGAACTTGTGATTGGTTCCCCTTTGACCCTCCTAAAAGCCTTATAAACCCCTTCCCAACAATAAACTCTCTCTTGCCTCCTCTCCACGCCGGTGTGCTGTCTCTGTGCCTGCCATGGAGCCAGGTGGGTGCTGGGGGGAGGGGAGGGCACCTCTCCCCTCCAGGCTCGGGGCCTGAAAAACCCTGTCGCTGGAGTTCCCTTTTCCCGTCCACCAAGACGTCGGAATGGTTCTTCAGATGGAGATGGAACTAGAACTGGGCTCCCCCACGTCGAGGGTGGGGAAAGGGATCCAGACCTCATCACTCTCTACAGCTACCTGAAAGGAGGTTGTAGCCGGGTGGGTGTCGGTCTCTTCTCCCAGACAACCAACAGTAGGACAAGAGGGCATGGTCTTAAGCTGTGTCAGGGGAGGTTTAGGTTGGATATTAGGAAGAAATTTTTTACAGAGAGAGTAATCAGACATTAGAATGGGCTGCCCAGGGAGGTGGTGGATTCGCCACCCTTGGAGGTTTTTAAGAAGAGACTGGATGTGGCACTTAGTGCCATGGTCTAGTAACCACAGCAGTGTTGGATCAAGGGTTGGACTTGACATAGATTCTATGATTCTATGATTTTTTTACTTATCAAAGTGCTTATTACAGATTACTCCTGGATAGGAACTTGGTCATATAACTGAACAACTTTATTCAAAGAGGATTTGATATCGAAAATAAGAGAAACTCAACTTTTAAGTTCTTTTAAAAAGGCAGAAGGCATTGAATAATAGTGTTTAACCATGTAACTTAAATGACGCCTCACACTTGGGTCTAAGCTTAAGAGAGATTAGGAATTTGCTCAATTGTAGTTTTTTCTGTAGTCCACTGGAGAGAGAAAGACAGTTCCAGCAGGCAATTCACAAAAATATTGAGTGGATTCTGCACTGAGCAGACTCTTGGAAGGTCCTCGCCCTGACTGCATCCTCCTAAATGGGGACAGTGAGTAACTAGCTTGAAAATGATGGTCAATAGATTGGTAGGATGATCACCTGTCTGTTTATAAAAAATAGCACTGTAGAAAATGGAGTCTATGGAGGTCAGGGAACAAGGAGTGTTGTGTGTTCTTTAGAACATGTAACTACTGTGCTTCCTTCAACAAATGCCAAACCTCACTCCCAAATTGCCCTCTCACATCCCAGAGTGATGGACAGTTTTTGTGTAGAGGTATTAAGTGGTTCGCTGTGGGTCTCAGATTATATCATGTGATGATATTATGTTTTTTATAGATTTGTGCATTTGGCTTCTTCCAGTGCTTTATCATGTATTTAAAAGCAAAGAAACCCCAAAGTTGTAAATATTATATTCCCATAAGGCACAGTAAATGCACACTGTTATATACATTACTGTACACTACATGTAATAAATACACAAAGTAAACCAGCCTGCTGATGAACACACAGAATAACATTTTCATTTTATGCATGGTAACTGAGAGCCCTCACAAGGAATTCGCATTATTGGAGAAACCCTTTCTGTTGACAATGTATGTGAAACTAGAAGTATAACATGATCTCCTAGTTCCTCTGCAGACACCAACCTTCTTTATCACATATTGATGGAACTATTCAAATGCAAAAAACTAATCTTCATCCACATAATGAGCATCTGGGGGAGGGGGGGAGGGGGGTAATATCACCTTTAAGTCTGTATTAGACTTGCCTGAGTCAGTGCAAAGGTTTTTTGTCTGTTAATTTGTTTGTTTGGGGTTTTATTTCTGTCATTTTCTCTGTAGGTTTATAAGCACATGCTCTGTATACTACAGTAGAAGAGCTTTGTAAAATGAGATTCAGCCCTTATGGTAGTATGAGACATGTTAGTGCCAGGATGCAAACAGACCTCTGCATGAATGCACGTGAGATGCATTAAATATCGTGTACCCTGATTTCACACTCAGTCCTTCAGCACTGAAGAGGTAGAACAGGTTGCCAAACCAAAATTAAGTTTGAAACATGAGATGAGACATAGGAAGTCTTTGAAGGCTTTTTTTCCTCTTTGTAGCTTTTCATACACTATGTCAGAACATTATAAGCACCCAATTTGGAGTATTTTAGCATAACTGTTAATAAATGATTTAGAAAACACCACAAGCCAAATCCTAAAGTGTTGTTTTGATTGGTTTTGTTGTTGTTTTGTTGTTTTTTGAGGTTGTTTCCTTTTAGGCTTTGATGGATTTTTTGGTTGGTTTGGTTTTTTTTTAACTTTACTTGGGACTTCTCGGGGGGGAAAAAGCCAACAACAACAAGCAAACTGTGTCCTCAGTGAAAGATTTATCTGAGGCAAAAGGATAGAAAAATGACTCTGGACATCAAGCCTTTTTTCTGGAACGAAAAAACAAATAAATGGAATATGAGGATGGGCAAGGAGAAACAGGATCATTTCCTTCCATGAAAACTATGTAGCACAAGATTTGGTCCAGTTTGTCATCCTTACAAACCTCAGATTCCCTAAGGCTATATTCAAACACTATTCGGTCAAACTTCAGTGCACCTGAATTTCCAGGCCAAGTTGCATCCACACAACTTCAGGGGCCTCAGGGTCTAGGCAAAATCAGTGTTCGCACATAGTTAAAAAAATCAAATACTCCTGCATCCCTGGATCACCTCAGGAATGGAAGATTCCATAATTGGTCCTTTCATCTTTGATCCTTTTCCTCACATTCTAGCAATATCCTGGTTGCTTTAACCCTTTCCCCTCCTATCCCACTTTCAGTGCATACACTTGAATGCAGGTTCCTGTTTTGTCTTCCAGCTCAATTGCAAAAAACTCCCATTACTCTCACAAAAATGCACATTCAATTCATGTTCATAATAGATTTTAGCCTAAAAGCAATATTTAATTTTGTCAGCACCATAGGATACCATTTCTAAAATGTGACATTTTCCATCCATTCAGGAAACTCCAACTTCCAGTGCTTCCATTAGCCTTGCTCTTTTTGGCAGGTCTATCAGATACATGCTGGCCTCACAAAAACGCCACTGCTATGCTGGACAAGGCCACTTTCAAGCCATGAAGAAGCTGTTAGCTGCAACTTATCTATGGGGAAGCAGTTTGTTACAATACTAATATGTGCAGAGAGCTTTCCCAGATAATACACTTTCCCAGATAATACAAGGATCGTTTAACCTCCTAAACTGTTTCAATTACATATAGAAAAAAGTAAGTGGTTTGCTTTCATTGTTAATTCTAGCAAATGCACAGCCACAAACATCAAAATGTTTGTTTTTATGGGACAGACTACAAAACCAGCACATATACTGTTTTGCAGTTAATTAAAGCATTAAAAAAATCAGCAACTACAAACACGGAAATTCCCATACCAATATGATTTGGAATTTGACATTATTTGGCCGTGTGTTACAGATTTTAACATAAAAAACTGCACAAATTTTCATGTGCAGAAATACTGTTGTTACCTTTGTAGGAATTCCCTGGAGTTCCAGATTCCTGCAAGGAACATTGACTGCATCAGAAATATTGATCCATGCAGTTTCCACATCCATTAGAACAAGGCTTTATGTGCCCTGAAAGCTGATAAAATTAATCATTACAGCAGAACCAATTGATGTTGGAACAAAAAGTTTTTCTAACTTAAAAGAGACTTTGACATGATATTCAAGAACTGAAATGGATCCAGAAAGAACAATTGGACAAAAATTTTGTACAGAACAAGACAGCAAACAGACTGATTTCTACCTGATTGTGAATTGTCTTACAATATAATCGTATGTACATTATTGGAACAATAGATAATTGCATATTTAAATCATTCACATTTTAATTCTGCGGCTATACAATAAAGCAGCTAGACCCAAGTTCACAAACACAGTAAGAGATTAAAAAGGAGGGCAATATTACTAAAGGATAAAGTATTGTCAATATCTGTAAGAATCAGGTCCTGACTGACTTTTTTCCAACTCTTGCAAATAGTTTGTGTTCAATAACTTTGATCACGGATCTCTTGCTGTCATAGGTTGACTTGTTCTAGAAAACCAAGTGAGGATTCTTTTTTTCTTTCCCCTGCATCATTATGAAAGAGGGATGTTGAATGATGGAGGGAGAGGGTGGTTTTTTGGCTGGGGTGATTGACACACACAAAAGAACTGTCTGAAGTCTGCACTGGAGGTTGATGGCCCTCAGAAAACTATGGGGGGGAGGTAAGTTTTTTTCTCTCTTCTGGAAATGGTAGGTACTTCGCTTTTGCCCTGACTCAGGGAGGGGGGGTGTGTGGAGGGATTCTGTGGTCCATTTTGTTTTCAGTCTGGTCATCTGGTTGCTTCTGGCCCTGGTTCGCCTCTGTTCTCCTGTGCCCTGTTCTGCTCCCAGCCCAGGCTTGCTCAGGTTTCATCGGAGAGGCTTGATCCTTCTGCAAAGGAACCTTTGGGGGAGGAGGGCATCCCTTCCCTCCTCCACTCCCGTGCTTGTGCCTGTTGACAAGACAGGGGGAGTCCCAGCCGGAGCCAGTCGCCGACAGCGTAAGTCTGGGAAAGAGCCTTTTTTTTCCCCTTTTCCCCTTCCCCTTCTCGGTGGAGGGAAGATCTCCATTTCGACTTCTCCCACACACCAGGCCCCCACACGGCGACTGCCAGAGCCAACAGCGCCCCCTGCCGGCCAGCACCGAGCACTGCAGGGTCTGCTCCTCCAGTGATCCAACAGCGCCCCCTGCTGGCCGTGGTTGGAATTGCACCAAAAGGCAGAAAGTACTGAATTGTTTTTTCGGAGGGAACTTTGGGTACAGAATTATCGTTTAGTTGCTTTTGTGTTCTTTCGTTGTTCTACCAATACACATGTAACCTTTATTAAAGGGCTGTTATCTTTTCTTTTTCCATACTTCCTCAGTTGGAGTATTTTCATTTCGGATTTACAATTGCTTAGAAGCAGGAGCTTGGTCTTCCTCATAACTCATCCTCCTTAGCAAAACACTTCAGTCTCATTAAACTGAGAGACTTGCTTTCGATGAAGTATTGCATGATGATGACAGGAGGGTGACACAGTATCTGTTTTAGGTCAGAATGTCGAAATGCTCATGGAAGCACCTCTTTCTCTCCATCTCAGCTCAGAGAAATAGTCTTTGTAATAAGAGAATTCCTAAAGAAGATTCATAGCATACAATATTTAAGTCATCAAAGCACATTTTGTTGCTATAGTAACAATAATCCTCCACATACAGTATGCAATATGTCTAAAATTATGCATCTTGTGTTCATTCTAGATGTTGAAAGATAATCTTCTCAATCTTATTGTTTCTCTTGTGTTTTGAAAAGTTTTCTTTTAATTTTTTAAAGGAGCATCTCCTTTAGAGTACAGCAACTGCTTATTTTGCTATAAAATCACTTTATGATGCTGTGTGCTCACTCAACTGGTTAATGAAATTCAGCAACAACCTGGACTGAGAGTATATCAAAACTGGAAAGAAACTGTGTGTGACTTGTTATGTCGACTGTGCAATGTCCAGAGACTAAACTGTTGTTTCTAATGTTCACTTCAGTATTACAGATTATAATGGCGTATTGAGGAAAAATATAGAAAACATCAAGAGCAAGTGACTGTATTTCATCAAGTACAGTTGGCGTTTTCTCAGAAGCATAAGAGAATTAGGAGTTGCCACTGGAAGAAAATGGTGCTTTACGTAAAGGGAGTCTACTGGGAAATTGGTGAGGTTCTGAATTTAAAATGCTGTAGCAATTCCACAATAATTCCCCACATGAAAATTTTTATTTCCCATTGAATGTTAAAGATGTTTAACGAAGTCAAATACCTCACCAAGATGACTTTAAACTCTGTATATTCTGCTTCCCTAATGCAACACTAAACAAAGAGAAATCATCACAGAGAGTCCTTAATGGGGATGAAAACCTGAGAGCACGGAAGGTCATAAACTTTTGACTCTAGCACCCAAGTCAAAGTTGTGCCTTGGCTGTCTTTCGTATTCCAGATCAGTTATCTCTGAAGTGGGGTGCACCCAACCCAGGAAGTGTGCAAGACAATCTGTTGGAGTGTAGAAGGAAAGCATTTGTTGCACCACTAAAAAAAAAAAAAAAAACAAAAAACCCAAAAAAAGTTAAATAGTGTTTAGGTAATATTTACCTCATCCTTTTAAACTTCTGTGTATGTTTTAAAATGCACATGATCTTGCAGTACTGTAGTACATGTATATAATTTCAGCTGGCAAGATGGCAGTGATACCTTAGAGCGTTTTGGATTTTTTAACTTTTGTAGATTTTAGAAGTAGTTGTGTAGTAAATGTAGATTTTAATGTAGCTGTATTATATCCCTTACCCTGTAGCATAATGTTTACACATACCCAACACTGTTATCCCATTTCATATCAATTCCCCTGAATTCCGTTACTGTGTTTAGTACTCTTTTCAAGGTAGAATTGTAGAAAAGCACTCTAAGCCTGGACTGAAAGATATCGTACAGACACAGCAACCTTCAAGCCCAGAACTTTGGAGGAGCTCCAAGAACTATATGTGCTGTGAAGAAGATGAAGATGAGGATGAAGGGGTCCCAAAGACCCCAAACCCAATTCCCAAAAGGGCATGTCAGGAGGCAGAACTGGGTAGAACTGAGGGTGGACAGATCTGGGATTGGATGGAACTATCTATAAAATCATAGAACTACTCTCTGGGTGTGTGAGTGTCGTGTATTCCTCTGGCCTCAGGCCTAATTAAAGGACCTGATCAGGAGGAGGAAGTTGATAAGGTTTTCTGTAGGCATCTGGAAATAGCCTTGTGGTCACAGGCCCTGGTTCTCCTGGGGGACTTCGGTCACCCTGATATTTGCTGCAGGACCAATACAGCCCAGCACAAACAGTCCAGGAAGTTCCTTTAGATCATTGAAAATAACATTTTGATGCAAGTGGTGGAGGAACCAATGAGGAAAGGTGTGTTGCTGTACCTTGTGCTAACAAACCAGAAGGGACTGGATGGAGACATGCAGGTTGGGGGCAGCCTTGGTGGTAGCAACCATGAGATGGTGGAACTCAGAATCCTGTGCGGGAGAAACAAAACAGTAAGCAGGACAAGAATCCTAAGTTTCCAGAGAGCTAACTTCAGCCTCTCAGGGACCTGCTTAGAGGAATCCCGTGGGATAGAACTCTAGAAGAGAAGAGTGCTGGTCAGTGTTTAACCACCACTTCCTCCAAGCTCAATACCAATATATCCCCATGATGAAGAAATCAGGCGAAGGGCGCAGGAGACCTGCATAGATGAACAGGGGGTTCCTAGTAAATCTGAAACACAAGAAAGAAATTTATGGGATGTAGAACAAGGGACAGGCCACATGGGAGAACCATAGGAACATCATGCAGGGGTGCCACAAGGAAGGCCAAGACCCACTTAGAATTGAGTCTGGCAAAGGACATCAAGGACAAGGAGGGCTTCTACAAGTAGATGAGCAGCAAAAAATTAGGGAAAATGTGGGGTTGCTGCTGAATTAGATGGGTGTCCTGGGCCCTGATGGGAGGCACCTATGGGTGCTAAGGGAGCTGGCAGATGTCATTACTCTGCCACTTCTCTATCATCTTTGAAAAATAATGGAGAATGAGAGGTGTCTGATGGCTTGAGAAAGGCCAGTGTTTACTCCCATCTTCAAAAAGGGTAAGAAGAAGGACCCAGGAAACTACCTACCAGCCTGTCATCCTCACCTCCATCCCTAGAAAGGTGATAGAACAGGTCATTCTGGAGGTCATCATCAAGCACGTAGCAGAAAAGAAGGTCATCAGGAGTAGTCACTATGGATTCACCAAGGGGAAATCATGTGTGACCAATCTGATAGACTTCTGTGGTGGCATGTCAGGATGGGTCAATGAGGTCTGAGCAGTGGATGATATCTACCTTGACTTCAGCAAGATGGCAAGTTGGATGACAAGTTGACCAAGTTGGATGACACTGGATGACAAATTGACCATGAGACGGCAGTGTGACCTTGCAGCAACGGATGCCAATGGGTTTAAGAGGATCTTAAAATCAATGCAGGATGTTTAAGAACTACCTGCCTAATAGTGAATTTTCCCAAGTCGACATAAACTGGTTACAGAGCAGATACTTGAGAAATTAAACAGTGGCAATAGTCAGTATATTTCTGCTTAGAAAATTTAGTTATATAATTCCATGTTTCAGTGGTGTCTATTCTTTCATAAGCACAATTTTGCATTGATAAACAGGTAATTACTTCGGGAAATCTGATTCTGAACTTCTATCTTATTCGAGGGCCAGGCCTTGAATTCTTTGAAAGGAAAGCAGTATGAGAAAGAGGTACTAGAACTGGATGACTTTTTTCACAGGGACTAAAACTGCTTAACGAGGATGTTTTGGAAGAACGGAGCTTTCTTAAAGAAATCAGATCAAACATTGCAAATATTCTTGGACAAAATTTCTAATATGTTAACATTTGATTTCATTATGTGTTCAGTAATGCTTTGCTCTCTTCCCTAGGTCATTTCATAGCCCTCCTCTTTTTAGCCTATAATTTCGGAATAATGGCTTTTATTTCAAAATTGTCTGGCAATTCAAAAGAATGAAAGTGTTTCCCAAAAGTAAATAAGTGACATATCCTATACCAAATTGGAATTATTTTTAATAGACTTAAGCACATCTATGTCCATGTTATTAAAACTGTGCATAGTTCAGCTTAAACCTTATCATAAATTCCCTGTAAATTCTCTACATGGCCACAAACATTTACCTCTACTATCTACAAAAAAGTCCCTCCCTTAATAATTATTCAGAAAATTTAAATGAGCTATACATACAATTCAGCAGTTATTTTGCAGTGAACGATATTCACCCACAAACTTGTTTAAGTGGTCTTATGGGATTCTAAAGAATCCTTCACAATGAATAGCTAGTTCTTGTTGTGATTAATGATTGCAGAACTGAACTCATTTTATATGGGTCTTGAACAAATTCCTAAACAAAAAATTAACCTCTAGAGAAGTTCTTATACTATATATACGACAAGCTTCAAAAAATGGAAAAAATGCAATTCGTACTGTCAAATGAAATATCTTCTGCCTTTTCTTATCCTTGACCATTAAAATACCTCAGATTTTCATAGTTTCGTAGCACAGATGAATACTGGTGTCAGGATAAATGAGCACCATCAACATAATAGAATTTATGGGAGTCTCAGATGGGCCTTTGAAGAAAAATTTTCTGCAAATGTAGTGGCTTTGAGAAAAGCAATTGCACCCTGAGGCAACTTTAGCTACTCTCTCTTACCTGAAGGGCTCCCTGGAAATTTTTCCATTCAACAATCCATCATAATCCATGCACATATGAAACCCTCAAATAGATTTTAGCAATTTTTTTTTCTGCATTCACTAGTACACTTTGTATGTGAGTGTGTGTTGCCTAAAGCATCTCAGTAATTGTTATTAGCAGAATTGATTAAATATTCATTGAGGTAGGTGTAGCTCTAGAGCTCTTAGCTTGGTCTAAACAATATTAACCACAGTCCTCAGTACAAGTTTGACCTACAAAGCAGTCTGGGGGGGGGGGGGGGATTGAAATACCCAGCATTATAAATATTTTAACTATACAAGGTATTAATGTTTTAACACATGGTCTAATGCTGGTCTTTTCACAAGGATGAAAGCTATTCCGCAACTCATATGTGCATCACAAAACCTTAATGGTGGAGCCCATAGGGAGGAAGGACATATTACTTTGAAGCTTTTCCTATTACCTAAGTTGAGAATGAGGACAGAAGTCAAATATCATGGAAGACAGAGCTCCAGTCTTCTGTCAGTAAGATGCCTACACTTAAGGAAGCAAAGACAGGTTGAAACTCTCAAAAAGGTAGTGCAATATATCCAATTTTGTGGAGGCTTCTGGTTCTCTGGTGTAGAAGGAGTTGGCGATGGTGGTAAGGAAGGGCCTACAGAATGAAGCTGGATCTCTGGGGCTTGAAATCTCATTATACCCACAGAGCATTAACAATATTTATTGTTTGTCTGTGTCAATTGCAAATAAAAGTTATTAGAAATAACAACACACAGGTTTTTCCATCTACATTCGTGGAAACCAAGCATAATTCTAAAGTAAACAAATATCATAATCAGAGTATATAAATGGCTACAAGACTGAAGTCTGACCTTAAATGTCCACTTTGATTTTCATTTTTTTGATTAGTGATATAATAGTAATGATATTCTGTGTAATTAGAAGTCTGTTGCAAGACATTAGTGGTGGGATTCTTAAGGAGTTTTCAAATGGATAAAAATAACCTCAAAATGCATGTTTACAAATACTTCTTGCCATCAGTTGCTAATTCATTAAATAGCTCTAAATACTCATTGATACAAACAGAGAAAAGAATGCATTTCAGAAGGTGATAAAGGAGATGGTAGAGGAGGTGAGAAGATCATGCTGTTTAGTTTGCTTGTATTGTATAAGAACATGTAAAAAAGCTTTTATAAAATCTGTGAAAGTATAGGGAGAGTCGGGAGGTCATAGTGCGATAATCTGAGTCACTTGTTAACCCAGATTTCCCAGAGACTCTCTTGTTTTGGCCTATCATTAAATCTGATGTGGTTTCCTTTGACTGTGATTTAGTTCTCCAAAATCACATTTTGTCTTATTTTACCTGTCCATATCAGTTCAAATTATATCTAAGCAAAATTAAAAGTTAAAAATATAGGCCAAAGTTACAATCTTTGGAAAATACAATACAACAAAATAATACCTGAACCACAGTCTGGAATGTAGCTCCTCAGAAATGGACTAGTTAATCAATATGGAATTCCAATACTAGGTTGTGTAGAAAAGATGGAAACACATGAAAAAAAAAATCATGAAATTACAACCCTACTTCCATCTGCTTATTTTTGAACAAGTTTTATGAAATATGGCTCATTATTTTCCATACACAAAATTAATTGCTACTTGAAAAGGAGATACTTTTTTCTTTTCTGCTTTTTCTATCATCATTAGAAAGTATATTCTTCTTGTGGAGCCTCCTGAATTATTTTAAATAACATCATAAACCTCAACTATGTAAATGTTATATGATTTCTATGCATCCTTTACTAAAATAATGTACATTCTCAAAGTGACCTTTACACGTTACATGAGATACTGAGATTTTGACTCTACGGTAAAGTAACCTACAGAAACAACACATTCTCTAGAAAAAGAGAAATCAGGGCCTTAAATATTGTCCTTTAATCCTTAGGTAAATCACTGCAGTTGAGAAAAAACTGGCAGGCACAACTTAATTCTCCTCAGTCAGGAGAAAATGGTCTACAGACATAATATGAATCCTTAGGCAATGCAGAAGAGTGGTCTCTAATTTAAACTTTAGGTCTAGGAAATAAGTTTTATTGATCCTTTTTGACCATTTGATTAATAACAATTGACTCAACTCCATTCCAAGCATTGCCTTGAAAAGCAAAGAAAAATGCTATGCTGCCACTCCACAAAGAACCCTTCCACATTGTCACTGACCAGGGTTCCAAGCCTCCAACATCAAAGTTCAACAAGCACAAATAATGTGGTGTTGATAGATTATACGAAATTGAATAAGTCAAATGAGCTAGAAAAGAAATAATACATATTTTGCCTTTCCAAAAATCTCCTTGACCCATAACTTCTACCTAACTGAGTCACTAGTGCCCCTTCCTATTAAAAGAAAACAAATGCATTTCTTAAAATTACTGTTAACTCTATCTTTCATCAAGAGCAATGGACATTTAGTTTTCTTCTACACATGCACAAGACACTTCATCATTAATGATACATTACATATTACCAACAGCCTTGCTTTCCTGCTGTAGAAAGATGCAATAGAGCTCATGCTGCAGCAATACTGACACAAAATACTCAGTTTTTCCTAGCCTCATAAAGTAAAGGTGTGTGACGCAAAAAAATTATATTACTAAACTGTCTACAGATATTGCATTATGTTCCTGGTGATTAAACACATATCATGCTTTTGTATTATCAGCAAAAAGGAGTACATATAGGTATTAGTTATTCACACACATACAAAAGAACTTTGTAAAAAAGAAGCAGTTTTCAGAAAATGTTTCTCTAGTGCAGGTATCTACTCTCCTCAGTGTTCCTTATACTGTATTATTTTTAACATCATTTAGTTGTGAAAATCTTCACATCTTTGAATGCTAATCTGAGAAAAAGTAGGAGAAACCAGTGCGCACTTGCACAAGCAGGTACCATTCCAAAACTACAGCTAAATTAAGGAAAATATTATAACAACAGCTAAACCAATGCAGCAATCTAAGCTGATTTAAGTGTTCTATTATGCAAAATTGTACCCATTAAAAACGAGAAATGAAAGACCGTTACTAACATGGTTAAGCTATGGTTCTGTAGAGTAAGAAAATAGTGATGCATGAGTAGTTGTCAAATGATAATTTAACAGACAGGATATGTAAAGACTTCTGAACTGATTTTAAAGTATCTAGCACTAGAACTGTAGTGACATAGGTCCCGATCCCAAAGTGCTCAGCCTATTCCTCAACAGCATCTTGCAAACTCCATCCTATGCACTATGTGTCTGATGCAGCAAAACACTCACTTCATTTCAAGTATGTGGTTATCTTCCCTTCAGTCAATAGATTACTCACTTCATAGGTGCTTTTCTAAATTGGTTCTGGAGGATTGGGCCCTTGGAAGAAAGCTCTAAATATTGCCCTAATAGTTTCTCGCTACTCAAGCAAAGATCTCTTCAATTTCGTGGTAAGAACTTCACTTATAAAATGGTCTAGTATTGAGGATGCAATTTTCACTTCATTGCCTGATTTTGTTGTACCTTTTGTCCTTTACATCATTGGTTACCTATACATGCTGTGTAAATATGAAAAAACTTTATCAACTGCAAATAAGAAAGTAGAAATATAACCTCTATAGTTCATTGCTTGAAGTGAAATTAACATAAAATCTTGAAAATTAAGCTCAGCTAAAATTTTTAAGACTAAAATTTTCAATTCTGCTTACTTTAGAAAAAAAAAAAGCTACTGTGATTTCCCCAATACTTCGAATATTACATTAAAATTAGCTTGTAATGTATCCTGTGTTGAATGATCTGTGAAAGGAGAATATGCCTGACTAAACTGATGCCTGTTGCAAACAAAGAGTATTGAAAGTACAATCATAACATCTACTATTCAGTTCTACTGCCATGATTCTCAATTAATTATTTCCTTCGTGCAATTCTTAGTCCTACCCAGCCCAGCCCCTTTTTTTACAGTCCAAACAAAGAACTTAAATGTAATTAAAATGACAAGAAAAGGGTGGTACCTTTTTCTTAGAAATCTTCAACAATTCTGTAAAGGATAGCTTCCTGATCCTACTGTTTGACCAGATTCTTCAAAATTCATCAATAGTTTGGAGGCTGAATTCACATTATTACTGTAGTCTCACTCAAGGACCAAACTTTGACCATTGGCAAGGGGACCTTCTGGTCTGCACAGTCATTGGCCTCAAATAACACTATGAAACTTTACAGCAGATTATTCTGAAACAAAGACGGTGATACTATGTTTCTCTTAAGCATGTGTTCTGAAAAGCTGGACAATACATGACAGCCACAAAAAAATATCTGTGTCAGACATACAGCAGCTGACAGGGGAAGAGCTAAATCTGAATATTATGAGATGCATAAAAATTAAGCTTATAATTTCATCAATTTTGTCTCTCATATCTGATGCACTTAAAGGTTTTATTTTCATCCTGACTCCATGGCATCTGTAGCATCCAGTCAACATCAAAACAAACTGCATGTCATTAAATATGAAATTCCTTAAGGGGTAAATCTCTGAGTCTTTAATTTCTTTTTAGTTCTTTTTCAGCTGAAGCTGGCACTACTCAACACTGAAGAAGCATTTAGAATCCATAAATCGAAACAAAGCTAGTGAAAGCTAAACTTGAGAAAGGGCTGTTTAAATAAAGCCCCAAGGATGCAATTGCATGAGTACGCCTACATGAGACTGAGGGGAGACCTCATCACAGTCCACGACTTCCTTGTGAGGGGAAAAAGTGGGCCAGGCACTGATCTCTGTGGTGACCAGTAATAAGACCCAAGGGAATGGCCTGAAGTTTTGTCAGGGGAGGTTTAGGTTGGATATTAGAAAAACAGGTTCTTCACCGAGCGCCTGGTTGGACACTGGAACAAGTTCCCCAGGAAAGTGGTTACAACACCAAGCCTGATAGAGTTCAAGAAGCATTTAGATGATACTCTCAGGCACATGGTGTGAGTCTTGGGAATGGTCCTGTGCAGGACTAAGGATTGGACTCATTGATCCTTAATGGGTCCCTTCCAACTCAGCATATTCTGTGATTCTGTGAGATTACATAGTGCTATTTATAATAAATAGGATTTTACACCAGGAAAATCATGAAAACATAGACTCATAGAACCATATCACGGTTTGGGTTAGAAGAGCCTTTAAAAATCATCCAGTTCACCCCCTCCCTGTCATGAGAAAGGGACATCTTCCACTAGATCAAAAAACTTTTACTTGGTCAGTATTACAGACATCATTTCCTCTGCAGTCTACCCCACCATGCACATATTAACCCACCTGGGAATGTAGACTAAACATTTCCAGAACTTTTTGAAGATTAAAACATTTTATATAGCATAAAAAGGAGGTCAGGCATTGAACAGTATTGACTGGACATATGTTGTTTTAAACTTATGTTCCCCAATGCATTCTTAGCTTTTGAAGACTTTACATGGCTTCAATACAAACTCTTGCCATAGGCAGGCCCTGCTTAGCATCATGGTATATAGATATGTTCTGTGCACAGCAAGCCACAAAGAGAATTCTGTTGTCTTATTAGGTTAACTCAGGCTTGTAGCATTCCACTCTGGTGTTCTGCAGTGAACTTCCTGAAATAGCATCTCTATTAACATACTTTAGCAGCTAAGTATCTTGATACCTTGACTTGGCCATAATACATTTGCTTATATTTCTCTCGGACCTTGCTAGTACTTCTGAAAGAAGCTCAAACATCAATAACATTGTATGTGACAGCCTTTTATTTTTTTCTTCCTGCAATATTGGACAAGTCTATTCCCTTACATAACAGTAAAGTAGAAGTGCTTTCATTTTGGCAGCTAAATACAGGAAAAGGGGGGTGGAACTGCTGAGAGGTTATGGCTGGTTCAGTGCAAGGGTCTCACCCAAAAAGCTGCTTGCAGTGGCACCAAATTTGTGCTGTAGTACAATGCAGATACATTGAAAGCATTGTTTCATTTACTGAGTCAAGAGCCTCTCTGGGGGACCCCCACAAACTGACATGTGGTCAGACTGGGAGAAAACGAACACCTGCATTAAAGTCTGAATGTCCTTGTTTCTCTCCACTGTATGATGGCTGCTGTAATTTCCCACAGACATTTGAATTCACACCTTGTTCCAACATACTTTTTTTTGTTGTGAGCCTGATCTGTCACAGCCGTAGAAGAGCAGCCACAAACCACATGCTTTATGTGTCTGCTCTCTCCAAGACTGAGTGAACAAATGTAACTCTTAAGACTTCTTAAGGAACTGATGTCATTATTTTCTCAACTAAAATATGATAGCTAAGGTTGACAGCCTTGTAAACAAGGCTCATGTGGAAGACAGAGTAACTTTTTGAATAACATTTTTTGAAGCAGTCTGTCAGAAATGAGCAGGAGAAAGGCCCAGGCTGTTATTACAGCAGTATTAAACATTGTGGTAGTTTGGTCTAGGCCTTCCTTGGTGATCAGTTTGTAACCAAGGAAGGGTCCAGATTTACCCAGTATTCCCTACGATTTTTACGTAAGCCAGGCTATAAGAAGAAAGGAGGAAAGGCCTTCGCTCTCTTTCTTTCCGGTGGCTTGGAGGTGCAGGTTCCCTGCTGTTGAGTCTGTCGTGTTGGGGAGCGAGGCCTGGTTAGGTCTTACCGACCTTGGGAGGAAGAGGTTGCTGGAGATCCAGAGCGACTCTCAGTTGTCCCAAGGAGAGTAGTGAGCTCTTTGGGCTGGAAGTCAGCTTAAAGAAGACAGAAGTTCTCTATCAACCAGCACCTCAGGAAGTCTTCCATCATCCCAGTATCTCCATTGGCCAATCAGAGCTCAAATAATTTCAGCAGTTTAATTACCTAGGCAACCTCATCTCCTTGAATGGTAAGATTGACGGAGAGATAGACAACAGGTTAGCAAAGACATATAGTGCTTTCGAAAAGCTTCATAAAAGAGTTTGGAGAAATAAATGCTTGAAGAAAAGTACAAAGATCAGTGTTTACAGAACCATAGTGCTGTCTACTCTCTTATATGGATCTGAATCATGGGTCATCTACCGCCACCACCTATGTCTCCTAGAACGCTTCCATCAACCCTGTCTCCGTACAGTCCTAAACATCCACTGGTCAGATTATGTGACTAATGTGTCTGTTCTAGAACAGGCAGCAGTCACAAGTATTGAGGCCATGTTGCTGAGAACACAGCTGCGTTGGGCAGGGCACATCTCCAGGATGAAGGACCACCGCCTCCCTAAGATCCTGCTTTATGGTGAACTTGCCACTGGCTGCTGCGAGAGAGGAACCCCAAAGAGAAGATACAAGGACTCCCTGAAACAACATCTCAGCCTTGGTCATATTGATCATCATGACTGGTCTACTCTGGCCTCCAATCGAGAGGTCTGGAGACACACTATCTTTATCACTGCTGATGTTTTTGAGAAAGCATGCAGGATCACTCTTGAGGAGAAAAGACAATGCAGAAAGAATCGTGTCTTGCATAATATACCTAAGGAGTCTTTTTGTTGTGCCTTTTGCAACTGGACATGCCTATCTCGTAGTGGCCTTTTTAGCCACCAGTGTGCTTGTAACAAACGTGGGTAGTGCCCTTCCCAAATCTTTGTTCTCGAAGCCTAGCCATGATGATTAAACATGATGAGATATTGAAACCTCTTAATGATATTCTGATGGTTTAATAATTTTGCTACTGGTCACCAATTGCTGTACAAGACCCAAGGATCCAATTTAGGACCAACAACATGGAAGCTTTGTCATCTAGAGGCACTTCTGTAACTTTCTGAGTTTCCAATAAAAGTACTGTATCTAGAAAGAGAGGATATAGCTCCCAGAGTACAAGCAATCTCTTGTTGCGGACAGTAAAGAACACATGATGATTATTTCATAGCAACTTCTTTAGAAAACACAACTTTGAACAAAATATGAGGCTGCGTAATATTCACCCCCTACAATCTCATATAAAGTTTATATACCAAGGTCCAATCTAACAAGTAATTGTCAAATAAAACAAGTATAGTTTTAACAGAAATCAGGTCAACCTCATGGAGTTAGATAAGAGCCAGAACACAACACAATATGAATTATATATTTAAACCTTGGTTTAAACACTGAAGTTTACACACCTCCACTGATTTTCAAACCCTTATTGTCATCAGCTGCAAAAGAAATTCTGGTCAGGTACGCTTAAAGGAAAGACCCATAGTTCCTTCTAAATAGCTGCTAATACAATATGAGAACATGCATTATATCACTAAAATGCAGTTACAGTATTTGCGTAACATAGCTGGAACATTTCTCTGCAGTGCAGGGTCATGAGAGGATTTGAACCAGCCCTAACATTTCAACTTGTGAGAGATCTTAGTCCACTGTATTTCTATAAAAACAGTACCACTGGTGGTATTACATAGAAATTAGTCTGCTCTAAAAGCCCTGTAAACAGCAATGACTTCAGCACCATGGCGAGAATCAGAAGATGAGGACTAAGGCTCTCTTATTTTACCATCCCTTGGTAAATAAATCCCACCTGTACAATTTAGTACACACATTACAGAAATGCAAAGACAGATATCAGGTTTACTGCAAGCACTCTTTATGCATTTTAGACAAAAGACTCATTGAATAAATACATAATGACTCTGTGAAAAAGCAACCGGAAACAAATTCCTTTTTCTGCAGGAAACCACTGGCTGCAAAAACACATTTCCTGGCTCAACAGCTTTCTGCTTCTCTTCTTCCACAACTTTGGCAGAACAAAAGCTAGTCAAGCTAGACGCAAAATTCTCACTATGCCACATGAAAATGCAACCTCCTCCGCAATAAACTTGATGCATTGCTTGTCATTCACCCTGTTTTTGTATGAAAGTGCTATTTTGTGACAACTCCAAACTTACAGAGATCCACTAGTGTTGCTCCAAACAGATCTGACCACTGGAGCCCTTTAGGTACAGCACTGTCTTATTTCTAGATCCAGAATGGGTACAAGCAAGAGCTGGGAATGAAGAAGATTGACAAAACTTCTGAGGACAGCCAGAATGAGAATTTGGAGGAAGCTAGCTGATAAAATGTAGGCAGTGAAACAGTGAAGAGGAAATTTTGGTAGCTCTATTCTATGACTTAGGCACTGAAGGGTTTATACATAACACTTCCAAGTACATTTGAAAGTGCTAATTAGAGAATTTCAGCCCTTGGTAGCTCAATTCAGTTAGAATTTTCTCTGAATTATGTAGTTACACCAGAGGTATTACTATGGGGAAAGCACCATAGTGTTTGTACTTAAAAAAATTACCAAGAGTTTCTCTGTGTACTTCTACTTTGGTCAGAACTGGAAACTTGCTATTTCTTTCTCATTTGACAGATAATTTTTTTTTTTTTTTTTTAGAAAATCCACTGAATGAGTTTAGACTAAAATGACAGAAACAGGAAACTGTTACTAGTTAGCAATACTCACAAAAATACACTACTAGTAACATCCTTTTTCAATAAATATGTTGTCTGCATATATTTAAATGTCCATGCATACACACACAATCTTACCACTTACATAATTAACCATGTCTTTGTGTTACTTTTTTAAAAATTATATTTGACATGGTGTCACTAAGTGACTAATTAATTAGGCATAAGTACTCTGTCCCCTCTAGATATTATTGTTTACTAAGATGATCATCTGGCTGGGAAGAAACGAGCCATGTGTGTTTGGTCATTATGTGATGGTTGACATTGAAGGTCAAAATGGAACTAGAATTCTAGAGGGTAAGAAGTCTGCCTTGATCATTAATTTAGGATATAATTTAGGGCTAGTCAATTATGTTATTTGCGCTCAGCTTCCCTACCTGTAAAGCCAGTTCCAATTCATGTCAACCATAGTGAGTTCTAGGACCTGAAAAGTCAACATCAGACATGAATCAAAACTTTGCTACAAATTATCATTCCAGTAATGCCATCAACAGCACATAAATGCTACAAATAGGTCACACAGGTAACAGCCAATATGTCACAAACTCTCAAAGACTATATGCAATATAATTCTTATTTCTGCTAAAAAAGGATTGAGCACAGAAGCAGATCAAGGCCACACAGTTGTGCAGTGATTTTAGGTAGTCATAGACACAAGAGTGGCGTTGATAAAACAGGAGCCCACAAGTAGAGCAAGTCTTGAGATAGTAAGGATTTAAGCAAGGGTATAGTGATTCATTGCTGTAATGTCTGCACATTAACTCCAGGGTGCAAGCAAGAAAAAAAAAAAAGAAAAACCCCTTATTTTTCACATAAAAATTCAGCTATTCATAGAAGCATAACCAGAAGGGATTTGTGTAGTATGAGGATAATAGAAACTAAACTAATATCTCTTTCGTGTTAAATGTTCTTGTTGCAGATTTATAAGCTTTCATTAAAAGCTCTGTTTAAGCATTGTCTTAACGTAGCACTGATTAGCATGTGATCCAGAAAGCATAAAAATCTAAACATGTGCTGATCAGTTTGTAAGCACATTAGCTGTTTTAGACACATTGTATATATGCTAATGTTATGATTGCTAAGCACAGACATCGCCTCATGGTCATAACAGGTGATGCATCAAATTAATCATACACTCCTCTTTTCATTCTTGGTTATCCTTTCTCCAGTACTTACAACTTACTGTGAGTACTGGAGAAACTTAGAGTACTCATAAAATCTGTATAGCTGGAAAAAAACCTTCCAAATTTTCTTTGTAAAATTATATATCTGTAAGAACCTAGTTTTGTTTGTATTCTAGTTTTAACTGATGAAGAATAAAAAGTAAAAATCTCATGTATATATTATGGGAAAGAAAAATGTAGACATTGGAGATTATTTGGATTTCATCCCCTCCTCAAAAAATATATTTTTTTCAATGTAGAAGTTTGGATATAAAGAAGATTTTAGCATGAAAAAAGTAGTTTCTTTTAGAAACTTCTTTCAAAACAAACTTGATATACAGTAATGGTGTTTAGGTAGAAATTAGATGGTACTGTATGCTGGGTTTTGGCCTAGACAACCTTCATGCGGGAAAACTTAAGATAAATGGAAAACTTGGAGCAATTTTCAGAGTCCTTCCTTTTTGACAATGCAATAAATACAGAGTAGTTTCTGAAACCAGATAGCATGCTTATATCTGCTGTCCCCCAGGCTGGAAACTGTTCCCTCCAGCATGCAGCAGTTGTAGTGTAATGCTGTATTACAGTTGATGATAGATGAACCTCAAAGAAGTTAGCAATTTGATTCACACAAATTCAGATGCACTGCTGAAAATTCTCTGATCCAGACACTGAGTTGATAATGCATTTCCTTCTTGAGATTTACAGTATGTTCTGGATTTAAATAACTTATAAATTTCTGCTAATGTATTTCCCACAGTCCTTGCAGAGACATGCAGCTTTTGTCCCTACGCAGTTCAAGTACAGTATTCAGGGACTGTGCACAAATTCTCCTTTGAGAAATATGAAATGCATTTGTTGGACCTAAGTAGAAAAGATCTTGCCCTCTTAGAAGGCAGAAATGCAATTTTAACAAGCTCTGACTCCAAATACAACATGGCACAAAATAGTTTTCAACTGCAATTATTCAAATTTGTCAGGTTGTAAAAGGATGAAAAGAAATTTACTCTTTAGAACTACCAATCAGGCCAGTTTTGAGGTTAAGTCTTCTGGGAAATTTGACAAGTGATTTAGCTTCCAAAATCATTGATACCTGCCTTCCTTTGAACTAAGTATTTGCTAAATAGTACAGGAGAGTTATTGTCCACTGGGGAGCATGTTAAGATTGTCTAATTAATTTCTCTAGTTACCTAAACTAGATCTGGGTCCTTAGAGACACAGGCAAAGCAAAGTCAAACAATGTGATCTCTCTCCTTTCTCTTTCTGTATCCTTTTTAAGAGAAATTATTTAAATTACAAGACACTATTTTAGGTCACTGATAGAAAGCTAAATTTGATCTTCACGCTTAAGACTCCTTCTGTTAATCCCCTCTACAGGGCTTATTTTTAGCTTGTCTCAATTTAAAAAAAAAAGCCTCTAATTGCAAATGTTCTGCATGCTGAGTTTGGTACAGATTTTGCTATTTTTTGATGGTTAACTAAAGCTAGCAGTTTGATAAATTAGTAAAAGAAAATGCGTTAAACTTTTTAACCTCCCAGTTGTCCTTTTTTTTGTTGAGAGTAAAAATTTTTCATGAATAAACATGAACTTTCATTTGGAAGAGAGTATTGGAGTTTGGAAATAGAGTCAGGGTGTTTTTTTTAAATTACTAGTGTGATGCACTGATCTATATGAAATGCAGAAAACCAAAATTCATATTAAGAACCTGTAGTATTTTTGTAGCTCAAAATCCATCATGTTTATGCTAAAATCTAGATCATGCATCAAAAAAATATTAGAAGAAATGCCTAAAGAGCTCCAAAAACCATATGCTAAAACATAGGCCTTCCTGGACATTACTGACTGGTAATTTCAGAGCCTTTGCAAGTCTGCACAGCTGTTTCCATAGGCCCTGTCTTGTTCCAGGCTGCTCTACTACGTGGTTGATTTGTCCAGATTAGAAACAAAAAGATGCTATGCTTATTTTGTAGGAAGAGTGGCACCCTCAGAAAGGGATGCAGATGTAGAGGTGCCTAACAAGAACACCACTGTATACAACACTGCAAGGGCAGCCAAGTTGCTTGTTAATCAGCTGCTGAAACCGATAACTTACCTTGAAAATCACCTCATTATTTTTATTTTCACACAATTGCAAGTCAATTTAATGAAGGAATAAGGAGTCTAGGAAAGCTGGACATGCTTCAAGAAGGAAATCTAAAAGGCTGTCCCCTCATGCTAAAAGATGAGCTGTCAGGGAAGAAGACCAGGCTAGATGAACAGGGAGCTTTGTCTGGGACTCAGGGAAAGAAAGAGAGTGTATTATATTTGGAAGAAGGGGTAAGCCACTCAGGAGGACTACAAAGATCTCATGAGCTATGTAGGGAGAAAATTAGAAGAGCTAAAGCCCAATTAGAACCTAATCTGGAGACTGACATAAAAAGACAAAAAGATAATTTTTTACAAATATATTAGCAACAAAAGAAGGGCTAAGGAGAATCTCCCTCCTTTAATGGAAATGTGGGGAAACATAGTTATGAAGAATGAAGAAAAGACCAAGGTACTTAATGCCTTCATTGCCACATTCTTTATTAGCAAGATCAGCTGTCCTCAAGGTAAATGGTGTCCTGAGTCAGAAGACAGGAATGGGGAGCAGAATGAAGATGCAAAATCCAGGGGAAATGGTTAGTGACCTGCTGCACCACTTAGACATGTACAGGTCTATGGGGCTTGATGGGATCCTGATATGGTTTGAAGCTGGCTCCCTGCCAAGTCTCCAAACCTTACCACCAGAAGTCCCCCCCCTGCCCCCAGACCTCAGGGAGAAGAGGGAGAAAAAAAAAAAAAACTAAGAAAACCCAAAACGAGAGAGAGACAACCAAAGTGAGATATATAAATATATTTACACTTATATACAATTAAAATATACAATTTCACAAGGGAAAAGGGAAGGGGGAGGGGAAAAGGGAACAAAACTAAAATAATATATATATATATATCCCAATTAGTGACCCAATATCTAGCAACTAAGAAGGCCTCTCCTCCTTTCTTCTTATAATCTGGTTTACGTAAAAATCGTAGGGAATACTGGGTAAATCTGGACCCTTCCTAGGTTACAAACTGGTCACCAAGGAAGGCCTAGCCCAAACCACCACAGATTCACACAAGGGTACTGAGGGAGCTGGCGGAAGAGCTCACAAAACTACCTCATTTATCAACTGCCTTGGCTGACTGGGGAGGTCCCAGTTGACTGGAGGTCAGTAAATGTGACATCCATTTACAAGAAGGCCCAGAAGGAAGATCCAGGGACCTACAGGCCTGTCAGCCAGACCTCAGTGGCAGTGAAGGTTATGGAGTAGATCATCTTGAGCGCCACCAAGAGACATATGCAGGACAGTCAGAAGATCAGGTCAGCCAGCATGGGTTCAGGAAACACAAGTCCTACTTCACCAACTTTATCTCATTCTATGACAAGATGACCGACTTAGGGGATAAGAGATCTGGGCACACTGGATTGACGGGCTGAGGCCCTTGTGTGAGGTTCAACAAGACCAAGTGCCGGGCCCTGTACTTTGGTCACCGCAACCCCAGGCAGTGCTACAGGCTGGGGGAAGAGTGGCTGGTAATTTGCCTGGCAGAAAAGGACCTGGGGGTGCTGGTTGACAGACATTTTAACATCAGCCAGCAGTGTGCCCAGCTGGCCAAGAAGGCCAATGGCATCCTGGCCTATATCACGAAAAGTCTGGACACCAGGACCAGGGCAGTGATCGAGCCCCTGTACTCAGCACTGGAGAGGCCACATCTCAAATCCTCTGTTCAGTTTGGCTAGAAAGACATTGAGCTGCTGGAGTGAGTCCAGAGAAGGGTAATGGAGCTATGAGGGGTCTGGAACACAAGTCTGATGAGTAGCCAAGGGAGCTCGGGTTGTTTTGCCTGGAGAAAAGACCAGGAGTAACCATTGCTTTTCACTGTCTGCGATGGACTAAAATGTCGGAAATGTCTCAAACATTGTCAAAATCATAGAAAGACTTTTTTTCAAATTGCAAGGAATCAACAGTCTGTCTCTCACCACCAAAGAACTCCCTCTCCTTCCAGTGCCTCCTGACTGTGGCCGAGGACTTGAGATAAGATTATTGTCTAATCCTCTCAAGTCTGAGGAGAAGTAAACAAGGCTCAAGAAAGAAAAATGTATCTGTGTTAAGAATCAGCCCTAGCTGGGCTCAGGGAGTGGTGGGGGAGAAGGGTTTTGGGTGTGTGGTGATGAAATCTCTCCACATCAAACCAAAGAAGTAACCCCTTGCACACCCACTCCCCCTGAGAAGACCATATACACACAGGACATTCACATGGGAGGTAGCTGAGTTCATAAAACACCAAAGACCCCCAAAGTGCCCCCTAATTTATTCCTGAGGCCTTCCACCACCAGAAGACTGCACGTGATCCACGTGAGGCAACAAAGCTGTTATGAGAGACTGCAAAGTTTCCCCCCACAAATGGGAGGTTCCAGGCATCTTCTGAACATATATTGATCCATTGGACTCTGTGCGTTTTGGGAAACCCTCAACACCAAGACCAGAAGAACCAGACCGGCAGGATGCTGCCAGGTTACACGGAGGGGTGATAATTTTTCTATTTTAATCTCTCTTCTTCTTCTCCCCCTACCCTCTTCCTCTCCTTTTCCTATTGCTTTCATCTCTCTGTCTTGCTTTACCATTAAATAAAACCTATACTATTGACTTTAGTGTCTGGTCTCGTTTGCACCTTCGTTCATGTAGAGGCATTCCTATTAATTTTAATAACTGGATCATAACACTGTTACAACTGCTGTAGCAGCAAGAATAACAGTCAATTGGGCCTCACTTGGCTTTTACAGTTGATGATGCAGCTATTTCCCCTCTCTAAGAAAAAGAGAGATGACCATAAATGTGTTGTGAACCAGCACCTGGCTTCTGTCTATTTTTTGTAGGCTATCATCCTTCTCACGACACCTGAACAAATGGATAAGCAATATAAATAGTATTTATCACATGGATGTTGAATATGTTTTTCCCTAACCAGTATGCAAAGAATCGTATGCATGCAAAATTAGTTACCACCATATGTTTACACTTCTATATGTGTATTCATGTTGCAAGACACTGTCCTAGCTCTGGCTAGGACAGGGTTAATATTCTCAGTAGCCAGGAAAGGCATGGCTAGGACCTGGAGGTTATTCTATATCACCTCATATCATTTTCTTGGTATGTGGGAAGAGCTCCCTTCTGGGTCAGCATAGCGTGGTGGAGGGAGTGGTCAGGTATTGTCTAATGTTGGGGTGTTTCCATGTGAATCATTTGTTTCTTTTACACTTTCTTCGTTACTGTTGTTGCAGTTACAGTTCGTTTTCTTATCTTGTTGCTGTTTCCAGTAAATTGTCCTTTTCTCAACATGTGATTTTTACCTTTTGTGCCTCCAATTCTCCTCTCCATCCCACTCCAGGGAGAGGGGGAAAGGAGAGCAGGGGAGCAAGTGAGCAAGCGACACATAGTTTGGAGAGTCTCAGTGGGACCCCTAAACTGGGGAATACCATTCCTTAACCATGACAGACACAAAATTATACTACTAGCTTTGGTCTCAGAGAAAAATATAATGGCATTACTGGTGGCTATCAGTTCCTAGGAGGAATTAATTTCCAGTTCTTGACCCCTATTCCAGCCACATTCTGTCAGCAACTTGGGGTAGCTGTCCTCTTGTTGCATGCTTCCATCATACAGACTAGAAAACAGCAACATATTTGTTACATAAGATGGTAAATGAGACTGAAATTACAATTGCACAAGTACTTCTTCCTTGTAATATAAAAATAGCTCTTTTGTATCAGACTAATGAATTCTTTTAGACTATGATGGACCAGATGAGATTCTTAGAAGAAAACAAAACCCACCACCACCAAAAGCCTAACAAACAAAAAAATCCAGATGCGACAACATCTTGCAAGCATAGACTAAACTTTTCCTGTACTTTTGCAGCATCCATTAATCAGCGGACTGGTAACTCCTGAGCCGAAGTGACACTGGGATCATTGTTTCTTATGGAGATTTAAAGAATTTCATCCGCTAAAAACTTGTCTCGCTTATTTTTCAACCCTTTCATAATTTTAATATCAATGATTAATGAACTCCAGAAATAAATTATTACATAAGTTGTATGGAAAAGTTGCTTTCCTCTGCCTCAGAATTTATAAGAATTCCCTGGAAATATCCTAGTTTCTGAGATATGCAGGAAATTGTAAAAGATCATTCCCTCTTTAATTTTTCAAGGCCATTCAAGTTCTCTCTCCTTCCTCAGTTCCTTCTTTTCCAAAGCACAAACCCTAATTTATTTCATCTCCACTGCTAAAGGCAATGATTTTGTTCTCTGTCCTGACCACTTTCCTGTTGTTTTTTTTCATCAGCTAATACATGTGATTTAAGACAACTGACCAAAATGGAACAAAATGTTTAAGGAATAGAGCATCATCAATCTACATAAAGAGATGATATTGCCTTTCCTCCACCCCCTCAAATACTTAAAAATATACTTTTTTATTGAGCTAAAATTTTACATAATTTGAAAATCTCTCTCCTGAGGAGTAGTAACTTACCTAAAAACCACTTCCACATACTTTTGTTAGTATTTTTTCTGTGTATATAACTATAGCTTTAATGTTAGTTGCTAAGATAGACACGCACAGTACCACTGGAGAAGCCTTGCCTCTGTCTGCCTGTTTGGAAGGATCTCCAGATCCAGATCTCTCAAAGGTCATGTGGAAAGTGTACCACCTGTGTGTGGATGTTGCAGACACACAAGAGAGCCTCAAATGGCACAAGACATCCATGTTTTGGCAACTGAACTGAGTCATTACTACCCTGCAAACCTGCTGCCTGCTGACGCTCCCTGTACTCAGTTTCAGCTGTAATAAAATAACTGTGTACCATCAGCAAAATTTGTTACCTGACTGTTGGGCTCCCTTTCACCTGACCATCAAGAGGCCCAGAGTGGATCAGTCATGTGGGTAGCCACTGCCTGGCTGCCCTGATCCTGGCTAGGATTGTGGGATGGGCTCTGGCTGATCCTACCCTGCCATGCTCCTGGTTCCTTGGAACCCCTCCATCCCCACAGTACAGGTGGAGTCAGGAGGCTATTAGACTGTGAAACTTCTTTAAAAGCCCTCAGTCACACTGCAACTTAATTTCTGGTTGCTTGTGGCTTTTCCTAGACATCTTCTGAAGCATGAACTTACCCTTCCAGAAAGCAAAAGGATTAGTTATCTAACATACTACTGTATGAAAAAAATGAGAAATACATTGGACTCACAATTACACATTTGAACGATACATTATGAATAAAAAGCTGCCATCACTCCCTCTTATAACTACATTTTTAGCTACTCATGTTCAGTATAGTAATGTCAACAGATGGCTTGCTAGCGGCACAGCTTGTTCAGGTTGTTGTGTTGGTGACAACCAGGTCAATCCTCATCTTTTGCTTTTCAGTTTTGTTAGTGTCCCGTAATACTTCCTAGCTGATTTGAAAAAGAATTTGGTATGCTTATTGGAAACCTACAGAGCTCCAGCTGACATACTGGATTTCACCTAGAAAAATGTGTGTGCTTCTGGCTAGTTTAAAATTCAAAGGTGAAGATTTGATGTGAAGATTTCCATCAACTCAACAGTGAAGATGCAGAAATCAAATAGTCCATGACATTATATGTCTTCTTCCAACAGATTCCTGAAGATGCATTTTGTGAGGAAAGAACCACAGAAAATATCTAAAGACAAGAATGCATAAGGTTGAGGTGATATTCTTGCAGGGACATTTCACCTACCACAGACAATACACATCTTGCTGTGAAAATTAATGTTTTTCAACAAAAACTAAAAATAACTGAAGGACTACATACTATCTCAAAATTACATTTATTTCACTATTGTGATGCAATTTCAAATATTTACAGCTGTACTACTCAAATTCTTTTTTTTTTTCACTCTATGCCAGTAAATTCATTCTAGTGTCAGTGCACCATAAAAATGTCATGATTATGTTCCCAGAATCTCCTTCCCTCTTTTATTACACAAAGTTTCTCAGTAATTTTCTGAGTGACTGTTAAAATCAGTTGATCCACCAAAGAACATGAAAATGAAATGCAGAGCATCTGGGTTCAGATTGGTGTTCTGCTTCACCAGGCCAGAAGTGCCTGGTACAGAAGGGAAGGCGCAGACTTAGGAGGGCATTGAGAGAGTTGTTGTGCTTTGTTGGTCAGTCTTTTATTTGGGGTTGTAAATTGCTAAACAGTGAAAGTAGCAACTGTTAGAAGTGATTCATCAGAGTAACATTACCGTATCGATCATACTAATATGCAGCAATGGTAATTCATTTTTACATAGTTCTGAAAGTTGATTTCAAAGCACATTATGAAAGAAGTCGGTCTCATGTTTCCCCCCAACAAATGGAGCAATTTGGGTTACAAGGTATCAAACTAATATCAGAATCAATAACAAAATCATATTTCATTAATAATATGGCAGAGACCCACATCCTGGGTCACTGTTCCCCATGGAAAGGGAAGACACCCCTTAAAATCTTACTAGTTTCCAGATAAATTTGTGCTGCTACATACATATGAAAGAATTAATGCATATGTAATCACTTCAGCTTAAAGTTTTTTTCTGGATATCTATAAGTCTAAAAAACAAGGACTTTCAACCACAAAGAAAATCTCAGCCTCCCACACAGGAGTCATGGTGCCAAAATGGACTAGCAGTGCAACGGGAATGAGGACAAAACTCTAATCTTGCTATGCTACATGAACGGTATGGAAAAAAATATACCACAATTTGGTAAGGACAAGGACAAGAATCTATAGTAAACACCACAGCAAGACAGATAGCACGATTTCATAGCATTTCTGCAGTTCTCTTCGATCATGCTTCAGAAAATATGTACATCAACCATAATGAGTCTAGAGAGAATAGGAGTGGCTCTGTATGACAGGAATGGCTGTGTATGGGAAAATGCTGAAGAACTGGAGTTGCTCTGTCTAGAAGAGGTCTGATAAGTTCTTGAACTCATATCTTAAGGAGCTGGGCTTCTTTTAGTACTCTCCTTCATAGAAACAGAGAAAAGTGTCATTTTTCTATACCTATATGAATATGAAATGGTGAGTTTAAGTGCAGGATGTTCTGATATTATAAAGACACTTTATCACAGTACACACAATGAAGCAATTGAATAAGCTCACTGTACAGCGAATTTCTGCAGAATTTTCTGTCACTGCAGAAAAGCTTGGAAAAGAGTTTCCAATGAGGAAAAGCTTAAGACACATGCCATGGTGATACAGATATACATCTTGGAAAATGACCAGTGATGAAGCTAATAAGTTATCAATAAACCTGAAGTTGAGAGATTGCAAAGTCAACCAAAATATCACTGAAACTAATCAAACATAACAGTTGTTCTCAGGTTACCTTCAGACATTTCTTGAAGAGGAGAGCTGACTGCTTCTAAATCATCACTGATGTTTTTGTCGACTAGGAAACTTCCATGATTTAAAAACTATTTAGGAAGACTACAATTAGCCAAGGTTATATTTAACATAAGAGTAAACATAATGAAACTGGCAAGGAATGATTCAACATAAATAGAAGAAGGACTCACAGCTACAGACATCTCTGGCTGTAAACACAGTAGAGACCATAAATTAAATGCCAAATGAAGAGGATTTATAAAACACATCTTCACAACTATAAAAGGCACGACAGAAAGCAGTGAATAGTGGGCTTATTCACAGATCCTGCAGAGCTCTCAATATTACCTACGATAATCTCTTCTTTGGTCTAAAAACTTTTTCTTTTTTTAATTTTTTTTTTCATGCACTGCTTCATGCAAGAATGCTTGAGTGGGCTTGCTATGTTCAGATTACTGATTTAAGTAAATCAGAGTATACAGAGTATTGCAGCTGGCTTCCTCAGCCACCCGACCTACTTAAGACTCATCAGTTGTAAAGAAGAGGGAACAGTAAATGTGGAACGAAATTAAGAGGTGTCTAGAGCAATTTATGTGTAATTTATTGGGCATGGATGAGGCGATGTATGAGTCTCTGTTTCTAAAAGAATGCAACATTAGCACAGCAGATTTAATGCCCCTGATTGGATATAAAGTTCCATTTTACCTGACAATTTTTGCACCTAGGCCTTGTCCATCCTTATTCAATAGCTTACCTGATATTCATGAAGGCCTTAATCTAGATGCCAGAGTTGTGTCTTTGTTCATTAGTGTTCATCTCCCTCTGAAAAAAACATACACATGAAAGGTCCTCTGATGTATAATTTTGCCTGAAGGAAAAACAAACACCATTTTAAGGGAGTCTGGTACATTTCCAGTGTTACAATATTTGGATCTGGCTCACTTTATTTGGATTTCCTTTCTTATTAGATAAACTAGGCTCTCAGGAGCCACTTGTTATCTTGAAGTCTTTCTCAATTTATATTGTCCATCCACATTTGTCTCGCTAAAAGGAGAGACAGCTACCAAGAATATAACTTGTAACTTTGGCTGAACCAAGGAAGATTGTTCTGTGCAGCTGGTGATCCATCTGTACAATTAGTCATACAATATGAAATAAGTGTTGAACATTTTAGGGAGAACAATGGTTTTAAGACTCACACCAGGATTTTTCTATGTGGAATGTAGTCAGTATAGGATGAAAAAGATCAAAAGTAATTGACATGAAAAAGGAAAAAATATGTGTGCTTTTCCTACATTTAGAATCTTCTTATAAATGAAAAAGAAACATAACTTATATATAAAGGCAAGAAATTATTGCTGGTGTACTTGCAATCTTAGCAGTCCAATAAAAGTACTAGTAGTGGTGGCAGTAGTAGTATTGCAGGTCTAGTTTTCCAGAAAATGAATATAGAAGACAATGAACAATATTATTATTCATTAAAATTCTCAACCATAATAAAGTTTTATATCCACACTTCTCAGTATTTCCCTTTTATTTAATGTCATTTGAATTAATCATCTAAACATAGCAAAGCCTGCTCTTTCCTGCCCCCTGCTTGCAAGGACAAGGGCACTCAGCTTAGTGGAATTAGGAGCACTGCTTCAGTCTGTCTGAGCAGGTGAAGGGCATCTCAATTTGATAGCATGTCAAGCCCTTTGGTGGGGATGTTGATGGTAGTATGTTGGAGGCTTCTTATTCCTCAACATACAGTCTGTTTAGGGTTGCTTTAATATGTTTGGCAGCATGTTCTTATACCTTGCAATTTCTTACTTTTTGCTTTGCAAGTTTACATCACACACAAATTTCCTATTTGTCGTATATTTTATGTGCATTAAATGCTTCTGTTTTGTTCTTTTTCATATCCCTGAAGCTGGCTTTGCTCAGCCCCAAGTCTGCATTTCTTTCACTGACTATGGGTGAGCTGTTTATAGCCATGAAGTTCCCGATGTCATCCTATGTCTCATTTCTTATAATCCCACATGTACTTGTCTGCTCTGCAGCTTGTATCCCTACATTTCGAGTCTTTGGCTCTCATATCAAATCTGCATTTCTCTACACTGCATTGTTATGCCACGATTGATACCTCGTGGACCTCTGCAGCTTTGAGTCTACATTCATGTTGTTATGGGATAGGGAACCAGAGTATTTTACCATTTCGGTATTACAGGATAAAGAAAAAAGTGATTAATTTAAACAAAAGGAACAATTGTTGCTAGTTCCTGCATTAACTGCAAGAAAATTTCTCTAGTTTCAGAAATAAACTGAATGTTTAGATAAACACAATATATTCAGGAGTATTCCAGGTAATTTTTTGATCTTTTGCATGTCTTGCAGAGGTTACCACAAGGTAAAACAGCTTACTCTAATTCTCTTGAAGAAGTCTGTAAACACAAATGCTGCAACTAACTAACTGCCTTATTTTACAAGCCAAATAACCAATTTTTGTACGGAAGTCAACACAAACTGTAATTTTCAACAAAATCAATGTAGTCCATTACTAAAAATAGCTTCCTCACAGCTTTACTGTGAATATATTCGAGAACATGTATTATGCCATCCTTAATGCAGGAGTAAAAAAAAGTTGAAATTTTTTTCTTCCCCTCCAGAACTGTCAGTCAGGGAAGCAACTGCAAATGTTTCTGAACCAGAAATGTTTGATACAGAGGGAGAATCTTACTATGGTACCACCCACTTAGTTTCTAACATAACCAGAAAAGAGAAATATATTTTTTATGCCTCAGCTGAATGTCACATTTATGAAATAGGAAGATGACTTTTGCACTGCATATATTTTCTACCTGTAAAAACACACCAATCCTCACAAAAAAATAAAGATATTCTAAAACATATCTTGACAAATCTGAAAGTATACACTCTGTAGAATGTAAAGAAAAAAGCCCTAAAATTAGACAAATCAAGTCCTGGTCTTTTCTCAGTTGGCACATCAAGCTAAGTAAACACAAGTTAATTTACATGATATATAAGCCAACTGCAGAATAACCGCAATTAAATGTAAACCATCCTAGACACAAACTAATGCTTTCTTGCAATTCAAAGAACACTGTCACTGTATTAGCTTAACCTGGGCTATCAGCAGTGTCTGGGATTGGAAAGAATTCTGTTCTAGGTCCAAAAAGGTTAGTCTTATTGCGTTTTAAGGATTTCTTGTATGCCTAACATTTCCACATGCTTTCACAGTTACCTTCACACTTCTCCATCCAAATACGCACCTCCTGATGAATATGTTTCTATATTCATAATTATTTTTCAGCTCATGAAAAAAGGCTAATTGGAGGCAACTTTACAAATGGGGAAAGGCAATAGAGATTTTCTAGAGGGTTTAAGGAGGTAATCAGAGAAAAAACAACTACATAGGAAACCTTGTGTAAAGACAGTAAAATAATTTATTTGTATAGTTAAAACAGGAAAAAGAAGAAAAATCTCATCTAATAAAAGACAGTAGAGAAGGAAAAAGAGCAAAATCTTTGAAAGCCCTACTTGTAAACAGTATAGCTTGATTTTTGCCTTATTGTTTGGCTGGGAACACTGACATGCAAGTTATATGTGTAGATGTTTGACTGTGATATTTCAATTCTGATCATTCGGATGGCTTTCTCAATAAATCTTGATGAAAACATGTATCCTAGAGGCAAATTCATCACTAATACCCATTTTAGCTTGTAAGAGTCATTTTATGACATGTTGTGTTGCATGCCTGATTAACCCCAGGAGCTGAATGTTTATGGTCATTATGAGATAGACTCTTTTAAACTCCACGTTTAAAACTCCGTCAGCATCACAGCAGCTTCACAGATTATTTTGCTCAGCTAGAAATAATCTGCTGTTTGTCTTCAAAGTAAGGTGGTTTTATTTGTACCGTAGTGGCCTTGAATCATTCTACTGAAACCTGGCATTATAGCTTGCCTAGAGACATACTCAGTTAACCAAAGAAGTGCTGGAAATAGCAAAGCTTAACTGAACAAAATAGTCCTGCCACTTCAGCTTCTCTGAAATCCTAAAAATCTCTCCAATGCTATGCCACTGAACAGTAACATATTAACCAAAGGAGGCTAACTGTCACCTATAAGACTTGTAGCCACCCATTGGTAGCATTCATTTGGAAGCTGCAATAACAAGATACATTAGCATAAGCAAAATGAAAAAGGGTAATTGAGAGGTAAAATAGATTAATTTGAAATTCCTTTACTAAGGAGCCAGAGAAATCAGAGGTAAAAAAGGTTGTTAGATTGTGCATTCATTTCTCTCGTATGTAACACTCTCTAATGATTTGACCAGCCAAAATTCTAATGAATATCCAAAATTCTTCTACTTTTTCACATTAAAAAAAAAAAAATCTTGATAGAAATTTTCTGCTGGTCCAAGACATATTATATTCTCAATTTCAATTTAAAATAAAAAAAACTAATTCTGAAGTAAGACAGTCCCATAATTAGAAGGTTATTGAGTGTTTAAAATCCTATCTTCAATATTAAAACGCAACACAAACCTAGATATAAGGAGCAGAAGCATCTGTCTGCCATGCAAACAATAATGTTTTTTCCCTCATATTTTCCTCCCAACTCATCATGCATGCGGTTTCTTCTGTTTCTTTACATTAAACTTGCCAGTGAACTAGTCAAAAATAATATCTGGGGTAATAGGTAATTCCAGATTCCAAGATAGCTAAACTTAGTAAAAAAAAAAAAAATTAGAGCAGAAAATGTCAGACAACCTTAATAACAGACTAGTATATCAATCAGTTCTATTTTGCTACATTACTGCCTAATAATACAACTTAAAAATATGTGTTGTCTGCAGAAATATAAACACTGCACATTCCCAAGTAAAAACAAAAGTCACACAAACAATCTATGGGGTGGCATTTTAAAAAGTAATTTCTAGTGAATCTTATAATAGTATTGACTACATTTTATGCAACTTAGGTAATTGACTTGGCTCTGTTATTATATATTTAATTTGAAATCCGTAACTATTTTTTGAGACATGTACCTTGATATTTTGCAGTAGTCTAAATAATCTGCTACAGATAGTGAGGATAGCTTTGAGAATAAAAAGTTATTTCACATGAATAATGTCTATATATTCTGACTCAAATTAATTATACATCATAATGGTGTCAAAACACATTCATTAAAGCTTTTGTTCAGTTGATGAATTTAAAGACTGTTTTGACTTCTTAATTGTCATCACTAAAGACCTTTAGTGAGGATAAAATAATGTGCGGTTAATGTACCCTTTTCTGTCAGTAGCATGTTTAATTCTTAGGCAAGTTTCATTATATTAACAATTTTTTCCTTTGATAAATTTTGCCTTTGAGGATATATTTCCCATCAGTGAGCATAGCTGAATACCCTTTCTAAAACAAAATGATAAGACGTGGATCCTATGACACTGAAGAACTCACCATATAGAATTTAAGCTAACATTAATTTGTTTATAAACCAAGTAAGATGACTTTCTACAGCTTCATGCCTAATAACACATCTCAAGATCAGTTCGATAGCCTCACAAAACATCTTCTAAAATAATATGAAGAAAAACAGCTTTTGAAGTTCTGTATATTTACAAAAACTTAATGATCCACCTGAATTATGAAATATACCCACTGGTGGCTATCTGCATTTGCATCTTACCATTCCTTAAACCAAAAATCAGAAGGCAGTCACACTCCAAGTGATGTAACCCACCCAGGAAGCACAGAGAAAGATTACAAGGAAATACCAATACTAATACCAAACTTGCAATTTTTCGTAAAATATGAAAAAAAATTATATTTTTTATTAAAAAAAATTAATAGAAACTGAGAATGGCAAACTGACAGTCAACTGTCTATGGGAGATCTGATAAAGCTCGCATTAAATAGAAGAAATAAGTTATTTGTATAGCATCTGAGAGCCAGTGACAAGCAACTGGTGAGGTGGAGGAATGAAGAGAAGAAAACAACAAAAGGTCATATCCTACCTTTCTCAAGGAGCAGCATAGCATCAAGAAACATCAGGGATTAAGAAGGTCTAACAAGGAGGTTTAACTTCTTGTATAACATTGGCTTAGTTTATGGTGGCAGGCATGCTTAATTGATACTTTTTCTATCTGTTAATAACAAAGAGTTGCCCTGTTCATGTTCTGAAGTAGCATGTATTTCACCGTCCACCTCCCTGAAGAGCAAACTATGAGGAAACTGAATGTATTCCTTCCAGGCATCAGCTGAACTGGCATGTGGGACCAGTGTCAGTACCTGAGAGCCAAGAATTCAAGATTGATAGTTTCGTCTTTGTCTTAATATGCTTCGGAAAATTCATTAGAATAATACAAAGAAATTTTTGCTTAAGTTTTGCTTCTTTTCATAAGATTAAAGGTTTTGTGGAATGCTTTTAAGAATGGCTACCCATTCAAAGTAAATCTAATTGAATCTTGTTAAGTTTTAAAACATTACCGTGAATACAAATGGAAATTGTTTGTGACACTTTTTTTAGACATTTACAACTAAAATAAAAAATATTTTTTTTTTTTTTACATTACAAACCTAATTTTTTAGTCAGATACCTTTTGGAAAATCCTATATTTAAGAATAGTTTCTGTTGTGTAAATCTGATTATCAATATGGATTTATTATTTTTTAATTTCTTCTTCCCTTCTCTGATCAGTAGTTATTCTGGAATTTGTATGTTACCATCATGTTGTCTTGGTCTTTGTGGTTTTGTTAATACTCTGAAAGATAAATATTCCCTGTTAAATTTCCAAACAATATTGATAATTGCTATATATTTATTTTATTTGTCATTTTGGCAGGTGACATCAAGAGTCCAGACAAGGTATTTCGATTCAAAGAAAATACACCTTGCACTGCTCTATAGTGTGAAGGGTTTGATCTTCTGAAGGAAATCTTTGCCTCTACATTTTTTCACATACATAGAGCTGAAATGATATTTGAAGTATCAGATGTTGAAAACATGCATCTCCCATTAAACTCACTTGTTCCTTCTGTTGAAATTAATCATTAAAAACATAATTCTCTGCAGTATCATGCTGTTTTCCATCCTGTTTCTATCAGTTTCCATCCTGCTATTATCAACTCTTTGAATAATAGGTAGCAGGAGCCACGACTGGAGCAATATGTAATGCAGAACACCAAAAATTAGGCTGGAAAATGAAAGATAGTAAATAAGCCCCTCAGCTAGGCTCCCTTTCCCATTAAAGGCTGGACCAGATGAGGTTTTGTGGCCCTATCCAGCTTGAGTGGTTCTATGATTCAATGAGTCTATGATAACACAGTGGTCACATACAACGTCTTTGGTATCACACAAAGACAGGTTTCAGCTGCTGTGATTCCACTGACTTCCAGTGGAGATAATGAGGCAAAGTAAGCCCTTTGGGAATGAAAACTGAGATTGGTTAGAGCATAGTGTTAATAACACCTAGGTTGTGGTGTTCAATCCCTGTATTGACCATTCACTTAAGAGTTGGACTCAATGACCCTTGTGGGTTCCTTCCAACTTAAAATATTCTGTGAAATGTCTGTGAAAGGATTTGGGCTGGAAAGTAGTCGGCTTGGGTGAATTAAATGCTTCATAGACAAAAATCCTGGGTTTGGGGAACATAAAAATAGCAACAAGAAGAAGTGTAAAGTCTTTAATCCTGAAACTTTATGTACAGGTAAAACGACTGGCACAGAATAGGTAAAAGAGAAAATACATGTAATGCTAAAAATTCTTCATGTGTAGAGTGATTAGTAGATTCTGCTCCAAGGCTGGGACTCCAATGTAATACTATTGTTATTACAGGAGAAGTGAGGAAAAACAAAAATGCCTGTTTGCTGTGAATAAGCATCTCCTTTATACAGCTTTTGCACACCTTTAACTTGTCATCCTTTTTTATTATTCTAAAATCATTCAGAGCATTAATTAGTTAATTCTCTAGCATAATTTTAAGTTTAAAAATTGATTTTACTTATGTTTAAATCCCCAACATGGCAGATCTGTGTCTATATGCAATTATACAATTATACAATCTATATGCAATTATACTTTCAGTTTCTTCAGAATTCATTTTCAGTTGAATTTTGCCTTTCCATTCAAGCACTTATATTTATACCATACTGCTGTCTTAAATTATATCAATAAATATTGAATGGGAAAAAATAATAAAGGCAATTCAGTGATTTCTTCCTTTAAATTTTGCTTTATCCTCTCTTTCCTTTGCCCCAATTATATCGAAGTTTAAAGTAGAACATATAGAATAGCTTTTGAAAATATGTCAGGGCTTTTCAAATTTGGTTCTAATTTCAAAAAAGGATTACATTTTTAAACAAGGTCTAGTGGAAGTCTCCAACTCTAAGGAAAGCAAAATCACTGTCGTACATTTAGCAGAAGGTAGCAGAGTCTTGGTCATTTAAAGGTTTGATATTCTGAACAAATTAAAATAAATACTATCCAACATAGAGAAGTATTTAAATTACAAATATTAGGCTCATCTTTCTGCTATTTTCCCAACATTTGAAACTGGTCCTTACGCTAATAATAAACAAATTTGCATCCAGTGGTACATCAGCTAAACTGCCTGACTAAGAAAAGATTTCTTTAATTACCCTTAACCCTTTTCTTCCAGGAGAAAGGTGAGCAAATGCCTTGAGTGAGATCACACTGCAACATTTTTCCTTTTTTTTGTCACAGTAACTGGCAATTTACTATAGTGATGTAACAGGGAAGGGCAAATACTAAATCAGGGGAAAAGCAGGTTCGAGAGATTCTGGAATGTGAGTAAACCAAACACCGTTGCTAGTTGGCAAAAAATAGCTATTTATTGGGAAAAGTGGCAAACAGGGAAAAGGGGGGAAAACAACAGGCACCTGAGGGAAAAGGATTAGGGCGGAGGAAAAAGTGCATAAAAGACCCTAGGAAGAAGGTTCCCCCCCCCCCATACTCACCCAGGTGTCACCTGTAAGCAAGTCTTACCCATCCTAACCAATAATGAAGTCTCTCTGCAGCAGCTGCGTGTTCCGGAGGGGTGGCAGGTTCCCACTTCAAGCAGGCGTCCCCGCTAAAAGCAATTTGGTCCATCATGAAGAGCTGGCCCACCCCCCAAGAAGCGACTCTACCTTTATAAAGTTTTTTGAGAGCACCTGCCCCGGGGAGGTGTGGCCAGCACCGCCCCGTCAGGGGCTCTCAATCCCACCCCCTTGGTTATGTAAGTGCACCCCTCCTGCGCATGTGTGAGCACTTTGGAAATTCCCCCATGCAGGCGCAGTGAATTGGGGGGGGTCTTTCCAATTGAGGCTGGGGGATGCCTTCATCACCTTCCTCATCACTTTGTCCTCCAACTGCCCCTGACGAGCAATTGACCAATCACAACAGACCAATTAAAACAGTTTACACAGAAGCTCTCCCTCCAAGGCCATGTTCACTGCTTTATCAGAAGACTTGGCAGGAGAAAACATAAACTACTGCAGGTGGCTAGGGCCAAACACAGACCAAAAAATAACATCCCAACTTCGTCCCGATACAAGTGAGATTGCATATTATCCAGAAATTGCTCCCTTTCTCTGCCCTCACCAAATTAAAGTTGGTCACTGTGGGGTGCACGTGTCCTTATATAATAAGGAAAATACACGCTCCTCGTAGAGTGGTAAAACAAAGAGGTTTATTTCAAATTCGGCACTTCCCTTTATACCCTGATATCATGTGACCTTCTTAACCAGTAGGGTTATCCATTTAGACGCATGCTCCTTTGGGCTTCTCTGCCCCAGCATGTCCCTCATGCCTTGGACACGCCTCCTACAGGTCACATCAATAAAGATTATTTTTATTGGTTGGAATTAAGGCAGTAGCATCTTGAAGAGCTCAAAAGGAACAAAAATAAAAAAGACTTTGGTGGTTGAAAAATGTTCCTCTCAATTTGGAGCTTAGTGCGTAGAGGGTTTTAACATACTGGCTGGTTGCAGCAAAACAGCTGACTCAGTACTCTGTTATTGTGCTCTTCAGAGAAAACACCAATAACTGTTATAGCAATAATGTAGGATAATATGATTTTAAGAGCTCTTTACACCCCAAAATATTAAAATAATTCAAAAATTGATTTACTAGCATTATTTAATTCCATTAAAATCCATACATATGCCAAGTTTTATAATAGTTACTTTTCAGAATAGAAAACACTTCATAATTTGGACTTGGTTTTAGTGTTTTAAAAATTTCTTTCTGTATAATAAGTTCTTGATATTCATATTTATCTGGCATAGTCTTTTGAGACATGTTTACTCTATTTTTTGCTGCTCTATATTCACTGTACCTGCTGCAATCTTGCCAATGGATGAGGCAAATTTTAGTACATTAGGTTATCATTTTTCTCTCTCATCTTTTCTAGAAGTTGCCCAAACCAAAACTATGGTAAGCTACTATAAGATTAAATAAGTAGACTAAGGGGCCATCAAGAGGTGACAGAAAAAAGCTCATGCTTAACAGTACCAATAAAAGATTATGTTGAACCACCATCCGGAATTTTAGTTCGGAGTGCGGAACAGGAATAAATCTCTCAGAGAACATTGGATGTGACAATATTTTTTAGTGTAATTTTAACATCAGAGCTGGATCATCCGGTATAAAATTCTATAACAAAACTAAGTAGAACTGGATGAACAAGGTAAATGAATAGAACCTGATACATAGACATGCATATCAGACCTTGTTCCCCAAATTAAATATGTTGTAAATCTCACATTTTCTAACAGATGAGACATGAAAGCCAAGACATTTGAAATTCTTCACTACATTCTTCCTTTATCACAAAACATTTTTTTTCTTCATCAGTTAATTAGTATACAAAAATATTCTTATAAAAGAAGAGAAGATTGAGCAAAGATGATCATGAGTCAGTTCACATGACACTGAGCCTGCTGGTAGTGGGTGGGGTATCCATCTCAAAGAGGAAAAAGGATCTTTGCTCAGGAGTTCATAGGTCTGAGAGAGCTTTAAACTGGATTTGAAAGGGGAAGAGGATAAAATCAGGATCACTAGACATAAGCCTGTTTGAGGGATGCCACTGTTTGAGGGACCATGTTCAAGCAAGGTATTTCAGTCTGCTGTCTCGGTAGATGTAGGCAATGGAGATCTGTGTGGCAGCAAGGATGCAAGAGTTGTGTTAGAAACCACAGATGCACTAGAGAATGGTCACACAGGAATTAGATCTTCTTCACTGAAAAAAGCATCCGTATTGATAACCCAACTGAAGTGCATCTATGCACACAATCAATGCACACAACATTGGGCAGCAAACAGGAGCCACAGTGCAACCGAAAAGCTGTACATAATTGCCATCATGGAGACATGGTGAGATTACATGAACAACTGAAGTGTTGCAATGGATGGCTCTAAACTTTTCAGAAAGGATTGGGAAGGAAGGGAAGCTGGTGGAGTAGACCTGTATGTTAGTGAGTATCTTGTTTGTCTAGAGCTTGATGGTGGTGATGAAAGTGTTGAGTGTTTACTGGTAACAATCAGGGGGAAGGCCAATAGGGGAGATATCCTGGAGAGAATCTGTTATAGACCACCCAACTATGATGAAGGGGCAGATGAAATATTCCATAAATAGCTGAGCGAAGTCTCATAAATGCAAGGATTTCAGCTTACCAGATGTCTGCTGGAAATACAACACGACAGAGAGGAAACAGTCCAAGAGATTCCTGATGTGTGTGGAAGATAATTTCTTGATACAGCTGGCGAGGGAGCCAGCTAGGGAAGGTGTCTCACTGGACATGCTGTTTGTGAACAGAGAAGGACTGGTGGGTGATATGATTGTTGGAGGCTTTCTTGGGCACAGTGATCACCAAATCATAGAATTTTCTGTTCTCAGAAAAGTAAGCAGGGGAAAAAGCAGAACTGCATCAGGGACTTTTGGAGGGTAAATGTTTGCCTGGCTAGGACACTGTCTGAGAGAGTCTCTTTGGAGGCAGTCCGATTAGGCAAAGGAGTCCAGGAAGGCTGGACATGCCTCAAGAAGGAAATGTTAAAGGCACAGGAACAGGCCTTCCCCATGTGCCTAAAGACAAACTGATGAGGAAGAAGATCAGCCTGGCGGAACAGAGAACTTTGACTGGAACTCAGGGAAAGAAAGAGAGTGTATTATCTTTGGAAGAAGGGGCAAGACACTCAGGGGGACTACAAGGATCTCATGAGTTATACAGGGAGAAAACCAGCAGAGTCAAAGCCCAATTATGAGATTGTATCAAGGTGTATACCTCTTCTTCCAGGTAACAAGTAACAGGACAAGAGGAAATGGCCTCAGTTGTTCCAGGCGATGTTTAGATTAGATCTTAGGAAAAGACTATTCACTTGAAGCGTGGACAGGCATTGAAGCAGGCTGCCTATAGAACTGGTGAACTTACCATCTCTGGAAGTGTTTAAAAAAAAGTGTGGATGTGATATGGGGGGACATGGTTTAGTGATGAACACAGAGATGCTGGGTTGACTGTTACACCTGATGATACAAGAAGTCTTTTACAAACTTTAATGATGCTATGATTCTACGACTATGGTGTGTGCTAATGGTTTAAGTAGCAGTGGTTTTAGGTTCCTGAAATGTTCCTGAAATGTTTACCCTAGAACATCTTTCATTTTTTCCCCTCACAGTCCTAAGACAGGAATATATTTTGTGTAGTCTTTATATACTTACACATAAAAACATATTTCTATTCTTCCTGTGTCACATAATGATGATAAGGATTATCACTTTTATATAATTCTCATTGACATGAACATAACAACAAACCATAGGTTCAGTATCAGATTCAGTGAAGTGTGAGCAAAGTAATTTTTCTTAATTTCTTAATATCTTAAGTGAACTTGTGATTGTAATAGCTTATGATAAATACATTTTAAAAAATTATTTTTAAGCCAAATCCAGTGTCTCTTGCTTACTGTAGTGGGCCAAGCCCCATATATTTGAGTCCCTTGCCCCAGATCTCCTTCACGGTTCTCTCACCAGCATCACAAGGCTCTACACCCATTCTTTGCTTCCAAATCACTCTTATCAGGGTATTCCGTACTTGCTTCCATGTTATCTGACATAACTTTGTAAGCACAGAATTAGTAATTGCATTGAAAGGTGTTTTTTTAAAAACTATGAGACATTCCCTCCATTCCAAAAATAAAATAATTATATAACTAAATATCCAACCAAGTATAAAAATTTCACATATAAAAGATGTTTCTTTTCCAATTTATGTTGCAGTTAAATAAATCAACAGTTTTTGTCTCTACACAAGTTTTTGGGCCCCAGCAGAAACAAAAACCTAATGCTTTCCAAATATCCATAACAAGATGAGTTCAAAAAGAAGCTACTTTGCATTAAATAGATCATCATGAAAAGCTATTTCACTTTTTGTTTTGACTAATTGGCCAACAGTTGATAGAGAGATTGCAGTTGTCTGCTGTTAGAAGCTAGGAGAGGAAATCTAGCTTCTTTACAACTTGGAAATTATTACTATAGAGTTTGTAACAGGGCCAAACTCTCCAGAAGACCACGAAAGGTAATACAGTATTGGTTTATTATCTGTTCAGTGTATTTCTTTTCTTACTCTTTCATTTGTTTGTTTTTAAGGATTGCAAAAGTTAATGTATTCCTCAGAACCATCATACATAGTATGCCCTAAAACTTATTGAAAAAAAGGAATAAAGAGGTTAATACTTCCTGATGAAGTAAATAAACTTGCTTCTGATGAGGCTTTCTTTCTGAAAAATCATTATATCTAATCTAACATTGCCCCCTATCCTCCAGTGCAGCTACAGTTTTGATCAAATTTGTTCTTAACCCACATAATCAATAGACTTGATCCATGAATGAATTCTTAGATATCATCTGCCCTTGCCTGTATAACCTTTGAAATTTGAAAAATATATTGAGAAGAGCAGAGGTCACTGCAGATATTGATTTATTCATTACAATTACAACATGTCTAATTATTTCTATAGACTTCCCCCTGCATCCAGTTCACAGAAAATAGCTCTATTTTGGTGATATGTGTTTGGGTACAGCAGCCTCCTGATTCTTCATGTTCTTTTTTGAGAGCTTCCTGTCTTTCTTATCTGTATGTTAAAGAAGAAGAAAACCAATCGAAATGGAAATAATCCTGAACATTTGATTATGTGCAATGCATTTTGAAATTATACACACAAACATTTATGATACAATAGCAGCTCTACACTAATTAATAATTACGTTTGATTACTCATCCCCAGTGAGGATTGCTCAGACTTCATTCTCCACAACTGTTAAGATATTTTAAGCAGAATCCTAATGCAGCTTGATGTAAATTAGATAAGAAAGTTCTTTTGCGATGTCATTAGCTTGTGTCATTAGGTGAGGCAGAAGGATGGCATTAAATGAGAGCAAAGAGGTAAAAATAGCACAAGAAAAAAAAAGTTAAGACAGTGACAAGAAGAGACAAGCTTTTCCAAATAAACCTTAAAATATCAGTCATGTTTAGCCAAGTAGCACTCAAAGGCAAACCAAACTGTCTCGCAACTATTGCCTAATGCTCTTCTCAAACTTCCTTGTTAATGATTAATAGCCTGTATCAATAAAATAAAAATGTCTACATTTTCACTTTATGAAAGTATGAAATGCAGTTGCTGAACATCAAATGGATATATTTTTACTGCAACAGTTACTAGGGTGAGCAGATGCTAGAAATGGAAATTTCAATCATATTTGCCACCAACAGACACAAGTAAGCATATTTAGAGAGGTATTTTTCTTATAATAACTCTTCTGCAATTGCTACTGGTTTATGCTACAGCATAAATTAATGATTCATTAACATAAATCAGTGTTAGAAATTAAAAGGAATACAAGTAATTGTAGGGGTTGCCTATGCAGACACAGTTAGTCTTTCTGACTTTCTCAGGGCCATAACACGTACGTTTCAAAAGCACCAGTATTTCAGTAAAGGACACAGTAAGAAACATAAGCTTGATATTACTGGAAACAGGGAGCATAATGCTTCCTACATTCATCTATATATCTTGTTCATTCAATAAACCACTTAAGGAGACTGTGCGACAGCTTGCTTTAAGTAGAATTACAAGCATCTATGCCTGCTGAGAGCCTGGTTTTGCTGGCTCTGATCCTGCATTTTTATAGAGCTTCAAATGTGGTTACTTTCAAAAAACTCATCCTGGATTACAGGAGCAGCACTTGTCCAGCTCTCACCACCAACTTTATCACTGTGCCACCAACTTCCAAGGCTCTTTCAGACACCCTGAGGCATATTAGATGAGAAGGATCTGTAACACTGTAAAGTCTAACAGATCCGACCGGAGCAGATTAAGTAGAACATCTTAGAGAACAAGTTCATCTGTGTAATTAAAGGAACATGTGACCTTATCAGAAGCATAAGAGCAATGTCAGCATCTTTCATCTTATCAGTTTTGCTCTCTTGACCTAAAACATTGTATGTGGAAAGATAGAATTGTCATCTTTGTTTTACAGATTAAGGCATAAAGAAATTACTTGTACAACATCAGCCAGCAGATGAATGGTATGGCAAAGATTTTGAGTGTCACAATCTTTGGTTCAGAGTGATCCCAAAGTGCATTCAAAGAAGAGTAGCTATGAACAGAAGTGGAAAGAAAGGAGATAGACACATCAATCAACATATATTTGTATGGATTTCCTTACTCCTACATGTGTTTAATCCATCTCTCATCCAACTCTCTGAAGTTTTTTCAGTGTCCCACCAACACCTTAAATATACTTGTTCATACCTTCCAGCAGAGGAGACAGACAACTTCCAAGATGTACCCCTCTGGAATGTCACAAGGAAAAATCCCTCAGGAATGAATGTGGAAACTGAGATTATTACCTTAGCTTACTGGGCTCAAGACTACTGAAAGTAGCATTTACTATGATAGATTTGACTTTTTGATACTCACTACAGCCTGGGGACTACCACAGACAAAAAGAAGCTGTAGGACAATTCTTCTTCCAGTTAATGCCATACCTAGGACATTCTCCTACTAGAACAAGAAGAAATAACATGAAGTCACTTGCTTCTGTCTTCCAAAACATTTATATATAAGAGAGGAATACTGGCCATAATTTTCTACAGAGAAGAAAACAATTTTGAGTCATTTTTGGTATGGATCCCAAGGGCTCAGCTTCTAGCATTTATTATTGGAATTATCTTATCTTATTTGGTGCTATTTAGCAAAACAAAAGAATGTTTGAAGATAGTATTTCTTTAAACAAATGACCCCTTTTTCATCTCTTAAAATTCCCCCTCCTCCTCCAAAAGAAAGAATAAAATCTGCATATTGACAGGAAAACTCACGCATTTGTGCGATTGTTGTAGAGATGTTACTGGAGACTTCTCTGTCACAAGTTTGATATCAACAATTTAAATATCCTGAGTTAAGCATATGTGTAGGTAAAAAACTAAAAACTAAAACACAAACACCACAAATGGAAAACCCAACTAATAACACAAACACTTACACTACCACCAGTATCCCATTTACACACTCCTTGTTGTACATTAATCACGCTGCCAGCCTGAACTGTGGACAATGAAGACAGCAGCTCCTAGTAAATCAGATCAAATCCTCTTCAAGTTGCGTATGGCCCTTTAATCTAAGTGCACTGTACAGAGGACTTAGTTCTAGTCCTCACCCCACATGAATCAGCTCAAACTCTGTAACTGACCTCATTTGGCATCCGTCAGAAACTAAAAGCAATAGCACCCAGCGGTTCACTTTAGTAAAATATACAATTGCATAAATAAAATATAAAATTATAAATTTAACTCTAATACATTAGAAACTCCATGTTACGTGATAAAAATTCAGTTGTTAGTTCTTCTTAGGTCTGTGATTTCAATATCTTCTAAACAAACCTTATCCAGCTCCAATTCCTGCCCAAAAATTTTTTCTTGTTTTCTGATTCTGTAGTAAGATTCTGTCATGGCACACAGGATTCTTTTCTACTCTAAAATAGAGCTCTTTTCCCAGGGTGAAAGAACATTTCAATGTCAGTTATCATCACTGAGGAAAGCATTCAGCAAGCTGTTTACCACTGATTAGAAAAGAGACTCTAGCCCTTTATACTATTCTGAAAAGTTGCAGTTTCTCTAACCTCCCTTGCTTCCTACCAAGAATGATACTTGTCTTCATCTATTACCTGAAGCACTGACCAAGAAAAGAGTTATATAAGGGCTCTTGTCCTTCTCCTGGGTAACTTGCTGTCGAAGGAGTCTTCGTAGTTTCAGCAAGGAGTTAGGTATTTCCCACAGTAAATAACGGCAGTAGAATACATTGTCAAAATTTACATTTTGAAGCATTTAGAGAGAAGACTAAGACACAAGAAAAGAAAATATAAGGAGGAAGACAGAGAAGAGTGCAAAGATTGTACTGGGGAAAAGAAAACACAGAATAATAGAATACGCTGAGTTGGAAGAGACCCATAGAATACGCTGAATTGGATCGAGTCCAACTCCCAGCCCTGTGCAGGACACCCCAAGAACCAAACCATGAACCTGAAAGTGTTGCCCAAGTGCTTCTTAGATGTAGACAGGTCATGTGACCACTTCCTTGTGGAGCCTGTTCCAGTGCTCCACCATCCTCTGGGAGAATAATTTTTTCCTGATATCCACCCTACACTTTCCCTGACTCATCATAACAGATGATCATACTGATGAGGGATGTCTGAGCTTTTCTCTGCAATGACTGCACCTGACTGCTTCTGGCTCCAAAGGAATTGGTACCTCCATCAATACCCAGACAGGTCCACAGAAGGAAGTCATGTATTTCAGACACTAGAAGAAGATGAATGGTGTTGTACTGACAGGTTGGTGGTAAAAGAAAGAAAAAAAGGGACTAAAAAACGAGAATTCATGAAGGGGAAACTGCTAGTAGAAGGATGGAGGGGATGTCACTGCTGGCCAGGGGTCAGACATTGAGAGGGCAAGATAGATGACACTAGGAGAAGCCAGTAACAAAAAACCAGAGATTTTTAAAAGAGAAGGAGGAGAATTAACAAAGCCCTGAATCACAATTAATTAAGAAGGAAACTAAGAATGACATGCCAAGCCCACGAAGTGGACTTTAAAAAGTAAACTGGTTTAGGAGGCCAGTAGTAGGACAGAGACAGGACTAAGGCAGAAAAGCCCTTGGAAAGAAATATCAGAACAACACTATTACCTAGTGATAAACACTTCATACTCAGCTTGAGTAGTAGGAATTTATTGATTCAGTTGAAGGTGCCAAGTCTTCTGAAGAACCATGAAGTGCCAACATTTAATGGAGAAAGTATTGAGTGTTACACTGCTTTTTTGCACTGTAGAAAATTATATAAAAACCCATACAAAAATGAATATGCATCTTATAGTACTTTAAAAGAAAATAACCACAATTGTAGAGACAAATGTTTTTGAAGACTATAAAGTGATAAAAACCTTAAAGCAGTCTCTGTTAATATTATGGAAATGCACATATTTTTGTATAGCAGGAATGCTATACAAAATGTATTACTCAGAACAGGTTCCCTGACTATTTTGATACTGCTGGAATATGTTGCCAAGTTTAAAAAGTGGTATCGTTTGTTTTGATATGTAAATGTAAGCACTTATTTTTAGCTAATAAGTTATTGCTACAGGGAAGTACATGATAAAACATTTACTTTACATATTACATGTTACACAGACCTATAGCAGAAGCACCTCTGCAACTCATTTCTGTCATTATATACCATTTTTATACTTTATTTTTAGTGTCCTATGAGCAAATATCAAACAAAAGTTTTACCACAAAATGTAGAATAAAAATGATTAATTTTCTAGAGTCTGATAAAATCAAACATGGAATCAAATTTACTCATAACTAAATTAGGAACATTTTAGTTGGGAAGTCCCCTCAAAATAATGAAGGGAAACTGGCATAATTAGTTTAATCCAGTTTACTCATGCTGTTTTGGTATAATTTTTTAAATGATGATGTAGCTAACAGAAAATAAAATATTTAGTTATACTTTCGTTTTCCAATGAAGTTGCAAAGGAACTGTGAACACAGAGATCCCCACAGAGTGGTTTTCCTAGCAACAGGAAAAAATGTGCTGACAACTTTTTATACCTTCATCAGATTTCTGGTGGTTCACCAACACATTTCATATATGAGAAATCTATTGTACTTATAAAATAGAATAATTTAAAATCAGCTAATGTTGTATTCCAACCATATTTTCCTTCTCAAATCTGAGAGAAAACATTTTTTGAGAAGGTTTCATGTCTGGTTGAAGGTGCTTCAAGGGCCAAAATATTTCAAAAAAATTCTGAGTCATTTGCAGAAAGTTAGACCTTGCAACTTGGTGCTCAAAAGTTACGAAGCCACCACACATCACTCACTGAGGTTCTCCACGGTAGAATGCAGACAGATCTGAAGACACTCCACTTTGGCCACAATGCAGCCTGAATGTATCAGCTGTACTGAGCACAATGCCAAGCTTAAAGAAGAAGGTATTGTTCAAATGTCAGATGTATTTGCTTGGCCTTTGTGTGTCTTAAAGACAATCTGTCACGGTTTGAGAGCTCCAAAATCCAATTCCCTAGTCTAAGCCCCCTCCCACATCTCAACCTAATGTGAGACAGTTTCCAGACACCACACAAGACTCAAAATGGGGGGAAGGGAATATGTTACAATGACTATACAAATAAATACTACAATACATTATATACAATTTTAGCTATCTCTACCATGACATAAGTATTTACAATGGACCAAATCTCTTCTCCCCTCCAAATGAAAGTCCAGGAGGGAAGAAGGAAAGAGCCTTTTCACTCTCAGAGCAGCAGTTTCTAAGGCAGCAGGCTTTCTTCTTCTCATGCATGCAGCAGCTGTGACTGGATCTCTGCCAGTACTCACGAGGGGTATCCAAGCCCTCGTGGTCCATCGCCTAAAGAGAGGGTCTTCTCTTCCGTGGGCTGCGTTCACCCAGACAACGGTCGCGTCACCACGTCATACCACGAAGCATAGGGGTCTTCGTGACAGTCTGTATCTTCAGGGGATTCAAGTCCCCTTTGTAGAGCTCAGTGCTCTGTCTCAAGCAGCGAGGGGGGGCCAAGGTCACCCTCTGCATTCTTCTCGGAGCTTTCCAGTTCCTCTCAGTAGTGCATTCTGCACTTCACCCCTCCCTTCTAGGATGTGAGGGGTCTCCAAGGAGTTTGGGGGGTTTTTTGGTTTCAGTTCTTACCCCAACTCTGTCTCTGTAGAGCTAGTTCTGCTCTCTCTGCTGCTGCTGGCTCTTGTTCAGCTCTCTGACAACTCTGTGTCTTCTTTGGCTGGCTGCAAGCCGCCTCTGCCGCTTTCTTATCTCTTCTGGCTCTCTGCCACCGTTTCTTCGGTCAGTGCAGTTCTGCCGCTGCTGATGCTGTTCTGTCTCTGCTCACTCACGGTGGAGAAAACTTCTTTTGCTTTCTAGTTAGAGGTACTTAGCCCAGCCTTATGCTGTTCCAAGTCCCTGCAGCTCCCCCCAGCTGGGGCTGGGGGGCCCCAGAGGCCCCAAGGGGCTCCGAACCCCTTCCTCGTGGCCTCAAAACATGGCTACCACTTCTACCACCAAACTACAACTACCTTCTCTTCCGTTCTGAGTGTGATATGTTCTGAGTGTGATTTTGCAGAAGCGCTCATTGGGTAAAAGTTCAAAACTTCAAGGGTCACCACCCCCTGGAGTTTTACCATTTTATAACTGCAGGGGGAAAAACTGTTTCCCCCCACCACAAAATCCCATAATTTTTTAATCAGAGCTGCCTTGCAAGACACCAGGCTGGCGTGAAAAAGCCTTCTGACAAAGAAAATACTTTTGGATTTCTAAGGTTTTAAGTCATTGTCATAGGTTTACTTGTTCTAAAAATCCAAGCAGAAATTTTCCTTTCCCCTGTTCCACTGTAAGAGAAGGAGGTTGAATGAGGAGGGGGAAGGGGTAATTAACTATACAAAAGAACTAGCTGGCAGACCTGCATTCCCAGCTAATAGCCCATCTAAAAAACTGCAGGGGGGGGAGGAGTTTTTCTCCTCTCCTCCTCATAAACAGGGAACACTTCACTTTGTGCCTTAATGGGGGCAAGGTGTGTTGGAAAAGCTCAGAGGCCGTTTGGCTCTCGACCTGGTTATCTGTCTGTTCTCCAGCCTCAGTTTGTCTATGGTCTGCTCTGTTGCCAGCCAAATCTGCTCAGATTTCATCGGAGAGTTTGTGCTCACCGACGAACAAAGGGGGAGTCCTGTCTACAGCCAGCCACAGACAGCATGAGTTTAGTGGGAAAGAAACAGCCTTTCTTTCCCCTTTCTTCCCCTTCCCCTTCTTGGTGTGGGGGGGGAGATCTCCATTTTGGCTTCTCCCGTGATCCAGGGTCCCTACACGGCGACTGCCAGAGCCCAACAGCGCCCCCTGCCGACCGACACTGAGCAACTGCAGGCTCTGCTCCTCCAGTGATCCAACAGCGCCCCCTGCTGGCCGTGGTTGGAATTGCGCCAGAGGACAGAGAAGTATCAGATTTTTTTTTCTTTTCTGAAGGGGGCTTTTTGGGTACAGAATTATTTTTTAGTTGTTTTTGTGTTCTGTTACTGTTTTTGCCAATATACAAATATCCTTTAATAAAGGGGTTTTATTTCTTCCTTTTTCCGTACTTCCATATTTACAATGGCTGAGAGAGAAGAGTTTGGTCTACCTCATCACTCATCCTCCTTAGCAAACCACTCTAGTCTCTTTAAACTGAGACAGCCATTACAGTGAATTTTCCTCACTCTCTGCAAAGGGGGAAACACTTCTTTCTATGTTGATTTATATCCATGTATTAATTTATATTGTTACCATCACAATTGCATGGGAGCTTCACAATGTCTCTAGGATTTGGAGCATTCTTAACCTAAAGAAGCTACAGAAAATGGATATAGGAGCAAAGTACTCATCAGAAACAGCCATCTATTGTCAAACCATTCTAGCATTTTGTTCAAGGAATACATAAAACTGACCTGCTGCATCTTCTGTGTGCTCACTTTTGTGATTCTAAATGTAGAAAGTAAATTCTTACAGCAATATCATCTTCTGAGAAAAGTTCTGCTAATCACCCAAGAATTTTTCCCTGAAACCCCAACCATCATGAGCAAGTGCCTGACTAGCTGCAAAGCCAGTGCCTCTGTACTGCAGTCTAGATGCTCACATGGCGTGAATTTATGGAGAGTCACTCAGAACGGAATCCAAAGTAAAATGAGCCTGAATTCAGTAAAAACAAATAATGTTTTGCTACCCATCCAGGAATTCAATCTCTTCTACTTGCTCTTATAAAAACAGATGCATTTTAAGTTATCACAAAAATAAAAGGGAGGAAAAAGTAATTAAAAAAGACTATTCCAAAATATGATGTCATAATATTAAGGGTCACAAAATAAACTTCCCTCTTCCTCCTTGGGCTAGACTTTCCAAACTGAATTTGCTCCACTCAGTCTTGACACCTAAATTAGGGATATTCCTTAATTCCCTCTCCAATTACTGATGAGACGTTATCTTCTGGTAATTCACAGTTTAGATGGGCTAAATCATCTTCTGGAGAGATTTTTGCCTCCAAATCCTGAGCAATCTGAGAAAGTGCCTCATACAGGTGTATAGGTTCAATAGTGTCCTGCCTTTCTGAACCTCCATAGAGCTAGAAACAATGTACCTCACACCATTTATGACACTGATAACTGTTGAATTGTTTGCATTTGTATCCTTTTTATAGGAAAGCAGACTGTGATGAGAAAGTAATACAAGAGACAAGAGAACAATTTCTGTGTTTAAATCCTAATTTAGTTCTGGAATCTGTTACCTTCAAACTGGAAGTTGATGGCATTCAAGGCAATTATCCCATCAATGTATTATATGCTCTGATTGTGACAGCAACACAATGATGGCATTGCATTTGCAGGGCTGTTCTCAGACGGGATGACAGATGGCATCTCCATTTCATAGTGCTGTCCTCAGAGAGATTTAAAAAACGAATGAGTAGTTTTCAGAGATAATATTAAAGAATAAAGAGTGATGATTATTCATGCAATTTAGGCAACGCTAAATTGCAGCCAATAGCAGACCATATTCACTGGAACTCAGTTTCAGTCCCTGAAATTCCTGAGCAACACCTTCATTTTAAAGATGAATAATAACTGTGAGGAGCACCAGTTCATCATCATGGCTAGGCTTTGGGAATGAAGATGTGGGGAGGGCTCTACCCACGTTTGTTACAAGCACGCTAGTGGCTAAAAAGGCCAATACAAGATAGGCATGCCCGGTTGCAAAAGGCACAGCAGAAAGACTCCTTAGGTGGTATATTCTGCAAGACACGATTCTTTCTGCGTTGTCTTTTCTCCTCAAGGGTGATTGTGCGTGCTTTCTCAAAAGCATCAGCAGCGTTACACATAGTGTGTCTCCAGACCTCCCGACTGGAGGCCAGAGTAGACCAGTTATATTGATCAATATGGCCAAGGCTGAGATGTTGTTTCAGGGAGTCCTCGTATCTTCTCTTTGGGGCTCCTCTCTCGCAGCAGCCAGTGGCAAGTTCACCATAGAGCAAGATCTTAGGGAGGTGGTGGTCCTTCATCCTGGAGATGTACCCTGCCCAGTGCATCTGTGTTCTCAGCAACATGACCTCAATACTTGTGATTGCTGCCTGTTCTAGAACAGACATATTAGTCACATAATCTGACCAGTGGATGTTTAGGACTGTACAGAGACAGCGTTGGTGGAAGCCTTCTAAGAGACGCAGGTGGTAGCAATAGATGACCCATGATTCAGATCCATATAAGAGAGTAGACAGCACAATGGCTCTGTAAATACTGATCTTTGTACTTTTCTTCAAGTGTTTATTTCACGAAACTCTTTTATGAAGCTTTCTGAATGCCTTTGCTAACCTGTTCTCCATCTCTCTGTCAGTCTTACCATTCGAGGAGATGAGGCTGCCTAGGTAATTAAACTGCTGGTCTGATTTGAGCTCTGATTGGCCAATGGAGATATGGGGATGATGGAAGACTTCCTGAGGTGCAGGTTGATAGAGAACTTCTGTTTTCTTTAAGCTGACTTTCAACCCAAAGAGCTCAGCAGTGTCTGCAAAGCAGGATGTTAAACGCTGCAGAGCTGCTTCTGTGTGGGCGGCAAGGGCGGCGTCATCAGCATAAAGCAGCTCCCAGACAAGATGGTTTAAGGTCTTAGTGTGGGCCTTCAGTCGCCTTAGGTTGAATAGGCTTCCATCAGTACAGTATCAAATGTAGATACTGTCCTGATCATTGAGGTCTACCGTAGCCCTTTGGAGCATCATGCTGAAGAAGACTGTGAATAGGGTTGATGCAAGAACACAGCCTTGTTTCACATCGTTAGTTATTAGAAAGGGCTCAGAAAGTGCATTGCCATATCTGACTTGGCTGTGCTGATCCTCATGGAGTGAGATGATCATTTTAAGGAACTTGGGAACAACCTAAGCGTTCCAAAATCTGCCATAGACCTTTCCTGCTCACAGTATTGAAAGCCTTGGTGAGATCATCAAAGGTTGTTCTGTTCCCTACACTTCTCTTGCAGTTGTCTGAGAACAAATACCATGTCTGTGGTACTCCTGTTAGCTCTGAAACCACATTGGCCTTCAGGTAGAATTCCTTCTGCTATAGCGGGTATTAGTCTGTTCAAGAGTATTCTTGCCAGGATTTTGCCAGCAATGGAGAGAGGAATAATACCACGGTAGTTTGAACAGGTAGTCTGATTTAATTCCTTTCTTCTTATACAAAGTGATGATGACTGCATCTCGAAAGTCTGATGGCAGTTTGCCTAGTTTCCAACAGCACACCACAAACTCCTGAAATTTAGCATGGAGTGCAAGGCCCCCATGTTTCCAGGCTTCAGGTGGAATTCCGTCAACCCCAGCTGCCTTGCCGATTTTCACCTGCTGTATGGCCTTGAGGGTTTCTCCTAAAGTGGGGGCAGTATCCAATTCGTACTTCACTGGTTGTTGTGTGATGGACTGAATGGCTGAGTCTTGGACTACACGGTTGGTACTCAAAAGAGTCTGAAAGTGTTCAGACCATCGATTCAGAATGGAGATTTTATCTGTTAGAAGCATTTGACCATCAGTGCTGAGTAGAGGGCTTTGGACTTGGTATGTAGGCCTGTATGCTGTTTTCAGGGCCTCATAGAATCCTTTGTGATCACCCGTGTTTGCACATAATTGAGTTTTTTCAGTTAGATTGATCCACCACTTGTTCTGGATGTCACAGAGTTTCTGTTGGAGCTTGCTGCATGCAAGACGAAAGGCTGTTTTTCTTGAGTGACAGGATGGCAGTGCAAGGTGTGCTTGGTGAGCAGTTCTCTTCTTCCTCAACAATCCTGGATCTCTTGATTGTTTTCATTGAACCAGTCCTTGTTCTTCTTGAGGGAGAACCCTAAGGATTCTTCAGAGGACTGCAGGATGCTGTTTTTAATATGGTGCCAAATTGTTTCAGGAGAGGAATCTGTAGAATCTATGGAATGGTTTCTGAGCCTAGTTTGAAGATTTGCCTGGAATTTGTTTCTCACTGTGGTTGATTGGAGATTGTTAACTTGGAGTCTCCTCCTTGGGATACTGCCCCTTTTAGGTTTGAATTTGAGATTGAAGTTGAGTTTACCACACACAAGTCGATGGTCTGTTTGGCATTCTGCACTGGGCATCACGTGGGTATGGTGGACATTGCGGACATCTCTCCATCACACCAAGACATAATTGATGAGGTGCCAATGCTTAGATCTGGGATGCATCCAGGTTGTCTTCAGACTATTTTTCTGCTGAAAGATAGTATTAGTGATGGTGAGCTGTTGCTCCGCACAGAATTTTAGCAGAAGTCGACCATTATTGTTGCAGTTTCCAACACCATGCTTGCTTAATATTCCTTTCCAGGCTTCAAAATTCTTTCCTACTCTGGCATTGAAATCACCAAGGATAATGATCTTATCATCTGCAGGAACCTTTTGGGTAAGGTGGTGCAGGTCGGTTTAAAATTTATCTTTTTCAGCAGGGTCAGCTTGGAGTGTTGGGGCATATATACCAAAGAGCGTAGTGGAAGGTGTAGGGAGATAATGCAGTCAGAATGACCTATTGGCAGATTTTTGAGTTTAGGAACAATAGAGTTTTTAATCATGAAGCCAACTCCTGAAAGATGTTTTTTGGTTCTGGGTTTACCTGACCAAAAGAGTGTGTAACCAAAAGAGTGTGTGTTCTCTGAGGCTGCCTTCTTCGTGAAGGCAAACTTCACTGAGAGCAGCAATGTCGATGTTGAGACGTGACAGTTCATGGGCAATTAGGGCAGAACGACACTCAGGACGCCCGCTATCCGCAGAATCGAGCATGGTTCTGATGTTCCAACATGCTAGAGTTGATTTAGGTACACCTTTGGAGGCAGGTGTATAGGCCTTTGTCTTTTGATCTTTGTGTGACTGCATTTTTAGAAGATGCCTGTTGGTCGTCAGCCAACCAGCTGAAGGGGGAGATGAGCTTTGTTTAGGCCACCTTTTCTAGTCCCCTCTCCGAGAGGAGCAAGCAGTGCTGTCCTTGAAAAGGCCGCTTGGACATTCAGGGTGCTGCCCCAAGAGACTGTCATCTCCGGTCAGATTCTAACGACCAATATCCTGAACTACCTGCATGCAGGGTTGGGTCTGCAGCTTCCAGTGCACCTTTCACCAGCTGTTTCGACCCTTGCTCATCGCTACAGGGCTTTGCAAATGTGGGTAAGGCCTTCGAGCCTGCACAAAGGATTTTTTAGGTGAGATGCAGTGTGCGTGGAACTGAACCCACCCTTTAATCCTAATGTTCATCTGCCAGGGCCGAGTGAGCTTGGACGGTGGCAGTGAGGTCCGAGGTCCTCAGGACGTAGGTATAATTAGAGTGACCTTCTCTTAGATGGATGGCCTTACAGGGCTAAGCGAGCTCTATCTGCCTGGGTTTGAATTAGAGTTGTCCTTCTCCTCTGTGTGCTCCTAGGCTCCCCCTCCCCATCTCCCATGAGGGCACAGTCCACGCCAGTGAAGCTCCCCCTCTCTCTCTGTCCTTTCCTCGCCTGTGGCTGTGGCTGTGGTCGCCCCATGCGCACGCTTCTGGGGCTGGGGCCGCACCCGAGGAGCACCGGTATCAGTGCAGTAAATATGTAACAGAATAAGACCAGCAAATAGAGATGTTTGGGTAGCCCCTTCTACTCTCCAGAGAATCTGCACTGCCTAAAAGGCTTTTAATATGTGTAGAAGTGGTGTGAAGTGCCTGACTCTAGAATTTCACCCACAAAAAAATGGAGTATCTCCATCTTGTCTTAATAAATCCGTGTATGATAATCTGATATATAAGATAACAAAAATCCACTGAGACCCAGCATTATATTCAACAATTGCTTATTGACAGAATTGCCAAAAGCAATATGAAAATCTTGCAAGGGATCATACATTCAAAACAAGCAAGATTAAGCATTCTGTCTGCTAATCCCTTGGTACAAATCTGTGGTGAAAGATTCAGTTGAAATCAAACATCTACTTTTCTGATTGTTTTGGCAAAAATTTAGAGGACTAGGAAAATTCTTATATGGGAAATACTTTCTGAATTGAACTAAATATTTCCTATGATACTGAACTATTTCCTCATGATACAGTTTCGACCCCGAAAGAAGTCCAGAAGGAGACGGTGAAGTCCTGCTCCTCCTGCCATCAGACAGATGGAGCAAACCAAGTAGATGTGGGAGAATGGAAACAGGTCCCTGATCAAAGAGATAAAGGAATCCCCTCCCAACCCCCATCACCTGCCATGGTTTCCTTAAAGAGCAGATATGAGGCCCTGGACCCAGAGAGTCAGGCAGAGGGCAGTCAAGAAGAGGATCTGTCTGGAGGGTCTCCTGGTTGCACCCCATCTACTAGACAGCGAGCTATAAAGAAAAAAAGAAGGGTAGTTGTAGTAAGTGACCCCCTTCTGAGGGGAACTGAAGGCCCTATATGCTGACCAGACCCATCCCACAGGGAAGTTGTATTTAATATCTTAATTGATGATCTGGATGAGGGGATTGAGTGTACCATTAGCAAGATTGCATATGACACCAAGTTGAGGGGATAGTGTTGATATGCTGGAAGGCAGGAGGGCTCTTCAGAGGGACCTGGACAGACTGGAGAGTTGGGCTGATTCCAAAGGGATGAGGTTCAACAAGGCCAAGTGCTGGGTCCTGCACTTTGGCCACAACAACCCCCTGCAGCGCTACAGGCTGGGCACAGAGTGGCTGGAGAGCAGCCAGGTAGAAAGGGACCTGGGAGTTTGGATTGACAGGAAGCTGAACATGAGCCAGCAGTGTGCCCAGGTGGCCAAGAAGGCCAATGGCATCCTGGCCTGGATCAGGAACAGTGTGGCCAGCAAGACCAGGGAAGTGATTCTTTCCCTGTACTCAGCATTGGTGAGACCACAGCTCAAGTACTGTGTCCAGTTCTGGGCCCCTCATTTCAGGAAGGATATTGAGGTGCTGGAGCGGGTCCAGAGAAGAGCAACAAGGCTGGTGAAGGGACTCAAGCACAAGTCCTATGCAGAGAGGCTGAGGGTGCTGGGGTTGTTTAGTCTGGAGAAGAGGAGACTCAGGTGAGACCTCATCACTCTCTACAACTCCTTGAAAGGAGGCTGTAGCCAGGGGGCATTGATCTCTTCTCCCAGGCAACCAGCAGTAGGACAAGAGGGCACAGTCTAAAACTGTGCCAGGGGAGGTTTAGGTTGGATATTAGGAAGAAATTTTTTACGGAGAGAGTAATCAGACATTGGAATGGGCTGCTCAGGGAGGTGGTGGATTCACCACCCCTGGAGGTTTTTGAGACTGGATGTGGCACTTAGTGCCATGGTCTAGTAACCATGGTTGCTGGAGTGCAAAAATGAGAATTGGAAAGAAAGCATTGAATTCAATAATCCTCCCAAGGAAGGAACCATCATCTAAGCAGATACGGACTTTTGTGGACTATGGAAGAATATGTGGTTTTGGTTTTATGTTGTGTTTCACATTTTATTGTATAATTCCCCTTATATTTTACCCCAGTTTTCTGGTAAAATCCCCTATCCCTCATGACCCTGAACCCTGTTCTCCCATTGGTTGTTTTTTGCTCCATTGCAGTGTTTTTCCCTGTATGCTTGTGCCCTCCCCTTGTTTTGCACGCTCCACCTTTGCTCCTCCCTAGTTACACCTTGTTTCTGGCAAGTTCTCCCCTCATCCTATATAAGGCAGAAGCCTTTTTAATAAAAGAGCCCTAGGCCATTTCACTCTGGACCCTTGAAGTGTGCTGACCCCTTCTTTCCTGCGACAAGCCGCACACGGTGGTGTTGGATCAAGGGTTGGACTTGATGATCTTGGAAGTCTTTTCCAACTCAGTTGATTCTATGATTCTATGATACACAATACTAACTCAACCAAACACGGACAGCTAGAACACTCCATGATTTTGCCATGCATTTGAATGAAACTACCTAGATGGTTATCTCTGGGCAGTTCTATGAGGGTAGAAATAGGCCATGAATTACTTTTTTTTCACATCACAACAACATAGACTCATAAATAATTCCTTTGTCTGATGAATACATTTTTAGCATATCTGCTGAAGAAACTTCTCACCAGTATAAATTAGAGAATCACAGTCACTCGCGGGAAAGTAAATAGATTTCTTGGTTCTTTCATTAATTTCTAAATTGTGAGAAAAGAAGATCTAAAAGCAACATAAAACAGGAAAAATAAAAATAAATTCATATCTCTCCAAATTTTCAGCTTATAAGATTCAGTAGTCTTGATATTTTAAACCATAAATTTCCTCAATAAGCAACAGGACATTAACCAAGAATATAACAACATTATTATGTCAGCATCTACCAACACGCCTTTAAAGGGTTGACATCTTGCACTTCTAGCATTGCTCCTCTAATGCCTTAGGAAAAAAAGCAAAACATTGGAAAAACTTGCGGAGACATATATCTAAAAAAAATTAGTAATTTTTTGGAGTGAAGAAATGCTAATTCAACCTCATTGATGCAGAGTATCTATCTCTTCACTAACCATCATTTCCTCTGTACACTCAAGGCTCTTCGGAATGAAATTGTCCCACTTTTGTTCAGTCATCTAAATGAGATCTCTTAATTAGAAATAGAGTCTGCTTTGATTCTCTTGACAGCTACCAGTAAGAGATATGCCCTTTAGCTGATACTGGGTTTTGTTATTAAAAAGCTTCCTGAATTTAAAAATGTTTATCACAACTCTGTCTAATATCATCTTCATTATTATAAAGTAACACTGATAATTTAAGCTAGTTCAAAGCAACTTCAAAGCATGTAATCAATGGATTTTATGGACAAAATCATTCTGTCTTCCAGAACAGCAAGTAATAGTCAATGAATGCAGCTTTTACCCTACTCAGTAATGAAACAGAGAATTAGAAAAATTGGAGAACAATTATAACAAGTTATCAAATGAGACATAGGGGAAGGATTTATAATTTAAAGCAATCTTTTTCACTGATTAAGGAAATTAAGAACCTAAGAATCCATCTTAATTAATTCTTTATTTCACCTCCATTTTAGCTTATTCTTATGAAACCTCACAAAACACATGAACTGAATTCTTTGAGATGCTTTAGCATCCTAGTAGACAACCAGTGATGTTGAAATCATTCAGTCGAAAATAACAATAATCTAACAAAAATATGTTTTCCACTGGACTTTCTAAAGGATATGACTCTTTCCTTAAAACTGAAGGACCTCAATAATTAGTAGCAGTGAGTACCTTATCAGACACTCACTCACATGAATGAAACTAAAAAGCATCATTATGACTCTACCATTAATTTGTTGTGATCTACAATTGAAAAACAAAAAACCAAAAAAATCCCATTTCTACATCTTATGCATGCCCTACATCTCACTGTACTTGACAATATATACTAAAAAAAAGAACAATGTAAAAGCATCAGAAAATATAAGTGGGCTATGTTCCTAGATTACTTAACCATTCCCTGCTGTACTGGTTATGAAGACTTGATTACATTGATCCTTAACAGGAAGGTTCCACAAGCCACCTAACATCCAGTAAAAAGAGATAGTGTACACATCAGAGGAAGTGAATGGATGGATGGATGGATGGATGGATGGATGGATGGATGGATGGCGGGAGGGAGTGATAGTCCATTTGCGTGTATGCCTTGCCCATATTCTCAACAGCAGATGTTCCATGCAGAGCCTCAAACTCATATTTTCCCTTGGTTGAACATTCTGCATTTTTAGACTGCGATGATGATTTTCTCCCCATGAACTTAATTGAATACATAATGAATATACAATATAATATAAAGAGCTACACAGATGAAGATTCATGTAGTTATAGCTTTCATTCATAAGCTCCTGGCACTATTATTTAAGCTCAGTATACATGTAAATAAAAGGTAGAGAGAGGGTTTGTGAAGCAGATCAGAGCAGACTATCATTCTTTGTCACCTTAAAATCTGTGAAAAAAACAGCAAGTACGCTGCTGTTCACAAGAGACACTAGCATATCTTTTAAAACTGCTATAGCATTAGTTTTGCTATAAATAATTTTGAAAACCTTTTCTGTTTAAAGGTTGTTTTTTTCAAATCCATGTTCTTATTCAGATTGCAATGAAGTTTGACATACCCCCTAAGGCTCCATAAGTCTGTTAGTGTTTGGACTCATGAAATGTTTCCTCCAGGGTGAGTTATCTTTTCCCCTTAGGAAAATAGAGAGGGAGCCCACTATACTCCCCACTACTCTTCTTTGGCTTTCATCTAGCAGAGCACCTGTCTCAACTGTGCAGGATTTCCCCATTGTGCAGACCTGGGAACTTAAAAGGGAATCTTATATATACCAGGCTACTGATGCCTCAGAGCTTTTTGTTTCTTTAACTTTTATAGATTTTAGAAGTAGATGTATAGTTGTCCTAGTTAGAGCAGCCGGGACTAGTTCATACTGTGCGGATGTAATCCAAACTGTGTATTCTAACCCTCTATGTCATTTCCCAGGAACTGTTAACAATAAACCATTTGCAGCAGCTGCCCAGAACACACCTGACCCCTCAGGCTATAAGCTGGGTGTTAAGAAGCCTGTGAGATAGGAGGATGTTCCTATCCTCATACCAGTTACTCAAGTGTGATAACTCATTAGTACCTCCACGCCCAGCCTGAGGGGTCATGTCTGCTGATGGGACATTAAGGATTCCAAAAATATCTCATGATCACAAAAATATCTCATGATCACAATCACCCAATATGGAACTCCCCGCCCTGGGGCAGTACTGGGCATTCCCACTCGAACCTGAGTGTATATAATCTTGGGGTCTTGGGACTTTTGGGCCCACTCGTTGGACCTAGAGGAGGACCAGAACCTTGAACGGACTGCAACCACCACGCTCGACCAGACTGCGACCAGCACTCTCACCAACAGGTTTTCCTTTCCTTCTGCTTTGGACTCAGGGGGACCATGTGGGGCTCAGCATAGGGGCCAACGAACACCATTCTCTTCGTGCCCTAGGGTGCTGGGTTATACATCTGCATTTTGTGGGTTAAAACCAATTGTTTGTCCATATAATTGTATTTATTGTATTATTTTTATTAAATTGTAACACTGACTTATAATCTCTTTTGAGTTGGGTTCATTTCTCCTGCCGGTTTACCTTTAAACCAGCACAGTAGTGAATGTAGATTTTAATGTAGCTATATTATATCCCTTATCCTTAACTCTGTTACCCCATTCCATATCAATCCCTCTAAATTCCATTAGTGTGTTTAGTCTTCTCTTCAAGGTAGAATTGTAGAAAAACACCCTAAGGTCTGAACCAGAAGATATCACACAGACACAGAGACCTTCAAGCCCAGAACTTTGAAGGAACTGTAAGGACTGTACGTGCTGCAAAGAAGATGAAGATGAGGAAGAAGGGGTACCAAACTCACCCAGACCCAATTCCCAAAGGGGTGTGTCGGAAGGCGGAATGGGGGAGAACTGGGGGTGGACAAAACTGGGATTGGATGGACCTTATTATAAAATCATAGAATCACTCTCTGAGGGTGTGTGTCATGTATTCCCTGGGCCTTAGGCCTGAGATTAAAGGACTTACTCTCTTTATCTTATCTTATACACTAAATTGGCCTAGAGTCTTTTCTCTGAGGTCTTTTAGGCAACGCTACTCTGCCTTCACAAATAAGAAACTGTGGATTAAACCTTACATTCCTGCTGAACAACTCCTGTTAACACTCCTTTCTGCATTTAAAAGAAAAAAGGAAGATAGAAAGAAAAGAAAATTCCATACAAAAAATCCTTCAAAACCACTAGTGACTACCTACCATCACCTAACTTTTGAAAATATCAATGGCAAGAATAATATTGATACGTCTTGTAACAGCTTACAAGAGGAATAATACAGAAATTAGTAGAAGTGAATCTTACGAGTCATCTTAAATCAGTGGTGATCTAAAGGAAACTTTTTGTTTACGAACCTTGCAAAGGCAGGAGCAACACAAACCAGAGGAGATGTTCTCAATTGTTCTATAAGTCTCTTCAGATTTTACTGAATTACCAAGAACTCTCCTTATTAAAGTAGGGTGTGACCTTACTGCAATCAGTGATGAACTGCTCTGGTCTATCTACAACCACTGTGGAAACAGTATTTTATAAAACAACATAAAGCATTCTTCCTCTCATACCCCTTTCAAAAATACTGGGGAGAGGATAATGAAATACTCAAAAGTCAAATGTTGAAATAATTCCTTTTTAGGTCGTCTTCGTTAAATTTAAAAAAGATTTTCCACTTTCAAAATTTGGACAATGATTATACATTGAACAAGAAAATTTTATTATTAATTAAGATAAACTATTTAAAGTCAAGCATAGGTGAAATGATCACTATTACTTCTTGCTTTTAATATCTGCACAAGCATTTCTTTCCTATACTTTTTCTGGACTACAAAATTCCTTGTACTGCAGGTTGCATGACGAAAATCTATGGATTTAGATTTTCATCTTGGCATTGAGACACAGACCTCAGAGACAGACTTGCCCCAGCTTTGGGAAGTCTGATGATACCTGATTTTGAACCAAAACTGCATGTGCAGTTTTAAGAGAAGCATGAAGACCAGCACATGAAGTCCTTGTCACATACTGTCCTTGTGGGATGTGCCAGGTGATGGAACTTTGCTCACAGCTTATTGTGGACGAATTGCAAACTATCATTATTCAAAAGAATAGGGCTGAACAAAAAACAGAAGAGTGATCTGTCTTTCTTAATGCTGTTTCAATAGAGTGGGAAAAAAGTCGCAGAGAGAAACAGATGGCCCTTCCATAGAGAATGTGCTCATGTGGGAGAAGCACCTACACAGCAGACTGGGGCAGACAGAAATGAGGAAGATGACACCCCACCCCTCCCTCGGAGGGGCAGAGCTTAAGTCTGTGAATTGATGGATATCTGAAAACCCTTTCTGTATTTGCACCAGGTGACATGGAGCCCTGCTACATGACCTCACTGCAAGGTTTGATGGAACAGGCAGGATCACGTGTCAAATTACAGTCACTGCCATAGCTCTCTTTGTGTCTCCTTCATAGCATGGCCTCATTATGTGTGACCTAATAACAGCCATATTAACCTGGCCTTTAAAATAACTTGTTTTGGTTAAACTAACTCTTACCACACAGCTGCAACTGCTCTCACAATGGCAGGATCCTAATACCCCTGAGAAGCTTGCCAGGCAAGAGAGAGAAACAGCCTTCACACTGTATCCTCCTTCCTGTCACTGATTGTGGCAGTTTGAGCCACATTAGAAATCCAAAAATTTAATTCTCAGACTTCCCCCCACCCTTTCCCACAATTTATCCTAACACCAGAGAGAAACTTTCAGGCCAGAGGCTTCTGTATGGGAAGGGGGAAGTATATACATTTATTTACACAAATAAATACTATACAAACTAAAGGCCACTATATATATATACATATATTACATTTCTGTCTGTCAGTCCTTTCAAGCCCTCCCTTTAACTTTAGTCCAGGCAGAGCCTTTCAAGGCTGATATGTAACCAGCCTCTGTCTCTCGTGGGAGTGTTCTGGGCTCCTGAACACTCCCTAACCAACCTTCAGCTGTTTGCCGAAGTCCTTACTCCTTACGAAGTCCAAGAAAGTAGCTTTGAGTCCTTGCTCTTCTGCTGCTGTGTGATTTCTCCCTCTCGGTCTCCCACCTCAGTTCATAGGCTGCTGCAGTGTAGTTCAGCTTATCAAGCGTCTGTGTCCTGGAATGTTGATTCCTCCTTTGGGTTTTTGGCTGTCCTGCATTTTAGTTCACGGCAGAGACATCCTCCGGGCCCCTCTCTCTCTGGGGTCCGTCTCCAATTCTTGCCTGGGATCCTTCTCCCTAGCAATTGAGCCTTCTCCGGCCCGTCCACTTGGCTCTGCTCCAATGCTGAGCCTTGCATCTACTCTCATTAAACAGTGAGAGGGAAAAACAGCCCTCCTCTGCAGCTTGACTGCAAAGGTGGGGGGAAGGAAGAAGAGGGCCTGGCCGCAGGGCCTGCCTCTCTCTCCCACTTACCAGTTGTTTGTGAGTCACATCCCTCACAAACATGCACTCATTCCAATGCTGTCTCTAACTCTGGCCTGGGCAGAGTTAGGAGGGCCGCAGGGCTCCTCTCTCCCCCCCAGAGGGGGGGAAAAAAGGAGCCTAGCCACCTCCTGGCCTTCTCCACCTACACGCAGCAGACACCAACAGCAAAACAACCAAGACTGCCAACCGCTTCTGGGGCTGTGTATATATGATTTTGAGCAGAAGCGAACAACATGGACAGTGACTGGATCTCCAGGGAGCACTGCCCTGGCACACAATCACCTCTGAGCCCCTTGAACTCTCAAGGGGAGCCAATTTCAAACCGTGACACTGATATCATGGCAAGTACTGAAGGCATGTCTTGGCAGAAAACTCCTTGCATATTTAAAAAAAAACACCCTCCTTGCATATTACACATAACACCCTTCCAAGGTCCAAAGAAACTGACTAACTATTTTGAGGATGCTTAGTTAGATGAATAGTTTAACTACAACATTTCCTCACTCATTTATCTGCTGCTACTCAGTAAACAAAGGAAAAGAACAACTTCAATATATGTCTGACCATACACATATACACATTCATGCAAAGTTTCCATCTTTTGCACACAGCAAGACTCATTTAACTAGGGTCGTAGTAATCATAACAATTACCAAAAATTTTGTAATCCTAGAAGATGCTGGACTTCTTGTCATACTGTAGACTCCTCAGATTTATCTATACCACAGTGACTTTTGGCACAGGAAGTCAGAGAAAGCAACTATATTTCAGCTTTTCAACTTGAAGTAAGGCAGAAGGAAGATACAGAATCTACACACTCCTACAAAAGTGACCTCCATGACATCTTTGAAACCCAAGACTAATGGTGTCTAGATGCATAAGAGACTATTGAACTATGAACTCCTTTAAGTTAATGATGTCTTTCAACATTAGGGATACTCAACCCATTATCCAAAATTACAGGAATATCCCTAGAAAATACATTAGTGTGAATAAGGACTGCGCTATAGAAGGAAATCACCTAATTCTCCCTTACTTACTGTGCTTTGTTTCATATCACAATGTAGCCCCTGGGGTGTGTGAACTAGATTGATTTCAGATGAAACTAAACCAGAGCATATCTCATCATGCCAAAGACAGGGCATCCTTAGTCAATTGTGCCACACTTGAGTTCATCTAAAGTGAAATCTTTGAGATACACACAGTGTGTGGCTATCAGATATACAACACTAATTACTCCACAAATTCATTCTGATTTTACCATAATATTTCATTATCATGGCTAGGCTTCGTGAATGAAGATTTGCTTGCTGCAAACAGGCTGATGGCTAAAAAGGCCAGTGCAAGATAGACAAGTCTGGTTGCAAAAGGCACAGCAGAAAGACTCCTTAGGTGGTATTGGTAAGACACACTTCTTTCTGCGTTGTCTTTTCTCCTCAAGGGTGATTGTGCGTGCTTTCTCAAAAGCATCAGCAGCGTTACACATAGTGTGTCTCCATGTCTCCCGATTGGAGGCCAGAGTAGACCAGTTATGATGATCAATATGGCCAAAGCTGAGATATTGTTTCAGGGAGTCCTTGTATCTCCTCTTCGGGGCTCCTCTCTTGCAGCAGCCAGTGGCAAGTTCACCATAAAGCAAGATCTTAGGGAGGTGGTGGTCCTTCATCCTTGAGACGTGTCCTGCCCAACACAGCTGTGTTCTCAGCAACATGGCCTCAATACTCGTAACTGCTGCCTGTTCAAGAACAGACGCATTAGTCACATAATCTGACCAGTGGATGTTTACGATTGTACGAAGGCAGCATTGATGGAAGTGTTCTAAAAGTCGCAGGTGGTAGCAATAGATGACCCATAATTCAGATCCATATAAGAGAGTAGACAGTACAATGGCTCTGTAAGCACTGATCTTTGTATTTTTCTTCAAGTGCTTATTACACCAAACTCTTCCATGGAGTTTTCCAAAATCTCTATATGCCTTTGCTAACCTGTTGTCTATCTCTTCGACAATCTTACCGTCCAAGGAGATGATGCTTCCCAGATAATTAAACTGTTGGACTGACTTGAGCTCTGATTTGCCAATGATGATAGTGGGATGATGGAAGACTTCCTGAGGTGCAGGTTGATAGAGAACTTCAGTCTTCTTTAAGCTGACTTCCAGTCCAAAAAGCTCAGCAGTTGCAGAGCTGCTTCTGTGTGGGCAATGAGGGCAGCATCGTCAGCAAAAAGCAGCTCCCGGAGAAGACAATTTAAAGTCCTAGTATGGGCCTTCAGTTGCCTTAGGTTGAATAGGTTTCCATCCGTACAGTATCAAATGTAGATAACAATTTCTTCATCAAGATCTGCAATGGACCTTTGGAGCATCATGCTGAAGAAGACTGTGAATAGGGTTGGTGCAAGAACACAGCCTTGTTTCACACCATTAGTTATTAGAAAGGGCTCAGAAAGTGCATCGCCATATCTGACTTGGCCATGCTGATCCCCATGAAGCAAAATGATCATTTTAAGGAACTTTGGGGGGACAACCTAATCGTTCCAAAATCTGCCACAGATCTTTTCTGCTCACAGTATCGAAAGATTTGGTGAAATCAACAGAAGTTACATAGAGTCCTTCGTTCTGTTCCCTACACTTCTCTTGCAGTTGTCTGAGAACAAATACCATGTCTCTGGTGCTTCTATTGGCTCCAAAACCACATTGGGTTTCAGGTAGAAGTTCATCTGCGATAGCGAGTATTAATCTGTTCAAAAGTATTCTTGCCAGGATTTTACCAGCAATGGAGAGCAGAGTAATGTCTCGATAATTTGAACAGTCTGATTTATCTCCTTTCTTCTTATACAAGGTGATGATGACTGTATCATGAAGATCTGATGGTAGTTCTCCTAGCTCCCAACAGCATGCCACAGACTCGTGAAATTTAGCATGGAGTGTTTGGCCTCCATGTTTCCAGACTTCGGGTGGAATTCCATCAACCCCAGGTGCCTTGTCGATTTTCACCTGCTGTATGGCCTTAAGAGTTTCTCCCATAATAGGGGAAACGTCCAATTCATTCTTCACCGGTTGTTTTGTAATGTACTGAATGGTTGAGTCTTGGACTACACAGCTAGTACTGAAAAGAGTCTGAAAATGTTCAGACCATCGATTCAGAATGGAAATTTTATCTGTGAGAAGCATTTGACCATCTGCACTGAGTAAAGGGCTTTGAAACTGATGTGCAGGTCCATACACTGCCTTCAAAGCCTCCTAGAAGCCTCCGTAATCATCCAAATCTGCACATAATTGAATTTTTTCTGTTAAATTGATCCACCACTTGTTCTGGATGTCTCGAAGTTTCTGTTGGAGCTTACTGCATGCAAGACGAAAGGCTGCTTTTCTTACATAACAAGATGGTTGAGCAAGGTGAGTTTGGTGAGCAGTTCTCTTCTTCCTTAACAATTCCTGGATCTCTTGATTGTTTTCATCAAGCCAGTCCTTGTTTATCTTGAAGGAGAACCCTAGGGATTCTTCAGAGGTCAACAGGATGCTATTTTTAATATGTTACCAAAGCGCTCTGGGAGAGGAATCTATGGAATGATCTTCGAGTCTAGTTTGAAGATTTGCCTGGAATCTGTCTCTTACTGTGGTTGATCGGAGATTGTTAACTTGGAGTCTCCTCCTTGGAATACCGCCCCTTTTAGGTTTGAATTTAAAGTGGATGTTAAGTTTACAAAGTGCAAGGTGATGATCTGTTTGACATTCTGCACTAGGCATCACACCATAATATTTATTACTGTGATAAAACCACGGATCACACAGTTCCATCCATGGGTGTCATGAACTGGTTATCCATCAGCCTAAGTAAGAGTAACTTAGACTGAAAATTCTGTGGGAGGAGAAAAAAATTCTTCATCCATATTTCCTTGGTGTCCTAGTCTATGAGGGGCTATAAGCCTTCACTGAATTTTAACAATGTACTAAGATAGCCAGGATGAACAGCAATAGTGTTAAATCTCCCTAAATAAACTACAGACCCACTTTCACACCCACAAACACACTTTGTCAATAAGACTTTTTAAAAGGACTGAAAACATGAACACAAAAACACTCTGTCTCTGTTGTCCCTATTTCTTTGAAGTAGAATTATCTGCAAAAGGTAATGCTACTAGGTATTCTTGAGAATCTATGGGAAGGTCAGAAGAACAAAAAAGATTGAGTTTTTCTGCTAGAATTACAGTCTTGTCAATTTCCACTTCCAGGAAAACAACGAGAAGAAATAAAAAGTCTGCAACCATCTTGTGGATTGCAAGATGATGAGCAGTAAGTTTATATGAGTTTGTCAAGTGCAATATTCCCATTCCTCCTGTGATGGGAAAAGCAACATAACCCAAACATTTTGCCTTCTGTTAAGGCTCTTAACTGATTCATAGGACTTTGCACGCACAAAATAATGGAGTATTATAGACCTCAGAAAAGAGTACAAAACTGGTTGAAAAAAACCTATTACTATAGTGATTACTTGATTTCCTTTGTGCTAGAAATCCCTAAACCTGGCAAGTGTTGGTATTTCTGTTAGAAATGTGGACAATGAAAAAGAGGCTATCCCTGTTAAAAGTGAATGGATGCTAAGTTGTGAATGACCATCTGGGACCTGAAGAACAGGCTTATAAAATTACATTCATAAACAGGAAAAATAAAAATTGTGGGCAAAAGAAAATACCTTTATTTATTAAAGAGTCTCTTTTACTGAAGAGAAAATAGTCAGGTAAACAACAACCAGGTGACAATTCTTCTAAGAAAAAAAGATGATGTTATTTTGAATTGGAACTTGAAAAAAACTGATCAATAATATATTGTAACTTATGCCACAGGGTAATGACAAGGACAAGGATAAGGACAACATTTAATTATTGTAGAGTTTCAGGGAATATTGGAGATCTTTAAGGATGGACTAGAAACTCCATATCAAGTATGATACAGCTGATACTACACAACTGAGAAGGGGAACAGAGTCTCACTCCATTCCTCTAGGATGTATTTTTAAATTATTCTAAATTAAAAATGATAATTTTTTTTTCATCAAAAATTTATAACAGAGAACTACAGATCAGAGTAACTTATTCAAAAGTATGAAGAGTTTAGGAGATCACCCACACTACAATCTTCTCCTCTCAAGTGAGTCAAGATGTCCAAAAGACTTAAACATTAATGAGATTTAGATACTTTACTACCAAATCTCCTGAAATATCTTCTAAGTTTTCCTTATATGTTACAAGTCACCAGGAGTTAAAAACATGCATGAACTGTCAAAGAGTATTGTGAACCAAAGATGCATGCATTAATAGAATAATGCGTAATTCCATTTAGAATCATCATTGTTGTCTTAGTGAGGTAAATAGTAGATATTTAAATGATGTTTAGTAATTTGATTATTATTATATGTCTCATTTCTCCTTGTTAATTCACTGTTATTGTAAAACAAACAATGAACTTGAATTTTATTCATTTAAAAGCCACCTAGAATACCAAAATACACTAATTTGTAGTTAGCATTCTTTTCAGGAAGGTGTTTCATCATGTTTATTCTCTCTCTTTTTTAATCACAAACTTTTTTTCATTGTTGCCAACTGTTTTTGGAAAATGTCATATTTATTTGACTTGGTTTCAAGTTATTTCATTTTTTATTTCATTTTTCTGTATCTACAAGTGCCCAATATTGGTGGGTTTTTTCCCTGAGAAATATTTGCAAGCAACAGCTTGATGCTGTCCTGGTACTTCTAAAATACTATCTGATTTTAAAATACCACTGCTGATTTGGACCAGCAGTGACAATCAAAACAACTACATAATCTCAAAGCACTGAAACATTCTGGTGGGGGTTTTTTCCCGCCGTCTGTGCATATCTTGCTTTTAATACATAAACACCAGTTTTTGTGGATGTTGAAGTCAACAGAACATTTCCTAGTGAATTCAGTGAGATTGGAAAAGGTTCTGCTATGCAATGCATCCCCTATCAGCAAATTGCATTCAACTGACACTTTACCCTACTGACACAAATAACAGATGCAAATCATGAAGAAAGTTCTCTGTCAGACTGAGAATGGAAAAGAAATTCTGTTTCTGATTGAGCATATAAATCTCTAGTCTTCTGAAGTCAATGGAAAACCTTTAGCAGGCTTCAATGGGACCAGGATCAGCCCTCCTTTTTTTGGTACTCAAAGCTGTTCTGAGTTCAGTTACCCTGAACATATCTTCTCATCAATTTTAGAAAGAGAAATGAATCTTTTACTTTCATATTTTTAAAGAACAGAAAACCAAACATAGATATTTGCCACTGGCAAATTTATATTCTGCTGAATATAGTCATCCTCACACTAAAAATGTTTTTCATTCTAACTGTATTTGGAAATAATCTCCAGTAGTGATAAGATCACTATGCCAAGCTTTACCTCAGATCCAATGCTGGGTTTATACCTCCTTGGAACAAAAGATTTAAAATGGACATGCCAACAAAACCTTAAACTACACTATTGGTTTGCAACTCTATTGCTGTATTAAGACTTCATTTGATTTGCTTGAGAGCTGTAATAAGATTAAGGCATAATCCTAAATTCCCCTGTGAGAAAAGATAAACTACTTCTCAGTGATTTCTCAGAAACCAAACCAATTTTTGGATATTAAACAGTTATTTACAGTAGGAATAGGTATATTATTGTTCCAAAAACAAAATGTCAATGACACTCTGATTTTCAGAGACACACTGTAGTGGTCTCTTGAGAAGCCTGATTAAACTCCTGACCCAAACAACAGGGAATAACAAGGATTAACCTGTTGCTCGAGGGTTGTCTTATGGATTTTTTTGTCTGTATTGATTTATATAAACCCTTCCAACAAGCTTATTGGCTTCTGTTAAGTGGATCCCAAAGCTACATGGATTGAATGAGGACTTTTTTTTTTTTTGGCTGCTGTAACATTTAGAGCAAGGTAATAGTGCTTCAGAAGTCTTTTGCGGCACCTTTCAGTAAATTAAGTCAATCCTTACTAATGCACTAACTGTGTAGGCAGAGCATCTTTATAATTAGATTTTATGAAAGATATATAGTTTGGCAGTATTGCTGTCATTCCAATTTACTCTCTTCAAGTTGTTAGGATGATTTTTATGTTTAGTTATTGCTATTAAAATTCTAGTAGCGACACTGAGTGTAAACGCGATAAAAACATGTATTACATGTCAACCCATGAACCTAACATCTTATAATCTGAATAGTCAGCTAACCAGACAATAGTGCAGAAGAATTTCTTCTCCAATTTGAGAAGAAAAGTCACAGTAATTAGCAGAGGAAGCATTTGGTACAACTTCAGCTTTGATATTATTATGGTAATTTTCATCCAAAATAACTTGTCAATGATCTTAAAGAAAGCTTAAGTAAAACACTGAAATTAACCCCAAATTCCTTATCTCTCTGAGCAACACTGTAATGACAAGAACACCCTCCTCTGTCCTGTCAGATAAGACCATATTTCTATCAGAGCAACAATTCTCTAGCTGAGCAAGATAACAGTATGGGATACATATTATGGTATCATATTTAAATTTTAGTGGAACAAAATCATGGATAATTTCATTACTCTAATTCAAAAATTGACCTGCAGAAAGGCAGCCCTGAAAAGACAAGATTACTTGGCTACTGCAGCCTTTATATATTCAGAGGATAATACATAAAACAATTTTATGAAAAAACATTGGAGATCTGACTTTAAATGTCAAACATGATGCTAGTCATCCCCAAAGCAGTCCACATCTAAAATATACAGAAAGCACTTTTAAAACTCATTTCAAAGTGAAACTGACCAGATGTCTCAAACTTAAAAAAGAAAAAGTCTTGATGCAATCAAAATAGCTACTGAGACTAGTAGTGGGTGATTCTTCTGCTAATGGAGAAGAAACATTATCATAACATTGAACTTGAGTGCAAATTATGCTCTTAGTTCTTAAGCAGGATTCATTTCTCAAGTCAGATATGAGTGCCCTTTAAAAATCTATGATATGATGAGATCCACACAGGGAGTTCAGGGAATTCTTCAACCTCTGTGACCCACATGTGCCAGTGCCTAACACCCCATACAGTACATTTTATCCTTAGGTTTAAATGGAATTTCTTACAATTCAACCTGTGCATGTTGCCTCTTTCCCATCCACTGGATATCACTGAAAAGATTCTGTCTTCTTTAGTCCCTCTGACCATATATCAATACACATTGATAAGATTCCCCTTGAGCTTTCTCCTCTCCAAGCTGAATTATCTCAGCTCAGCTTCTACCTATATGACAGGTGCTCCAATCCCTTCATCATCTTCATGGTCCTTCAGTCAACTTCTTCTGCTAAGCCCACGTATGTCTTGCATCAGGAAGCCCAGAACTGGACACAGTGCTCCAAATGGTCCCACCAGTGCTGAATAATGGGGAAGAATAGTCTCCCTTGACCTGCTAGCAACACTTTTCATAGTTCAGGAGGCTACTGACCTTCCTTGCTGCAATCACATATTGCTGGCTGATGTTAAACTTGATATTCACTGGGACACCCAGGGCCTTCTCTGTAAAGCTGCCCTCCAGCTGGTTAGCTCCCAGGGTGCAGCACTGCCTGGGGTTGTTCTGTCTCAGATGTAGAACTTCGTATTGTCCTTTCTTGAACTTCATGAGATTCCTGTTGGACCATTACTTTAGCCTGTTGTGGTTTCTCTGGTTGGCAATGCAACCAACTGTCAAATCATAGCGACACCTGATGTATACCCCTGTTCGATAACAGCTTATAAACTTGTTCAGGGTGCTGTCTGTCCCATCAAGCAGGTCATCAGTGAAAATATTAAAACAGTATGACCCATAATCAACCCTGGGATACACTACTATTGACTGGTCCCTGGATGGTCTGTCACAACCCTTTGAGCATAGTTTTCTGTCCAGCTCATTGCTCACTTATCTAGTCAATGCTTCATACTTTGTCTATGAGTATTTTATGGGATACAGCATCAAAGGCCTTGCTAAAATCAGGGTAAAAAGTGTACAGTCCTCTTCCGTCATCCTCCTAGCTAGTCATTTCCTCATAAAAGACATTTAAGTTGGTTTAGCATCATTTCACTAAATCCATACTGACTACACCCAATCATCTTCTTGTCCTTTCTAAATTTGCAAAAGTTTTTTATGATTATTTGTTCCATCACTTTCCCCAGAATCAAGGTGAGGGTGACCAATCTGTAGTTCCTCAGATCTTCCTAGATCTTCTTGAAGATAGGAGTGACATTTGCTTTCTTCAAGCCCTCAGTAGCCTTTCCTGATCACCATGAATTTTCAAAGACAAATGGCAATGACATTGGCCAGCACTCTTCATAACTGTGGGTACATCCTATTAGGTCCTAAATATCCAGTGTGTTTAATTATTCCCTAACCTAATCTTCCCCTACTCAAGTTGTTTTCCCTTGCTTTGGGTTTTCACACTGTTGCAGAGGCCTAGTATTCCTGAAGACAAATCACACCGGTGGAGAATGGGGCAAAGGCAGCACTGAGTACCTCAGTCTTTTGCACATACTTTGTCAGTATGTTCTCCATTGAGTTCAGCAAAAGACCCATGTTTTCCCTAGTCTGCTTTTTCCTGTCAGTGTAATTGTAGAAGTCCATCCCGAGGTACATCCTGTTCCCTTCTAGATTCAATTCCAGATGTGTTGGGGCTTTCTTAACCCTATCTCTTCACTTTTGAACAACGTTTCTACATTCTTTCTCTGCACAGTTACCGAAGCAACTTCAACCTATGTGTTTCTTCTTTAGCCTGAGTTTAGTTAGGATCTACTTGTTCATCTCTACAGGCCTTCTGCCATTCTTCTGCATATGGGGTTGGGGAAAATTTTAGTTTAGTAGAGGCTATCCTTGAAAATCTAAAAGCTCTCCTGAACTCTTTTTTCCTCCAGGGCTGTCTTCTGTGGCATTCTTCTAAGCAGACTAAAGTCTTCTCTCCTGAAGTCAAAGTTTGTGATTCTGCTTTTTGCCTGGATACCTCACCTCTGGCTCCTGAACTCCACTCCTGAACTTGTAGTCTCTGCAGCCACGACTGCCCTCTGGCTTCACATCCCTGGCCAGTTCTTTTTTTTTTTTTTTTTGTAAGAATAAGGTCCATCATAGCATCTCCTATCATCAGCTCCTTGGTCTCCGTGTGTCAGGAAGTTATCAGCAATGCACTCAAGAAGTATCCTGAGTTGCTCATGCCCTCTGTGTTGCTCTTTCATGAGATAACACTTGCCTTTTTCTCCACGGAGGGAAGTGATTTGACTCTTTTCTCTCACAACTTCTGTGGAGCTTGAAGGAAGTTAATTCTCTTGGAGGTGTTTTTCACATCTTTTTTTTTTTTTTTTTTTTTTTTTTAATTATCCAAAGGGTTCATATTCTTAGGGGGAATTAAGAGGGTAACAGAAAACTAATCTTTTCCTTAAGAGACCAGATGAAAAATATCCTCAAACATGGTCATATGACCATCACAAAATATGGACTCCTGTATAGGGGGGTTAATCAGTCAGAATAGCATTTTTATTCTTGCTTCCATACCTATCAAAAGGGGTCATTTTGCCATTAAATAGGTCATCAAAGCTTCTTCAGATACTGGTCTGCAAACTCAGACCCAAAAAAGCAGGCAGGCATTAGCTGCCTTCAGCAATTCCTTCAATCAGAAATAAGGCCAAATCTCACTGAAGTATCATCAGTGTATTCTCGTGAGGTTAAGGGTATGTGGTATCTCTCTGTCCTTTAGCTCCTGCTAAGATCTATCAGCACATGGTAGTCCAGATGGCTACTATTGATAGCAGCATCTTAACATCACGTCTTTCGGGAATTGTGATCTTATTTTAAAACAGAAAAAAACAAGTGATCTGTACCAAAGACTGAATCCATAGCAAAGATTGAGTAAGCAGAACACATGGTACTGATAAGAATTGTATTCTACCCTTCTATAACGTTTGCATGAAATAAAAGATGCTTGCACAGATTAGAATCCCAGATAATTCCTTTTTTTTTTTTCGTTTGAGTCAGTGGGACCCAGAAGAACATTTAAGTATGTTCCCAAATTTGGAACAATATTTCCAGTATTTCCCAACATTTCCTTCATGTCTACTCCTAAGGTCCCTGTCAAAGGGAATATGAGAGAACGTGTCTGAAACACAAATATTGAAAACATGCCAGCGGCATAACAAATAACTGGAGAATCATAAAACTTCAAGGACTCAAATTATTAATTGTGAACAGTAGTGTACTATCTTAATATTTACGAAGAATTTTCCCCCACAAATATCTGAGATCTAATATCTCATCATCTTATTTTAAATAACACTGCAGCTTTTCACAGTGTGATAAACATGGGAAGCATACAGTGTTTCTTCAGATTCCCACACCTAAGCTACATTTAAAGACGATTAGAATTGCAATTATGCAGAAAATATGATATAAAAATCAGACAAAAGAAATCTTAAGTCTTTTTAGGTATTATTTCACTTCTACTTTTTCTGAAAAAAATTAATCTTCCTTATGATAGGCAAAGGATATGTTTTTAAGTTTCTTTTTAATTGCCTAGAAAAAGCAGTTTTGGCTTTAATAGATGTGGATTCCCTGCTGTTTTCCTTAAACTGAGAGACATATTGGAAATAAAATCAGGTTCTGCCATACAAGGCACATTCTTTTTATGCATACTGCTAGAAAATGTTTTCTGTAGATCTATCATAATTTTGATTCAAAGCCATTGTTTCTCTTCAAGTCTCACTTAGAGAGTATCATTTATAAAGTAGTCTACTAACTACAATTCAGTTCATTTATCTAAAGAAAAAATTGTAAGTAGCTCCTATTTCTAGCTGCATGAAGTAAACTATTTTGATTAAAAATGCATTCCAATAAAATGTTTATCAGGATCTCTTCAGAGTTTTCAAGCAGGCTTTCAAAGCAGTGGTGTGTGAGACTTGATTAAATGCCTCTTATGTGCTACATATCTGTAGTATTAAGGTCAATCGAATTCTCCTCAGCAAAAGCTGGCAACTCAGATGAAATTCAGTGGGATTTAAGCAACAGCTATTTGGGTATTGAAAGCTTACCAAATTCTGTGGGCTTTTTCCTTCACTACAGGGATGTACAAATAGCAAGACACAGTAAACAACCTGAACTAAAATCACCAGGCTTAACAGGCTTTAAACAGAAGGAGATGAATATGCAACACCTATTGCTAATCAACATTAGTTAGGCTGAGATAACCAGTTAAAACCAAATACATGTTAGCACCCAGATGATGCAATGCAAGCCAATAAAGAAATATCAAATCATGCTAAAAATACCCCGAACACTACGCTCCATTAACATTGCAATGTTTCTAGCCTAACAAGCCTTGTCTCTGAGCAATTTTAGTTAGCTTTCACAGCCCCATGCCATTAGCACCTTGTTTCTGCTCCAGATTGGATACCCAATGTCTTCTACTGCTCAAACCCATCAGCCCTTTTGGTGTCAGCTGTCAGACCAGTTTCACTGCTCTCTCTGTTCACTACACACATGCAAACTTAGTATTTCTCCTCCAAGGAAAGATTAGAAACACCAGCCTGATCCCTTTAAACGGTAGAGATCAGACTCAGGTCAATAATGGGATTTTTACATGATGAATACCTCTTTCAGCTTCAAAGGAAATGTCTGCAGAGGGATTGCCCGAGTTTGTCACGATTGTTTCCAGTAATATAAAGCAGAGTTATAGTAGAAGTGAATTAAGAATCCACACTGACATCTTGTGGACACAGAGCCAGCAAGCAATTTCTAAGCACTTTCAGCACACCCTGTTTGTGTGTTGTTTAATCTAATACCTAAATTTAAATAGCACAGAGAAAAGGAGATGATTTTCTGAGATTTGTTAAACCAGTCAGTTTATGGAATGTACCAAGACTGTGCAGAATAGTGTTTCACAAAGTGAATGTGAGAATCTGGATGTTCATAAAAAGATACTTGAAAATTCATTTAATATTTTTATTGCCAAGGCTCAAATTTTAAAGTTAAATATAATGGAAAGAAAAAAAGGTATTAAAAAAAAAAAAAAAAAAAAGCCAGCAATTTACAGACAGTGATTTAGCTAGGAACTTGAAGTCTATACCTACTTATAATCAAAAAAGGAAACCTGCTGAAGTTAACATGTACTAACCTGCAAAGCTGTCTGTTAAACAAGCATTTTCAAACTAGCAGACATACACTGCTGGTCTGAAACAGGTCTATTGTTAAATTGTTCTTGTGTTCTGCCAAGTTTTCTAGAAAAACCTCACAATATCTCTGAAATATCTTGGGAAAAGTTAAAGATCTTGTCAATAGAAAGCAGAATTAGAGATTTAATTTAAATAAATATTCACAGGAATGGTTCCACAGACAGCAGAGGAAAATGTCTTACTTCCTGCCTTTGGAAGGAACAAAATTAGGGGAAATGTTTTTAATCTCAGCCCTTGGGAAAAGCAATGGTAATTCTCCTGTTTCTTCCAGGACTTCCCAATTTATTTCATTTTAGACAAGGTGTGCAAAATACAGAGATGAAAAGAAATCTTAAGCACTGTGTTTCGCACAACTTGCCCTGGGATATTTGCCTCAGGGAATTATAAACGTAGATGCCGGGATGAAGCTGCTAGCAGGAGGAAAACACACATTGATATAGAATGTGCCTCTGAGACAATTCTTAATAGATGATGCTCAATACTGGGTTTAAGAAACCCCCTAATATAGTTCAGCTTCATAAGAATTGGTTCATTTGACAACTTTAGATGAAAAAACATTCTGAAGTAATAATTTTGTGAAGGAGCATATTCCAGGGAGTCACAAATTTTCACCAAAGGCTTCACTCCAAATGTAAGCACTTAATTAACTTCCAGTAACACAGTTTGGAAACAATGTGGTTCCTGTAATGTTCATGTGGATCCCAAAAGATTACTTTTTACCAGGAGATCTGTATCAAATATAGGACTTGCTTTTTGCCTTTAAAGACATTTTCTCTTTATCTTGACATTACTCATGGGATCCAAGACACAACTAAATCACTGTCTGTTTGCACCATATTTAGACTACATTAATCCTGTGCTTTTCAGTTTCCTGCAGGATTTAGAAAGGATCCTGCCTTATAATCTCCCTTCGATGTATAATTTCTAGAATTTTAGGGAGTAGGAAGAGACTCTTCTGTGGAGATCACACACAGACAGGGAAAGGATTTAAGGTGGTAGATCTGTCAGAAGCTTAGTTGATAGATCAGACTCACTATCTCAGAGTTGACCACATTTGGTATCTGGAAACTCTAATTTCCTTGCTCTTTTATTGAAATCTGACCTCTCTTTTTCTATTCCTCCAGTCCATTTCAAGTGTGGTTATTATTTCTTCTTGCTTGATTTTAAACATTCTGTAGCTGCATTATGTCAGGACACTAACACAGGAAGTTCTATGGATCCTTCTTGATTAAAGCTCTATTGCACAGTTACCAGTGGCTGATCAGAGCTGGATTGCAGGTTCCTGTCAGTTCCTTGTGCATCCATCTCAGCCCTTTTCTTATTTAGCATCGGTTCATTTGACATTTGTGCATGTGGTTTCTACTGAAAAAAAATAACCTCACAAAAAAATAATAAATACTTTGGGATTTCAACCTGTCAAAAGTGAAGAATGAGAAAGGATTTAGCCTTGGATTATTGAATAACTCATGGAAAAAATAAAATTTTATTATATTAAACATGGCAAACATTCACTCCACTGGGGAAAAATAATGTAACACTTGTCTTCCACATTCAGCAATTACAGCTGACAGGGATTTTCATTCTGTGTCATATGAAAGGACAGGTTTAGCTCATGTGTATAACAAACCACAAATGAGTAATGAAGGTCTTAGTTTATAAAGAAATGAAATAACATTTTCTATTTATAGTTATATAAACAAAAATAAGAGAACTAAGTTCTGCTCACAGTGATGTTTCTCTACACTTAAAAATGCAATGAAACATATTTGGCTTCAGCTTATCTCAGTTTTCAGTAACAGCCTGTCCTGCAAATAATTAATCTTTGGTCTTAACAGTTTTATATAGAATACTCTGGGCAATAATGTTAAAGGATTCCATGATTTTACTACTAAAACTTCAGATTAAAATATAGATTAACACCACTGCAGCTTTTTTTTTGGCCTCAAAAACAATAAGAGGTGTTGTGTTTCATATTGTTCCCTTTTGCATTCTGCATGCTCCATTTATCTTTCTAAACTAGACATTGTCTAAGTGTTATCTTGATCCTCTGAAAACTTAACCACGCACTAAACTTAAAGGAGCCATTCCCATTTGATCCAATGGGATTACTGCAGTGTTTAAAGCTGGGCACATACTGAGAAATGAATATATGAGAAGACGAATTGAAATTATGTAAACTGAAAATGACCATGCTGAAAGGTTCAGCTAGACCAAAGTATTGCTTCCAACAGTGTATAACTGAGAAAGGGTAAGGAGAGCACAGGAAGCTCCTCAGTATAATATCCCATCTTTCATCTACTGAAGTTCATTTATAGCATTTTCCTCATCTATTTCAACAGTCTAAACATTCTGATTGTTTTATTTTTTAATTTCAAAGATAATTGAAATTAATTTCAATTTCAATAATATGAATAATTATATGAATAATATGAATAATCAGGTTTCACTCCAATTTTTAAGAAATCCATCACTGAAAGATAAAAAAATCTATGGCACCAGTATTAGCTTTTTATGCTTCTTTGTTTCTTAGTTCATTACAGATAAACATAAATGTATATACAAGTTATATCAGAAATTTGGTGTCTCTCTGAATTGTCTTGTCTTCCAATTTTTTCTATTTATTTTATAGTTATAAATTTTATCTCTATTAAGAAGTCAATCTCCCACAGAATTCATATGCAAACACTAAAGCTTGAAATTGTGATGTTTCACGTGTGATAGCAAATATAAACAGTATCTTTTCCAAGTACTGCATACACTGAACACATAGTACAATATCATATTTTAATATGTATACCATGTCGTCTATATGTAACGAAATTCTGCCTCATTCAACCATGATAACTGCATGAGAGCAGTGGTACTAAAAGAACACCATTTTTCAGATTTCAGAACAGACTGCTGACTAGCTGCCTCAGCCTTTCCCTAAACTTTAATAGTCCTTTAGTCAAATCTCTTCCTTCCCTCTGATTTTCTAAAGGCTAGATGAGGTTAGAGGTTATTAGAGAACTTATTTTGATAAAGCCCCTATTTTAAGGAAGTACAGATCATCAGAGACAGAAGATTGCATAGAAGATCATGTAAGAAGCATCAAGAAAGTTGGAACAGTGGTAGGTTTCCTCTTGCATTTCAAATTCTCCTGCATTAATTATTGGACACGAAGGATTTCCATTTGAAAGGCTATCTGTAAGTGCCCAGGCCAAAAAAACCATGTTGCTTCATTAAAGCAATCATCCTACACGCAGAAAATAAATCCAAGAAATCTCTTTTCAGTCTGTGGCTGGTAGCAAAGCAGCAGCAATGTGCTCTGGTTAGTGAGATTAACCTCAAATTCAGAAGGGATAGAGAACCACCAGGGTTGCAAAGCCTGTAACCAAAGGCCTACCTGTGACCAAAAACATAAGACTGACGCTTTCATTTGCCCAGCAAAAATGCTTTGCAAAGATAAAAATGAGACCAGCAGCACTGAACTGTCTGCTTTTCCCTGTTTAAACATTCTTTGGGGACTAACTAGTCTAAGGAGTTTGAGTTTCTGACAGCCTACATGCCTGCTTTGAAGGCACCCTGCAAATCTACTATTATAAAGGTACTGCTTCAAGAAATGTCAAAAGTTTCAAAAATAATATTATTCCAAATATATTTTGCAGGTTGGTACGCAAATTACAATAAAGTTATAAAGTTCTTTTCAAAGAACTTCAGAAAGCTTGCAGATTTATGCAGAAATGTATGGTTCCAGCATTATATTTTCAGAAAAGGTGAAATGCAAATCTGTGAAGTAAACTAGCCTAGCACTAAATGAGAAGTCTGTACCTACTTTGACAAGCAATGCATTCAATTAAATACTGTCTACAGAATCATCCATATAATTCATACCAAATGAATGGGAAAATCTAAGGTAGTGCAAATAGCGAAAAATCTCCAGATACCCAAATAAGCATAAGTATGTATATGAATATGGCTCATCTTGAAAACATAGATGCCAAGCAGAAACACTCAAAACAAACACGTAAAAAAATACCTACAAATTAAATGATAAATATATATATATATGAGGTGTTACTCTAAAACTTTTGAAAACATTCAAATTAACTTGAATATTGAGCATATGATCTATGAGAAGTATCAAAGAGAAAACATGGCATTTGATAGGAAAAGGTCTATTTTCCAAAACATTGGTCAGGAAAAAAGGATTTGTACCCTATTTTTTTTTTATTTTTATTTAATTTAATTTGATAGAATTGAAATTGAAACCACAACGTGATGCAAGTCAGTATCTCCTTTAAGTATCTTAAAAGCGTATGTGTTAGAATAATTCTGTTGAGTTTTTACAGCTTATTAAAAGGTTACAAGGAACAGCAGATGTTCATTAGACCATGAAATAACATGTCAGCTTCTCTTAGAAAAATCTGTTTCTTAAATCTTTCCTTTTCTACATCATTATGTAAAATTTCCCTCCAGTGACTTAAGCTAGTGAGAAGCCCTGATCAAGATCTTAATAAAAGTAATGAGTGTTTTTTTTCTTTCAGTCTAAATCTAGTATTTTTAAATTGTGACATATGCTTAGCTAAACTAAAGTTCCTCAGGAGTGAAATAGATATTTGCTATTGAAATATCAGGTTTGCTCTCCCAGGAAGAAACATTAAATTTCACATGAAAATATAAACACTGTGACTTTTATTCCGTTGCCCGTGTTTAAATTACATTAATAGCTTATTATTGCTGATCTCCACACTTCAAGTTAATCAGATGTTTAACAACTGTGGAAGCAGAACCTACAGGGCATGTCCAAACACATGATCAACAGAACATCTGGGACAAATATTAATCTGAAACACACCTTTTCATCCTGTGAAATTATCCAGCAACTGATGTAGGTTGGTGTCACTTGATTATTTCCAAAGGGATCTGTGCAAAGTAACATTAATATCAATTCGTTAATACAGAAACCTTGGGCAGTGGAGAGTAAAAGTGTTTTAACTGGGATTTTTTCATTCTTACGTCTTTCTGAGGCAAAGAGGTGCTTAGTAATCCTATCGACTTCCTTGCTGAATCAGAACACAGAGGCAGGGTTCAGAGATGTGGGTTTATCTCCAAATCACCCCACTACAGCTGGGTGAGTTTTATATATCATGCAGGCAAAGGGATGAATTCTTCTAGCTTGACTTCCATTGGGTTGGCACTGTACCTCTTTTTTGTCACAACTCTGCCTTCTCTCTCTCTCTCCCCATAGATGCTTTCCACTGCAATTCTGGAAATCTGCTCAAAACCCTCTATCATAAGCCTTTTCTCTGACTTTCTCCCAGCTGATACCCTTTGTAAGGTCAGAAATTAGGCTTTTCTAATGCTAGTGTAATTTGCAGTAAGAATATCAGCCTTTCTGGTATCTGAAAACAGGCCTTCTTATGCCGGACACATTAGTTTTATTTTTTCACCTCAATAATTTACTATAGAAATGGAAACACATCTAGGAAAATTAACTGGGGTCTAGATTCACATAAACTCCCAAAACAAGGTTCTTCCAGGCATCAGGGTCTTCACCGCAGGAATAGGATCCAAAACATCTTTGGTCATTACTCACGTAACAGTCAGTAGGTCCCTCTCCCTCCCCACCCTCACTAAGACAAGAAGGTATTAAGCATTTGTTTCAGAGGATAGTTTAGTAACGCAGGAGGAAATTCCTGAGCACAGGTTGTCTTTTAAGAGCTTCTATACCAGAGGCTTCCAACACCAGTCTTGAACTGATTTACAGCCACCCCCTGAAGGAAGATAAAAAAATTCCAACAGGAAGCAGAAATCTCTTAAATATTTTCAAATTTCATAAATAATCCAACTATTCTTTTTAAAGCAGTCAAACAAGCAATTATTTTTATTATTATTACTTCCGAAATGTTCATTGCAATATGCATGTGACATCAGCAACCTCAGGGCACCACGCAAAATAAAATCTATATGTTGTCATTGCTTAAATTGAAACATTTAAAGTTCTTTCACCAGTATGTAGGGAATCTAGACACCAGGATCGAAGAGATGGCTTCTAATCCCAGGGCCAGGCACCTAATTTGCTCTCATGTGCAGCTTTTATTATATTTTGCCCTTCAGCCTCAGTTTTATCTTGTCCCCCTTACAAGAGGCAATTTTCCTCATACTCATTACAGGAGATGGGGGAGTAGTGGAGGGAACAACTGGGAGGATGGTTGGCAAAAAGAAGGCTTATGAAGGCTACTTAATGGATGTCCTGTCATTTAGGAATGAAACTTGCAGTGGCAAATGTGGATGCTCAAGTCCTTGAGACAGTTTTCAGAGGAAATGATTTTATAGCCAAAGCTCTTCTTGTAAAATGTTAATTTGTGTAACTGTTGAAAACCTCATAAGTCCAATCATATTCCTTCTAATAATTATTATAAAATCTTTATTTCTTTAATTAAAAAAATCCCCTCCTGACATTACACTTGATTTGATTTTGATCTTTGAAATTGCACCTAAAACTAGAGTCATAATCAAGTAAGAATTTTTTTAATCATTAGTAAAATGCCTGAGAAAGACAACAGATATTTTTTCCCTAAAAACCTCCCAAATAAGAACCATACAGCAGTGAAATTCTGAAATCAAAGTGCTTGTACAGGAAAATATAATCCCTGTATAAATAAGCACTAAACCAAGAAAATCGTTGTCACAGCATCACTACAAAAAAAAATTGCCTGGGCCATTTTATCATAATTTCCAAGACAACTCTATCTTCCAAACTAGAATTAAGGCTGCGAACCTCTAGATAATTGTCCTAGGTTTACTTGTTCTAAAAATCCAGCTTGGAAATTTTTTCCCCTGCACCGCTGTGAAAGTAAGGTGTTGAACGAGGGAGGAGGAGGGTGGTTGGCTAGAGTGATTCGCAAACACAAAAGAATTGGCCGGCAGCCTACATTGCAAGTTAATGGGCCTCAAAAGGCTGGTGGGGAGAGGTAAGGTTTTTTTTTTTCTCTCCACAGGAAACGCCATTCTCACTTTACTTTTCCCCTGACTCAAGGAGGGTGTGTGGAAAGAGAAGGACTCTGGGGTTCATTTTGTTTTCGGATGGGTTATCTGGCTGCCTTTGGCCCCAGTTTGCCTCTGTTCTCCCGCACCCTGTTCTGCCCACTGCCCAGACCTGCTAGGATTTCATCAAAGAAGCTTGGGCCATCTGTGGAGGAACTTTTGAGGGAAGAGGCTGCCCCTTCCCTCCTCTGTTCCCACGTTGTCAGCAGCTCATACCCATCAATGAAGGGGGGGGGGGGGAATCACAGCCAGAGCCAGCTGTCGACATGGTGATTCCACAGGAAGAACCCCCTTTTTCCCCCTTTTCCCCTTCCCCTTCTCAGTGGGGGGGTAATCGTCATTTTGGCTTCTCCAGAGCCCAACAGCGCCCCCTGCCGACCACGAGGGGTCAACTGCAGGCTCCGCTCCTCCAGTGATCCAACAGCGCCCCCTGCTGACCGTGGTTAGAATTGCGCCAAAAGGCGAAAAGTACTGAACTGTTTTTGGAAGGAAACCTGGGGTGCAGGACTGTTGTTTAGGGTTTTTTTGTGTTCTTTTGTTGTTCTGCCTAAACACATATATCCTTCAATAAAGGACCGTTATCTTTTCTTTTCCATATTTGCTCAATTGGAGTCTTTTAATTTTGGATTTACAATTGCTTACAGAGAGGAGCTTGGTCTTCCTCATAACTCATCCTCCTTAGCGAACACTTCAGTCTCATTAAGCTGAGACAATAACGGAGAGATTTAAAATCACTACTGGAAAATCAGAACTTCTCTGAAAACCTAGAAATCTGGAATTTATTTGAAAAGGAGTCATTGTTCATGGTAATGCTTCCTCATGGCCAGAGTGCAGCAGTGGATGTGAAGATAATCACCTCATTTTCAGCTATTTATAATTAGCAAAACCCAAGTAATTTCAGACTCTTGCACATGGCAAAAGCAGGCACAAAGTCAGAATCTACTCTATGATTTTCATCATTGCATACATTTAATTTCATAGATCATAGGTCTTAACATAAAATTGGTTGTACCTAGGCCCATAAAACACAAAGCTATAGATTATAATAGAGACAGTACATGCCATAATCCATGCTGTTCAGAGGAATTCTGCAGACCCACATTTTTTTTCCACAATCTCTGTACTCCTTGCATTGCATCTGTGACATTTTCCTCTCCCTGAGCTTGCTACCAGTCTTCTCAGAGCTACTACTTTCTTGGAGCCACAGGATCCCAATTTGACTTTAAACACTGGAAGTTTTGTCAAGAGTTTCAATTTTGACAGATCTACGTTCTTAGACTTTATCAAATATTCGGACAAATCTAAGGGATCTCAGATGCTTTATCTTTGAATTTATGTACGATTTGCCATTCATTGGCCTTATGTCATTACCCTTCACTTACTCATTACCCTTCACTCACTCATTACCATGAAGCACTTAATGTATATGATATATTTTATCTGTGATCAAGGAGGCTAAAATTTATCTGGTTTTAGTTTACATTTCAACAGAACAGGACTGTAAGCATGACCACATATAAGGTCCAACTAAAAAGGCATCAAAACACTGACTGAGAGGTGGCAATTATCAGGACATTATCACTGTAAAATAATCACTAATGTTCACCTGGCCATGCCTTTATTAGCATTGATGAAATGTGCACACACAAAACAAAGCTTTTTTACTTTCAGGTTACTAAATAATGTCCATGCACAAAATATTGCCTCAATGTTAAAGCTGGATAAATTCCAAAATAATGGTAGAGTGTAAGTAAATCTACTAAAAATCTGATGCTTGTCCCATGGCAGGTTAAGCAAGAATATGATTGAAAGAAGTTAGCATTTTGGTAGGTAAATTACTCAGTATTGCTGGGATTAAAAAAGCAAATTAAAAACACCACCACGTAGTTGTTTACATTATTTCAATTAAGCACTACACATTTCATTAAAATAAAAGGGAAAAGGAACAACACTGTTCTGGGATAGAGGGAGAAGGCTGGGAGTAGGTATTCAAAATACGATGTAGTTTATGCTACTCTTGTAATTTAATGTAAATAGACTTGGACAACTAGAGCAACGGAACATAGAAACTCACCTTTGTTTATGGCTTGTAAAACGAACAAATAAATGACATCACATGCAATGGAAAGTACTCTTTGCAAAGTAAGGAGCTGCATTGTGTGGTGATATGCATTTACAACCTCTGGGGCCTCAGGCTGCTGAAGGTTGGTGTTCCCAGTAAAGACTGAGTCAAAGAAGATATTCAACGCTTCAGTCTTTTCCATTGTTAAGGTAACTTCCCTGTCTGACCATCCAGGAGCCATTTTGGGAATCACACTTGCACCTGAGACTTTCCCCGCTGGGACTGAAGATCCTTTGCAGTGGGTGGCTCCAGTGAGCTGACAGGTGCTCCATACCTCTCTCATGCAGTCAGGTTTTCCAATAAAATGCCTAAGACAGCATTCCTGCCTATGTGTCTAACAATGTGAGACTCTCCATTTGAGCTGGACAAAGTAGGCAGAATTGACAGTCAATTGAGAGCAATAGAAAACCCTCCATATTTTTAAAAATTGTGATACTCTGTATCTATTTCTGAGACATAGTATACTCAGGTGAGATTAACTTCACCTTGAACCAAGAGGCATCCATGACACATAATCACTGAGCATGGGAACTCTGAAAATGTCAGACCATACACTGAGTATCTGTTGGCATTTTCAAGCACTATTGCACTTGTTCAGAGGATATCTTCAGCAAAGAATTACATCCTGGCTAAGGTTGAGAAAACAGACTATTGAACTGCAGTGCAAAATCACTGATCAATTTAAAATCACACTCCATCAACTTAAAGAAAGGTCTTTATAAATTTAATCTGAAGAAAGGTAGATCTACTCCATACTAGACACACTGCAAACAACTCTAATATCTGTAGGAAGGTGTTGTTGCACTTAAAAATAAATGAATTAAGCACTGTAGATCCTGTCAGCTGTAGGATAACCAAAACAAGAAAGATGACCATTGCCCTGTGGCTCAGCTGTTGCATAAAGTTTACCACCAGATGTCAGTCTTACACCAGAGAAGTGGTGACAAGAACCTCTTTTTTTCCAAACTGGTAGATCTGAATGCAAGATAAACCAAATTTTGAATAAAAAATAGCAAAGTATTCCAAATTATTCAAAGATAACTTTGAATGTGGGTTTGTTTTGTTGGAGTTTTTTTTCCTCTTTTTCTGTATTGCTATTGCTCTAAAGCAAAATCTTTATTTAAAATACATTACTTCTTTTAATGTGAACAGAACAAGGAATTTATGGTTTAAGGTCAAGACGATCACTGGAAAACTCAGAGGGATTCCCAGTACTCACAAAACAAGTGGAAAAGGATTGCAGATCTGCCCAAGCTTCACAAGGTAATGCTGAAATGGGTTCTCATGAGAGCAGAGGGAGGGAATCATGTCCCTCCACCTGCTGACCACACTTCTTTTTGACTCAGTCCAGGATATGGGTGACTTTCTGGGCTGCAAGTGCACGTTGCTGGATCGTGTCCAATTTACCATTCACAAGTAACCCCAAGTCCTTCTCTGCAGGGCTGCTCTCAATCTACTCATCACCAAGTATCATTACCTGTATTGATATTGAGGTTTATCTTGATCCAGGTGCAGGATATCGCACTTCTCCTTGTTGAACTTCGTGAGGTTCATGTGGGCCCACTTCTTCAGTCTGTCAAGGCCCCTTTGGATGGCATCCCTTCCTCCAGGGTATCAACTGCACCACTCAACTTGGTGTTGCCTGAAAACTTCCTGAGTTGCACTCAATCCTACTATCTAAGTTGTTTATGAAAATATTAAATAACATTGGCCCCAGTACAGGCTCTTGAGGGACCCCACTCATTACTGTCTTACCACTTTGACACTGAACCACTGACTACAACTCTAAGGATGTGGCCATCCAACTAATTCTTAATTTATCTAATGGTCCCTCCACCAAGCCTATATCTTCCCAATATAATAACAAAAATGTTATGGGGCACCACATCAAAGGGCTTAGAGAAGTCCAGGTAGGTGACATTGAAGCACTTCTCTTGTTCACTGATGTAGTCCCTTTATCATAGAAGGCCACTAAGTTAATCAGGTATGATTTGTGTTTGGTGATACCATGTTGTCTGCCTTTAATCACCGTCCTGGTCATCCATATGTTTTTACACACATTTCAGGACTATCTGTTTCATTATCCCTTCACTGGTGACTGAGGAATTCTTGATATCCAGCTTAGGTTTGACATTTGCCTTTTAGATGTCTAGAAATATATAAAATTATTACTATCAAAGTATTCATTTATTGTCACAGGCTACTCTGCAACCGAGCACTGACTGAGCCACTGAACACAACTTACTCTTCTGTCTGGATCTGAGGAATAAAAGTGACTTTACACAGCAAGAAAGTTTTCCCAAATATGTTCATAGTGTTCCAAATGCATTGGTTTATACTTGGTGAAATCAAATCTCCCCAATATATGGGATTTCTTTTTTCTTCTGTAGAGCAGGGAGGAAATTCTAAAAGCTCAAAGAGAAAAGAAAGCTGTTATCTGGAAGAGATTCCCTCTTACAGGCCAGAACCCGTGAGTATGAGGGGCAGTGAGGAAACTGTTGTGTCTTCTGCATCTCCAGGCACACCACTGTGCAGGTCCTCTGCTCATTACAACTGAACCAGCTGTGGGAGAAACTCAGTAAGAAGCAAGCTACCAGCTGAGCACATACCTGAGCTACTTTATATAACTTTTATTACGCAGTGATATTCCAATGTAGAGAACACTTTTATTTGTATTTAAATAATTAAAAATCTAGAAAAACCTACATATGCATAATTAATTTTTAAAGAGACTTACTATTAGTTGTCTAAATATAGACTTTACTTAGAGACAGATAGAGCTTTGTATGCCAAAGGGATATCTTATTATAGGAGGCAAAGGCTTATAGACCTTTTTCCCTGTCAGCTATGATAGCAGTACTGAGGTATGACAAACAGCTGATAGCCCTGGCTCATGAACAGCAAAGCTCAAAGCTGCTTTCAGAAAGGCTTTCATGGTGTCTGCCATTTAAGTGCTTCTTCCTTCTCTTCCAAATGCTTCTATTTAGCATTTGCATACAGCATGCACTTTCACAAGCACTGGGCAGGTCCCTCACACAACTACAGCTCTGGTTTACGATTTTTAAATGTCAGTTTACAGTTCTCCTAAATAATGTGTTAGCCTGACTCTCTATATACAACAGGACTGTTTGAAAGTAAAATTTTGTAATTAAACCTTCATGTTTTACTGTTTCTGTGAGATTTTGTGGATTCAAAAAAAAAAAAAAAAAACAACACAACAGCAAAACCAAACTGATTTGCCATAAAATATAGTATTAATAGAATTCAGAATTACTATTCTAAATTTTGGAATGATTGTATAGTACTATGTAGTGGGGAATTTAAGCAACATTCCTTTTTCCCTCCACATATTAAAAATGAATGTTAAAACAGTGTCTGAGGGTGAAATAAATATATGCCACTATATATGTATAATATATTTTGTCCTGGGAGGTTAATTTAAATATTTTTAAAATTATTTTTACTGTGATCACAATAATTAGTTAAATTTTAGGTTCAATAGCAGGTGGAAATGGGCACATACTGAATAATAAATGAAAAAAAAAAACAAAAACAAAAACAAAAAATGAATATGATCTGGGAGAAATACAGTGTATCTGGGAGATAAATATTCTGTTGGGTCATTCAACTTAACAGAATAATTCAGGCCTGTACCATCCCTTCTCCAAATATTATGGAATATGGTCTAATTTAAGAGTTCTAAAAAATATGTATGGTTGCCTTCATATCCCCTTGCACCTGCATATATTGCAGAGAAGGTGAAAGCTGCAGGTTTCTCTTTGAATGTAGGATCTTTACTACAGCAACAACACCAATGCTTGCTCCAGCTTTGCTCATCGTTAGTAGGTTTGACTCAGTTCACATCTGCAAGAGTGAGTTCCTGCAGTGACTGGTGTACATATAGCTACTCAAGACTTCATGAACTGAGCTGAGGGTGAGTCTGTTCTCTTGGTGTTCTGTGCCAGTTACCTCACATAACCATTCACTCCAGTGTTTAGAAGAAAAAAATAATCTTGTGGTCTACTGACTCTTAAGTGGACAATAAGAAGGGTTGCAATTTTTCTTTTTTTCTGGTTATTATGAGCAAAATTTCCATCTACTGAAGAATTGAATTGGAACAAAAGAATAAGAAGCAAAGAAAATATGAACTGAATAATTTCATATGTCTTTAGACTGCTCAAGAATTTTTGGTACTTGTTAACTTTCTTCCTAGCAGGACATCTTTTCATTACTTAATAGGTTTTTCAAAATTGTTTTTATATCCGTTATATCTAACTGGAAGCAAACTGCAATACCCCCTCTCTAGCATCTGTTTCTTCTTTTGTGCAAAATTGCCAAAGTTATTGCTTCCATTTTATTGTCGATTGTGATTGTTGTATATATGATGGTGACACTTTAGTTCTGCAGCCAATGGGAGTCTGGCCACCAACTATTCTTGAAATGTCTTTAAGCTGTGGTAGGTTCTAGGGCTTTCTGAATAGTACAGTGCTCAGCGAAACTATTAAGCGCAATTACTATGCTTAGATGTTTAGAGATTTTTTTAATGTTTAGTTTGTGTGTGTGTGTGACCCAGAGTGAATGGTTTTGGCCTGGACAAACACTAGCTCATGCAGAGTGTCTGGAAATATCATTAAATAGAGAAGTTATAAAACAGAGTAATAAGTAAATGTCTAGGCTACTGAAGGTTATTGCCAATTAATATGTTCCCCAACCAGAACAATGTCAAATTAATCTCCAGAATGTGACCATGTTTACATTAATCAATTGTATTCATGAAACCTGTTTTCTGTACTGCATTGTTATATGACCAAATTTGCAAACATTTAGGCATGTCACAAGAGGTAGCTAGTTATGTTGATCAAAGTCTAAGGAATTAAAATTTTGTATCTCCCTGCTCTAAATACCCTTATTTTGTTCAGTGAAAGTCATAATTTAATAATATCTAACATTCCTTTAGACAAAATGACACAAAGTGATTACAGTGTATTTTTCATATTATGATTTTTCAGTTGTAAGCTATACTTTGTCATATGCAATATAATTATGTGATTTCAAAATACGGTGGAGAAGAGTACACTTGTCAGCCTACCAAACTGCACTCTTGGTAAAATTTCCCATGACTATTGCTGCATCCAATGGTATTTATTTTCTCTTTCTGTAATTATGCTTTATCACTCAAAGCATGCACTGTTACATCTCAGAGATCAGTTTCTGCAACTTGAGCAGTTAATATTGAAAGAAGTAGTTTCAAATATCTCTCTGTACCATACGAGTATGTGCATACAGGTATCTAACCTACATACACATCTCTGTGCATACAGGTATCTAAACAGGAAGATGACAACACCAACAGGGTGTCTCTCCCATCACAGAGTGAATTGGTATAATGTGATTAAAATTTTTAAATGAAGATAATTCCACTGGATTGATGAAAAATAAAGGATTAATACTGAGTATTGATTTTGTGTGTTGGATGAGGTCTGCTTGATACTAAGTTGACATAATTATTTTGTATATAGTTAGCATCAAAAAAGACCTCTGAGCAGAAACTGGCACTATAACAGTAACTTCTGTTAATGAGGAAAGAGAAATGGATACCATTTGCTTTTTGTGTAATTTAATAGAATACCACAGTAACTGTATCAAGTTACTTTCAAATAAGTTTTCACTAACTGTGCTATGCCCACACACATGCTTGTATGGACATTTTCCACTAGTCATCTTCATATTCTATTGTTTAGTTAGAAATTTCTCTAAGATTCAATTAAATCACTGAAATATTAACTTTTCATATTATATTAAAAAAAAATTCAAAAAAACCTGAAAGACTGGACACACAACTATTTATCCTCTTTCAATTATGAAGGAGAATAAACTAAATTTCCCAGGGAGAAAAACTGATCTATAGCAAATATGTAGTTTAAAAATTAAATTGTGAAAGTACTCACCTGATTAAGAACACAGCAGATTTTGTGCCAGGTTCTTCATGCTGAATGAGATTTTCTCAAAATTCCCTAATGATTCAGGATCCATCATCAGCTGTATAAATTTTATTACATATAAAACTATTTTATTTTTGTTTATAAAGCAAAGAAATTTTGAATAACAGGGAGGAAACGTATTAAAATTACAAAGGTGTTTCAGTGTGTGTTCACCTGTTATATGTAATTATTCATATGTAAATATGTAATCCACATATTTAACTTATGAAAGTTGTTTTAAAGTGCTTTGCGTAATAAGGACCACTTTAACTGAGTTGTGGTTGAGTTCCACCCCTGGATATCTTGTTTGTTTGTCAAGCATTCTTTGACTGCTCTAGATGCATCCAAAATGAATTAATTACTTCTTTTAAATAATTAGCTTGCACATTTATTTATAAATTGCTTTATTTCTTCTCACGGAAGTAGGTAAAGTGATTGCTTTATTGATAGTAACAAAAGGAAAATAAAAATTGCCTCATTTTAGAGACACAATTGAAAAGTTTCTGAGTTAGGGAATTCTGTGTGCATTAAAAAAAACAAACCAAACCAAACCAAAAAGAAACCCCGAAACCGAAAAAAACCCCCAAAAAACAAAAACAAACTAAAAAGAAAAACAACCCACAAACAAAAAACAACAACAACAACAACAACAAAAACAAACAAACAAAAAACCAACCAACCAAACAAAAGAAAACAAACAAAAAACCAAACTACTTTGCCTGCTTCCCAGAGAACTGTCTCTCTCTGGCTTTCTTGCTTGCATATGGAGTCTAAGTCAGAAACATCCAACTTTGCAAGCAAAGCTCAATGCTGTAATTTCCTATGTCACATTCCACTCTTATACTCTGTTATGTCTCCAACTACAGTCTGTATTTGACAACCAATACTAAGTCTCTTTAAAAATTACTCTAGATACTCAAATGTACTCTGTATCCCACATTAACCGGAGTATTCAGATCTAACACATGTCTTTTCTTATTGGGGAGAAGAATGGTTCTCTCTAACAGTATTGTACAAATTTTCCTACTTTGTGAAAATGGAAGGCTATTGTATGCCAGGATTACTAGGTGATAGCAGCCAGGAAAATAATCATTCACATTTGCTGCCCTGGTGAAGCTAAACAACTCTACCTTAATAGATGCCTACTTACTATTAACTTTTCAAAATGAAGTAAATATGGGTATGTTTCATAGAAAGGAGAAATTTGGTAACATTAAAAATCTATTAAGACCATTTTAAGTAATGCTTGAGATGCTATTGTTAGGGTTTAGGATTTTGAGGGGGTTTTAACATAAGAAGTACGTGCAGATTGTTTTTATATGTCCCAGTTACAAAACAAAGCTGTACAATTTGCCTTAAATGTTCACCAATGAAGATTTTTGGCAACAAGGTTGTTTTGGGCAACTGGTACTGCAACTGTCCATGTCAATAGCATTGGACTGCAGGGACCACAGTGCATTGCATATAACCTAATTGTGAGCTGATAGAAAAGGCCTCCCTGTTTTGAACCATGTGAAATCAGGTATTTGGTTTCTCTGGCTGGGGAATACAGAGAAGCTACTGGTCACAGCAGCCCTTTCTGGGACTCTGTCTGCCGAAAGAGCTGCTCCTAGAGTGCAAAGTGCCTGCTGTCATCAAGAGCCATGGGAATTTCTGACTAGTCTTCTGCCTATTTTTTCCCAAAACTGGAATTACTGATTCTTCTGCTCTTTTTTTTGGTCTCTGACTGGTGCTTCCTTCATTTTGCATGTTGTAAGTTGCTTCTACAATCATGTGAGCATCTTTAAGTATATTTATCCCACTTCCTTACTGTAAGATGTTTGAGTCATTCTAGGAAAATACACCAACATAAATCTTTGAAAAATAAGAACATGGTTATTCTTGAATCTCAACAACCAAAATAAAAGTATAATATACTTTATGTCAAAAGAGAATATAAAAAAATTAAGTGCCTAAAAATATAGGATAAACTTGAGTAGACAAAAATGACAAAATTAAAATTACATTCTCAGGAGTGCATTTCAAGTAAGAATTGAAAGTATTAGTCAGATTCAAGAAATATACTCAGTTCAAGTTTATTGAATGAAAATAAGATTGTTAGCTTTCCTAGTAAGGGCCATAGATTATAACCAGTAGATTCCATGCATTATAATCAACAATCTTGGGACTTTGTTTCAATAGAGTACAGGTTCCTTGATCAAGTATTCATATGTGGCAGACTTTCAAATAGGCATTCCACCAGCTAAAGTGGATTCATCTGCATAAAGATATTCTTGATACACGTGGAAACAAGAAGAATCTTTACAAATTCACTATTGACAAAAGTTCACTATTGACTTCACAAAAATTCACTATTGACTACGCTGATTTATCTGGAAATTAGGGAAATCTGGAAAATTATCTCAGCTATCTGTGAAGCATATAGTCTCTATTCAATTGCTACATTCCTTGTGTTTTGCTGCATGTTCCTTGATCTTCCAAATTCAGTTGTCATTCAAGCAGGTGGAGCATCAGGTGTGGCAAACTGAGCAACTTGCAGCAAAATGCTGGCACTAATAATCAAAAAACCGCAAACTATTTGGTAACTGTCTACAGAGGATTATTCATGGTATCTTCACTTGACCACAAATCAAACTTCGCAGAAATTGTCTGTGCAGTAGATCCTGTTAAATGCAAGGGCTAAAACCAAATCACACATGCATTATAAGGATAATGCTTGGCTCCAGAATAATTTCCTAATGTAATGTGGTTTCTGCTTTCTTCAGTGCTTCCCTAAGCCTTTCACTTCCTTCTGTCTCGTTGAAGTACCTTCTCCCTCCACCATTACTCACCATTTTCTTTCCTCAAGCTATTTACATACTACAGACAAGGTTTTAGAATATGGCCTAGCAGATATTTGAAGTACAGAAGAGAGAAAATTATTTTTTCATCTTTTTGGTCACTTGATTTATTGACTGTGATGGTTTTTACCGGCGTTCATTCTTAGGGTAACATTCCATTTAAAATCGCATTGAGAATAAACAAGACTGGGCTTTTAAACAGATTTTTGACTGAGATTTGGTCATTTTTAGAATTAGATGTCAGACATGATCAGAGAGACAGCATAATTTAGAGCAAATTTTCTCTGCCATAATTCTAATTTATAAAATTACATTGGTTATACTCATGCAACTGAAACCCCATGTGATTTTACATGTTCCTGTGGGTATCATGGAATGAGATTTTATGGATGTCTATATTTTGTCTGTAATAATATGTCTGTTTTAATTTAGATTTTTGTTATATTAGAAGTTCTGTAAAAAGAGACTCATTTGCTCAGCGTCTAGCTTTAGCAGAAAGACTATCTAATACCCAGACCAAATTTGAAGTGTGAGAGATTGAAATAACTGGGAAAACACAATTCTAAGCTTTTTCAGGATCATCTTGGAAATGAATTGAAATTGAAGAGGTTCCAATGTAACAGTGGTATCAAAGGAAACCAATCCTGTCATAGCTGTCACATAGTTCTTTGAGATACTGATTTTTATAAGCTCTTTTTCCCAAGTTAGATAAACTGCATGTCTGGGAAAAACTACAAATCTATTACATCACCTTTCTCATTGTATGATAAGAGTTGAACAAGTCAGAGTCTGTATAAAAACATTCCCCCCCATATTGCCTCTTTTACAAAAAAAATAAAATAAATTCCAATTTGTCAGTCTTCTCAATTAAAGGTATTTCAAGGAAAATCACTGCTGAGGCTGCTGAAAAGCTTCACCATCCTGTAAGCTTTTCTCCTTATTGGATGCTAGCTGAAGTCAGGCAGACTGTCCCAGAGCACCTCAGATACTATTGCATTTGTGACAGAAAATACCAAACCAGAGCACTTCCCCCTTCTATACTGTTACACATATTTGAAAGCCCAAGTATTTTCCTTAGCTTTCCTTTCATCGTTCACTGATATTTATTAATAATTATGTCAATTTTATTATCTTTTCAAGTAGGTTTAAATAAAATGAAAAAATATTGAAATCTCTTTCGAGTCATTTGTTTTATTAGAGATATTACAAAAATTCTTTTTTTTTTTTTGTATGTGTTACTTTTGAGGCCATTGAAGTTTAAAAATGTCTTAGGGGGTTTTGTTCCTTGACATGTGTATAGTTACAGTATAAGAAAAGTAAACTGTTCCTTTTTAATTTAAATTTAATTTCATTGAGGTCACTAACAGCATATAAAGTCAAAGAAAAGTTTGTCACCATCTGTAGCAGAGGAAAAATTTCCACACGATCTGTAATGTAAGAAAGGATAAACACTAGATGAAGTGCAGTTGAAACAAAAATAGGCAAGATACACCTTCCAAAACAGATATTTAACCATTTTAATCTGTGAATTCTCAATGGTAACTCATTAAAGGATTGCAAAAATTAAATAAACCTCAGCATCTTAATACAATTACTTCAAGCAAACATTTAAGATTCATGGCTGGGCTTCGCGAACGAAGATTTGGGAAGGCTCTATCCACATTTGTTACAGGCACGTTGGTGACTTATGAGGCCAATACGAGATAGACATATCCGACTGCAAAAGGCACAGTAGAAAGACTCTTTAGATGGTATATTCTGTAGAACACGATTCTTTCTGCGTTGCCTTTTCTCCTCGAGAGTGATCCTGCTTGTGTTCTCAAAGGAGACAGCTGCGTTATAGATGGTGTTTCTTCAGGCCTCCCGATTTCAGGCCAGAGTAGACCAGTTATGGTGATCAATATGGCCAAGGCTGAGATGTTGTTTCAGGGAGTCCTTGAATCTTCTCTTCGGGGCTCCTCTCATGCGGCAGCCAGTGGCAAGTTCACCATAAAGCAAGATCTTAGGGAGGCGGTGGCCCTTCATCCTGGAGACGTGCCCTGCCCAGCGCAGCTGTGTTCTCAGCAACATGGCCTCAATACTTGTGACTGCTGCTTGTTCTAGAACAGAAAGATTCAAATAGCAATGATATTGATAATGACTATGAGTGCTAATTATTCACTCTCTGGTGAGACGCAGGTTGGTCAAATTGGAAATAATTCATAAAGAACACAATATTAACAAAAGACTGTAAGCAACTAAACATGTTTGTCCATGCTGTGGTCCTACACCAGTTAAATCACGTTTTTAACACTACTATAGGCAAAATTAAGTATGCACTTGAGTTGTGCAAGGATATGATCTGAAATCTTTGAAGGACTGCTGTGTTCTACTAAACCTCAGGTCATGTTATTCCTTGTTTCAAAAGTGAATGATCACCTTACAGTATATGCTCTATGGCCAATTTTTATGAGACCGTAAATATGAAATCTAGCTACGTGCCATTTTAGGGGTGTAAATTTTCCTATTCAATACTTAGGTATTCCGAGGAAGGGTATTTCAAAACCTTGCAGTCTGCTGTAAACACCTGCCCCTCCTTTTCTTGTCCTTCACCGGATGCAGAGAGAATCTCTGCAGAATGCCATTCTCAGAACCCTCTGAGGCTTTTCCAAATCTGTTTACATCTTGCTTATACATAACTTCATTGCTATGGTATGGATAAAACTATTCTTTCTTAAAAAAAAAGAACAAAAAAAACCAAAACAAAACAAAAAAACCAAACAAAAAACCAAACAAACAAACCAACAACAACAAAAAAAAGAAACAAACAAAAAATCAAAACGAAAAACAAAATAAAAAACCAAACCAAAACAAAAAGGAGAGCTTTCACAGTAATGCCTGAAGATTGATGCTGGTCATATCATAAATGCCACTGGAAGCTCAGTGTGTAGAGAGGAGATAAAGGAAAACTGCAAACCCCCATTTCCAGTGTTTAAAAAAATAAGTCCTCCAAAAGGCAAAATTCTTCTAGACATTCTCTTTCAGTATAAATTACACGAAGTACAAAAGTTATAACTTTGATTGCCAATATTATTATATAACAGTAAGGTCTATATTTCACCCAATTGTGAGTTCTTTCAAATATTATGCTGTTTCAGTATAATTCAGTATAAATTACATGAAGTACAAAAGTTATAGCTTTGATTGCCAATATTATTATATAACAGTAAGGTCTATATTTCACCCAATTGTGAGTTCTTTCAAATATTATACTGTTTCAAGCATTCTTAAAAGCCCATTCCTGTCTTTATTTTACCATGCTCAGTTAGTTTCTTTTTCATAAAATGCCTTCACCTGTGATGCAAAAAATCACACCACTACTAAATTAGAGAACTAAATAAAAAAAATATGAGAACCTGGGAGGTGTACAGGGGAATTAAACTCCATTCAGTCAGAAAAGACAATCCTGAGAACAGTGAAGTTGTTTTATTGCAAACTATATCATAAGACTCTTGCAGATTTGTCCATCATAATGAAAGGTTTCAAAAAAGTCCAGAATTTCTGTGGCAGTTCAGTTCTCCAGAGTATTTTCGTCAGTATTCAATTTTTAAAGCAAACAAAAGAATTTTAGATTTTACTTTTTCAGGCAGTTTTTTAGAGAAAATTTCCCTGGGCTTTTGGACTTCACAACTTCATATAAAAGCAAACCCTCACTGAGCTATTGTCTCCACTATTACTTCTGTTTGAATGAAGATGTAATGGAACCAGGGAATAAAAACAATAATTATTCTCTCTCTGGACTTCATATTTATTCAGAATGAGTTAAGCACAATAATTTCCAACATGTTTTCCTATTTCCTTACATTTGTCTAGAATTTTTCGCATTCTTTCCCATTTTGTAATCTTTGATACACTTTGTAAATATCCCAGCTTATGTTAGGGTCACATTGCTCAAGAGGTGCAGTGGTTGCCCTTTACCCTGATACCCAGAAAGTTTACATATTTAATTTTTAATGTAATTTGACTTCTTCCCATTTCATAAAAACTCTTCATAATGCTTGAAAGCAAATCTCATGAAAACACAGGAGTAACACCTGTAGAGTAGTTACAAGACTGCTATCATGGAGAAGTGAATTTTAGAGTGCATATGAAGTGAAATTTAGAGTGCATATTATAAGCCCCAGAAGGCCCAAACAGAATATACATAGCTGCCATTTAATTGAAAATCAGAGACTGGAAATATAGCATATGGCTATGGCTTTCAATTCTAGTAGATGTTTATACTTAATGGTGGAGCTTGTGAAAAGACCAGACTACTGAAACAGAGGGCAGAGATACAATTAGGAAAATAAAAAAAAAAAAAGTGCTATAGCTCTTCCTCAAATGTTCTAAAGGATTAATATCTTTTTAGAAACTGCACAGAGTCACCCAAAATCAATAAGAATAAACAGTATTCACATGTTATTGCATTTAGTGTGTAGTAGCTGCTGTCTTCTTCCTGGAATTTTCCAGCTGTTTATACTGCCCAGATGTACAAGAGAAATTGTCTACACCCAACAACAATTTTATAAAAAGCAATAGTGTGGATGCATTTAGAAACAGAAGAAACAATCTTTTCTTTTTTTCTACCCTAAAGAGATGGAAATAAAATTAAAATCTTTTGTAAAAGAGAGATGACATTCTCTCTAGAGTAGAAATCTTTAAAAACAATGACCATAAACCAAACAACACTCAATCTCATTGGTTTTTAATATTCTCTTATTTCAATATTGCAAACTAATTTCGTAATGCAATTTTATATATATATGTCACAATTCTGTGTGAGGGAACAAGTTTTTTTTACATTAAATATCCATCAAAAAGAATTGCAAATGATAATATTTTATTGACTATTGATTTAATATTCCTTTCTTTCGGAATAAACTTGGACTACACCTTCTATGTTTTGCAGAGAGTGACAGTGTGGTTTTTAACTTTTGAGATGAGTGATCTTCTCTGTATTTTCAGACACTCAGCTACTACCTTCCTTGGCACAAAGATTTTCAAATGTGCAAGATTTTAAAAAATATTTTTGTTTTTCTCTTGTCTTAAATTGTCATTAAATTCAATTAATAAAAATATTATGACTTCTACATACATCTAAGAATCAAAAGGAAGAAATAGTAGGGTGTGAAAATATTTGATTCCAGTTAATTTGCTAGTAATTGTACAAAAACAAAGTACTGATGTGAAACCCACTGAAAAGTGCATTACCCAAGATTTTGAGTATTAAAAGTTGCAAGACGCTGAGGAAAAACATTGCCTATCCTTAATTAATTTCATTAATAGAGATTCTTTATTAGCTCAGCAGATAGATCTGTTAATTCCTGTAGGATAGAGACATAGGAATATTTGCGTATTTCCCACAAAAATCCAAGAGACTGCAGATCCTTAAAAAAGAACATATTTTATCAGTAGAGGAAAGTCAGTGCTATGTAAAAAGTGGATTTTTTTTTTCTGCACTATGCTGGAGGCAGGGGACATGAAAGGCATCAGAAGGAAATAATAGAGATCGATTATTTTGCTGTTAACTAACACAGACACTAGATGGGGATGCGTGTCAAAACAAAAATGTTGCTTCCAAAATTCACTTTTGCTGCTAAGAATCTAGGTGATACTGTATGTAAAGAATTATCTGGAGCTGCTTTCTAAGTTCCCTGTGATTTCCACTTTCTTTTTCTATATATCCAGAAATATTCTAAGCTGGGCTGGTAAAAAATTATTATTTTTCACCTTTTTTTTTTTTTTTTTCAAATTACAGACTCCATTCATCAAAGGAAGAGGCTAAACAAAACCCTTTCAGATTTCCACCAACTATTCACTACCAAATATTAAAAAGAAGGCCTTCATTCAGTTTGGTCCACTTTGCCAAGTACTGATGCTTTAGGCTTTTCCTGCCTAAAGAAAATTATCTCAAGCCATCTTTTACATTTGAGACTTAAGGAAGAAAGCAGTTTCAAAAAACACGAACTAGAAAGCCTTATTAATGGCTGTGTAAGCAGAATGAGAGGCTCGTCACACAGATATAGGTGTTCATTTACCTACTCTTTTGAGAAGTTTATGGGATGTTTAAAGAGGAGCTTTGAAACTGGGAACAGGCCAGCTCCTTGTGGCAGGGTTTGGAGATTTCTTTGTAGATCTTTTCCTTGACCCCTTTAAATATTTTTTGTTCAAACTCAAGGAAACAACTTACAACACAAACCCCAGTGTGTCCCATTGACAACTTACTTCCAAGTGCTGGGGTAATCACAGACGGTGATATGGCAGAGCTGCACAGGGAAACAGGAAAGAGATATCTCTCCTCTGGGAACAGTCCAAGTGGAAATTCAGGGAAAAAGCACAGTTGAAACTTCCCTTTAGAAAAAAAACTGGCTTTGTCTGATCTTATGCTAAACGTGTTAAATTTAAGCTAAATCCTATTCATGAAGTTGAAAAAAACCCAAATGAGCCAAAAAAAAGGTCTAGAACAACCATGAGAAGTATGTAATCTTGCATACTGAATTGCAGTAATAGCCTTCCCTCTGAAATCAAGTCTATATAACACAGACTACATAAACTAGATTGGTGCAACACCTTTAGAACAGTAGATCTTGTATTTCTCTAAACATATAGTGCAGAAGTAACATCAAACACTGCTGACATGAAAAAGGTAGTGTGAAACTCATTTCCAGGATAATTTTAGTAGACAAGATTATATCCAGGCACGTATGATTGCTGTCATAACATAAACATTTTGAATTTGAAGGCAATTTTTTTGTTGTATTTATCATGAACGTGGTACTGACTAATCTACATTCATTGTCGTACTGATGGAAGCCTATTCAACCTAAGGTGACTGAAGGCCCACACTAAGACCTTAAACCATCTTGTCTGGGAGCTGCTTTATGCTGATGACGCCACCCTCGTCTCCCACACAGAAGTAGCTCTGTAGCATTTAACATCCTGCTTTGCAGACGCTGCTGAGCTCTTTGGGCTAGAAGTCAGCTTAAAGAAGACAGAAGTTCTCTATCAGCCGGTACCTCAGGAAGTCTTCCATCATCCCCGTATCTCCACTGGTGAATCAGAGCTCAAATCAGTCCAGCATTTTAATTACCTAGGTAGCCTCATCTTCTCAGATGCTAAGATTGACAAAGAGATAGACAACAGGTTAGCAAAAGCATATAGTGCTTTTGGAAAGCTTCATAAAAGAGTTTGGCGAAATAAACACTTGAAGAAAAGTACCAAGACCAGTGTTTACAGAGCCATAGTGCTGTCTACTCTTTTATATGGATCTGAACCATCGGTCATCTACCGCCGCCACCACCTGTGACTCTTAGAAGGCTTCCATCAACGCTGTCTCCGTACAATCCTAAACATCCACTGGTCGGATTACATGACTAATACGTCTGTTCTAGAACAGGCAGCAATCACAAGTATTGAGGCCATGTTGCTGAGAACACAGTTGCGTTGGGCAGGACATGTATCCAGGATACAGGACCACCACCTCCCTGAGATCTTGCTCTATGGTGAACTTGCCACCGGCTGCCACAAGAGAGGAGCCCCAAAGAGAAGATACAAGGACTCCCTGAAACAACATCTCAGCCTTGGCCATACTGATCATCATCACTGGTCTACTCTGGCCTCCAATCAGGAGGTCTGGAGACACACTATCTATAACTCTGCTGCTTCCTTTGAGAACGCATGCAGGATCACTCTTGAGGAGAAAAGACAATGCAGAAAGAATCGTATCTTGCAGAATATACCACCTAAGGAGTCCTTCTGCTGTGTCTTTTGCAACCGGACATGCCTATCTCGTATTGGCCTTTTTAACCACCAACGCACTTGTAACAAGTGTGGGTAGAGCCCTTCCCAAATCTTTTTTCTCGAAGCCTAGCCATGATGATGATGATGACGATGATGATGGTACTGACTAGCATTTGACACCCAATGACCTGAAACAAAAGCATTGTAGAGAACTGAGCTAATTATTTGGATAAATGAATTCTCTAGTTCAGTACAACAGTAACAGCAATGTTACCAGTGAGTCATGATACATTCCATATAGAAAACACTTCATATTTTATGGAATGAGGGAAGACAAGACTTGAGGTGGGTCAATAATTTCCACAATGCTTTACTGTGGAAGGAGATATTTTTCAGGTTGTTATCTGATATACAAATTCTTGGCAGCAGAAGCCGCTTGTGCAGACTTTTCTCAAAAAGCAGTCATCCATACTTCTCAGGTGTGTCAGAAAGGTGAGGTTACATAGAAAAAGAGGTTCAGATTAAAAATCACTTTGAGAAGCACCCAGAGAAGTTGTGCTGCATAAATTAGCACTGTGTTCAAAGAAGTCAACATTCGTTAAAAACTGTGGGAAAAACTTAGGCTATGCTGTTTTAACAGACATCAAATATAAACAGAGAAGATGATTAAAATCGTTCTAGCATAACCTCTTGAACTGAAAAGAAGCTTGAAATATATTTTGTTGCTAAGAAAAGCAAGAAGACAGAAAGATAAGCTGGTAGCTACAGAAGCAACAAAGCATTTTGCCACAGCAGTATAGCTTAATTTTTCACACAGAAATTTGCAAGGGAATGTTGACAATGATTTGTCATAAATAGAGCTCATTTAAATCACATTGTGGCCAACTAGAAAAAAAGAAGACATAGAGAAAATAATTTTACTCTGTGATATGTGTTATGCCTCAAATAGCAGGATCTGGCTTTTTTTTTCTATCTCAGCTGGTTTGGTCCATTTTCAGTTTTACTTCAGTTTTCCAAGAAGTGATAAATCTCGGGAAAAGGTGAAATATCAAAATATGGAATTTAATGAGAAAATAATTATTTATATCATTGAAATAATTAATTTAAAGTGTTAAAAATGTTATTAAAAAGAGTCAGTAGAGAGTGTGTTCTTGTGCAAATTGTCTGGGTTAGAAAATGTTTTCATATTTCTTTTTCCTGCTTCCATTCACATTGTCATTCTTCATACTGTTGAGTGTATTATCTTCATTGATGATTTAAAAACATATGCTGAAAAGATAGAATTGGAGTGTTTCCTACACCTGTTAAATTTTTTTTTATTATTTTCTAAGGGAGTTGGTATTCTCTATCTGTTCTTCCTAAAAAATGCATTTTGACCCTTGGTGTGTGCATACACGTATGGGGACATAAGGTTGCAACTATCTCTTAAAAGACAGAGAGAAAGAGACAGCACAGATAGCTAATAATTCCTATTTTAAACCTACTCTAGGAAAAACAGTGAGAAAAGTGAATTTATCATTATTCAACATGAAAAGATCAACTCTTGGAAAGTTTGCATATATAGCAATGCAGTTTTTTACAGCTTTAAACATTCAACAACAATATAATTATGGCCTTAAATTGAAAGGCATTATTTTTTATCAAAGAGGAGTTACTGCTGTTCTCAGTGCTACTTGCTTCTCATTCCCCCATGGAGGTCAGGGTAACACCCAAATTTCTGATTTATAAATATTCCATTTTGTTTTCATTTTTCAAAAGCTATTGGCAGCAGCTGGCATTGTTGCATCAGCTTGACTAGAAGGCTTATGTACCTCGGTAACACTTAGCTACCATGCATTTCTGGAAGCAGCCTCCATACTTTCAGCCTTCTAATTGATGTTCATTGCCCATAGCTTCATTTTTCTGAGATTACAGTTTTCCGAAAACTGTATTTATTTATTTATTGCAAGTGAATTAATTTTGTCTCAAAAATCAGACTTGTATCTAATACCTGCTCTTAATATAAAGAACCAAGGTATAACATGATTTCTTCCAGTTTCACAGGTCTCATTTGATTTATTCTTTCTTGAGAACGGTTGGCCAAGGAACTATTTTCACATTTTGAATCTTAAAGATTATTATTAAAAGAAAAAACTCCATCCTACACTGAGACAATTTTCAAAGCAGGTAAAAGATATGACCTAAGGATCCCTTTCTCTAGTTTTGACCAGATCCTATTCTGGAGCCAAGAATATTTTCCTGACAAATATTTAATTAAAATCTGTGAAGTTGGTCCTGAAGTGTTTAATTTCCAGTTAAAAGTATGTTCCAGTATGAAAGCATCTCATCAGACAATTCCCTGTGTAGTTCTTCCTAGACATCTAACATAGATGGCAAAACTTCTGTTCTCAAATATGCTCATGGATGTCATTGCATCAATGATTTCCTGTCCTGCATTAAAAACCTGTGTTTCTTGGTCCTACCAGTTAATGCAAACCTGATATTAGCATCACTGGCAGCAGCAACAGCAGCTTCAACAGCTGAACACTAATCAGTGAACAATTTAGCTCTTGAGCTAATTTTTTGCATCACAGCTTATTTTGAGAATTTCATGGAATGTGTGTGATCATTACACTACATTATGAAATTCCAAATTATTCTTTTGCATTCAGATGATCTTTTTTTTACGTTCAGATGACCTCTGAGCTGTAAGTAAGATGAGCACCTATAGATTATCCGACATTTTTGCAACAGCAACTGAGAGTAACATACTAGTATCAGAAAATCAAGGAAGATCATTTAAAATGAGACAGCATGAGCAGGTCTACTTCTCTTCATAGCTACAGCAGTGGGAGTTTAGATTAATGGCAATCTCACAGAGGCAGTTTATGCAAAACTGAAGAAGACTCAGCATCTTGATTTTCAGGTGAAAAAAACCCAACAGAGAAAAGATGTTTTTACTGTTTTTTTCCTAGACGCTACAATGGTGTAACTCAGAGGAACACCACTGCTGAACAGATACAGATTGATTTGCATCTGTAAAGGTGCTGGCTTAAATCACTTGGTGTGTTAAACACTGCAATTTTAAGCATTTTGCAGCTGTACTTTTGCTCAGAAAAATCACATATGAGCTGTTTTCCTGCAGCTTTAGCTGCTGCCCTTTACCATTTCCTCTGCCACTCAAGGCCAACTTCTCACAGTTCAAGAGAAAAACACTCAGGGTCTAAAATTAGTGCACTTCTCTAAAGACAGCAGAATTCTTTGAAATCATTTTCCTATAATAAGATGTGATGAAAAAATTATCCCAATGTAATTTACTCTTCAATATTAATAATATATCATCCTATATTTACTGCCTGTCTTTGCAGAGTTCTTCAGTGACTGACCTGGTATCTCAGCTATTTCTATGCCTCCCACCTGGGCTGAGAGATGACCACTGACTTTAGCTGGCTCTGAATCTCACTCCTAATGTAAATTAACTTCAGTTGAGTTACTCTGGTGAATCTCAGCTCTGTTTTTAGCCCAGGTTGACTATTACTGACAACTATTTACTCAAAAATAATGTAAACAATCTTTCCATCCAACTTCTCTTCTTTTTAAGATACTACATGGGACTTAAAAATGTATAGAATCTGTGCTTCCGGGAAATTAGCCAGATGGGCAGGGCATCCAAGATGTCATGTCTTTTTATCTAGCAATGATTCTTCCTCCAGAATCTGCAGAGCCAGATGTTAGAAAACTATGAATCATAACTTATGAAGACTCCATCAACCAAAAAAAATACTACCAGTAAAAAAAATCTCCTCTGATTTACAACTGAACAACATTATTGAAGACAGTGGAACTGCAGATGCATATGTAAAGGCAGAATATGAAGATTACAAAGACTGAGAATTTGTATTGGTGTGAAATATTTTAAACTGAGGATTCTCTACATCTGATTTTATATACTGGTATCACTTTTTTGTGTACTGTTCTTTTAGTATTTGTATGGAAAGTGGTATGGTTGCTATTCTGGTCACATTTGCTATGTTTATTTTGCAAAAACACATAAAATTTATTTGCATTTTGAACTCTTGCACTTTTGGCATTAACAATTATTAACTAGTATTAATTTAAGTAGTATACTCTTGACTTCTGAACCCATTTTACCATTTTTAAAATATTAATCTGTATATGAATAAACCCTGTTTCTAGGGGATAAGTAAACTCTATCTCTATTTTACAGGTCAATACACTGAGGCTCAAAGGTGCTAAAGATGTCCAAGGCTGAGACAAATTTTATTGCAAGAGTTGACTTCTGAAACCCATAGCATGACAAATGCCACTTGCAATTCTGCAGGTTTTCTCATGCTCTGGTATACCCTAGGCTGTAGGGCAGCTCACCTCTGGAGCAGCAGCCAATCCCACAGTGCTGTCTAGTGTCTCATGTAAATATGCCAGAGCAGCAATGGACATGCATACATGTATGGTGGATGCGTAAGTATAGTGTGTGCATAATCCACTATGTAAATAGGCAGCATTTAGTAGGTTTTTGTAACACAACTACACCTGTTTTGCACATAAGCATTTGCTTATCTGCTTGTTTTCAAGGGATGTGCATAATTTGAAATCAAAGGGTTCATCTCCAAAACTCCTTTAGTTAGTATAAGTCATCTTCAGTGATACCAAGGGACTTGAAATTCATGCCCCATACCCCCCTCTAAGAGTTAATCCCTTAAGGTTACACTCTAATACAGTCTCAGGCCTCTCTTTCACCTTGTGCCACAGGCAGCTGATCTCATTGAAGCCCGTGATGGGCCCTGAAGAAGGAAGAAGGCCCTAGAATATCACCCCATGGGTTTGAAACACAACTCCAACATTAGAGGGGGGTCTGAGGTAGGTGTCAAGACCAAAAGGGCTGTGAGTGCAACCGGGGGTCATCATTACTTCAGGTGCCTCTTGCACAGGTACCTCACTCAGGAGCATACTCCTGGCCTGCAAGTGGAGGGATCCTTTCTCAGCATGTAAATCAAGACTACACAGGCAGAAAGAATAAAACATCACTTTAGTGCTTCAAATGATCTCCCTACACCAGAATTGAAATGGTTTAGTGAGGCTCTGTGGGAAACAGCTGTGTGATATTGCCTAGTGTCCCTGCTCTGTAAATATATCTAAGACTTCAAAATTTACTTCAGTTTCCTGGCACTGATGAAAAGATTAAAATAAATGAACAAATCTCCAACCTTAGGAAGGTTACACTAAAGAAGATACGATGTGAATGTGAGGCCCACACCTGGAAACTTACCAATTCACAGAACATTCAAATCTGGCTTGATTAAAGAGGTGGTACATATCCGAGGGCCTATTAAAAAAATAATTAAAAAACCCAAAACCAACCCCCTAAAAAACCCAGCTAAAACAAAACCACTCCAACCAAAGTCCAGATATTTTCTTAAGCCTAATTCAAGCCACTTGTATCAAAAAGCTCTAACATCTGTAAACACACATGCACAAGAAATCCGAATACCACTGCTTTATGTGCAAGGTAAAGGATTGGGTTTGTATATACTCTTGATAAATGAGGGGGAATTATTCCTCTGTCCTTGGCTAGTTTCCCAAACTATTTATGCAAAGTCCTAAGCCTTTCCAGTGAGTTAAGAACAAATTATACAGTTGATGAATACCATACACTGCTGTAAGTTATACTGATTCATCTCTGCTTGCACTCCATGGACAATTTTTCCCAGGAAGGGCAAGTCCCAGACTTGTTCCCTCCCTCATATGAAATGTTAACAATTTCTCAATTAAAGCATCAAACCGTTTCACAGCTGCAGGTTACATTTTTGTTAGCTTGTTTTGTAAGAGAGTAGAACAGCAAATTTTGTCTGGTTTTGGGGTTTTTTTATGGCAAGCCCACCAGGAGTTGCAGCATTTCAAGTGCCCTGCTTCTTTTTTGTTGGTGTAGTATAAAAAAATTCCATTACTTAGAGAATTGAAGATATATGTAGATAAACATTATGTTTATACTAATATAAATATTTTTGCTGCCTTTCTAGTTTTGATGCATTATTATTAAGCAGCAAGCTGCCATTAGTAAAGTAAGGCTTTCAAATAACATCTATAAAAGTATTCATAAAATTCCTATAACTGCTAATAAAAGAATATTTAAAAAGATGACTTCCAGTTTTACAGGACTAATGAACAATAAAATGGCTATATTAGCCTAAAACAATACAAAAATTAACATTTCTCTATTTGGACATTAAACATGCATTTATGTACCTGCCAGAAATCATATCTATAAACAGATTTAAAAAAAAAATCCTAAAAAAAAACCAAGTAGGGAAACACCTTCAACTCCTTAGAAATATATTGAAATTAAAATACTTTTGAGAAAGAAATATGGACAAAAGAAATGGGAATAAACATCCTTTTCATGGTATTATTTAAAAACAGATGTATAAATATAAATAGGCATGCTTTCTGTTACAATATTATATGTGAATTTGACATATTACTTAACTCTTAACAAAAGTAAAAAGATTTTTCAACCATTTTTTCCCATCTAGGCCACAAGACTTTACTGTGTATATATATTAACTGCTTCTGACATAGACATTGAGAAGATAAATACACATTTTGGAAGATAAATATTTGAAATACTGATCTTTGATGAGTTGGGTGTCAAAGAATGTGTTTATATGTCTTTTCTTTCCTGAAGAATACTTTTCCATGAAAGGGAAAAGCTGAGTTTTACCCTTAAAAAGTCTGGACATCCTGCTGCAGTCAGAACAATATCTCTAAGCCCAGAAGAAACCATGAAATAGTAATAAATACATGATTGACTGATAATATAATGATAGTCATGAATAAATCCAAAGATGCTATACATGAGCATTCTTTATTTATTATCCTCAAGCTCATTGCCTACATTAGAAATCTAAGAAAATTAACTAAGATGTGGATGAGTCTTGAAGGCTGGTAAAAAAAATAATTGAAAACACAGAAAAAAAGTACAGCACATTATATTCAAAAGACCCATATCAATAATTCAGTGAGATTCAGATCCAGGATCTCACATGCATATTTTTGATTCAGCTAATCCAGGTGCTTGTATTTGAAATGCAAAGGTTATATTAAACAAGGTATTAAACAGGTTATATTGAAGGGTATCTAGCTTTCTTGCCAACAGCAAGAATATAAACACTGAGACATCAGATATATGAATTTCTACTGAAAGATGACAGAATATAAAAGTCACACCTGACAACCCATTTCTTTTGAAGCATGGAAAAAAGTAACAATACAGATTAATTGCCTTCAGGTTAAGATTTGGAAGGCTGAATTATACTCAAGTCCCAAGAAAACAAAGATCTTAAAAAAGGAAGTTTCAGCAAGCATGTCACCTGGTGTTTCTAGCTTGGAAAATGAGGCAGCTTTTTATTTTGCTTCTCCATGTGAAGCATGATATGACATGAGATGGCAGATATGACAAGTTAATGTCCCTGCCCACACTTGACCTGACTTGTGTTTCTTACAAGTCAGACATCATTGTATAGCTGTGGATAAGGACAGAATGCATTGCCACAGTACTATTATGCACTGGGATTTTCTAAATTCCTATGAATGATCAAATGCTTTAAGATATTAAGATATTAAAATACTAAAATATTGATTATGCCTAAAATAAAATTCATTAAAACAACGAACACATAAGATAATCAGAAATAAAATTTAATATTCAAATATATTATTAAAATTAATTTCACAATGATTGTGAATGCTCAAGGACAGCAACAATAGCAGAATCCAGTGATCCAAATTCCAGTTTCCCAACCAAAGTATTAGAAGATACACTGTATTTCAAATAGTCCACATAAAGTGGACTATACTACTGATGACAGTAATGTTAGTGTGCTTTATTCTACAGATTGGATGATACTTTAAATGTCATCTAATGCTAAATCATGTTATTATTGTTAAGATAAAAGGAAAATTGGGTCTACAGACAAAAAACAAAGTATAATCAAGCCTATGATTATACCTATTCTTATAGCAGATATGCAATAAACTAGTTCGCACCAATGTTGATTTAAATGATCACTACTTCAGTATGCAGGAGCTGTTCTTCTTTACACACAAAATATGTCACGTGTAGGAAAAAACTACTTACAAACAGGACTTTATTTTTCAAGTTAAATAATTATAGAAAAGGTTCAAGTTATATTATCTGAACAACCCAACTCTCTGTACAGAAAGACATTTGTGTTTAGGAAATATATGTCCAAAATGTAAGAATTTAAAATGATGGTTTAGTTACTGAGCAAGTACAATACTGTAATCACCAATCTACTAAAAGAATATATGAATGGGAAGAAAATATTATCAATATCTCTTGAGAAATATCCACGATATATCTTCCCTGCTATAAAATTATGCAAATTCCTACTACAAAACAATAAACAACATTTCAAGAAACATCAAATTTACACACAAAATGACAGATAAGCATTTCTGAGATTTTTCTGCAGCCCAAACTTAATGATTTGAAATTTTGTGGATGCTCTAAAGGAAGATGTCTAATCTTTCACAATTCTAAAAAGGAGCCCTTCACTTTTGTGCTGGCTTCTGTGCCTCAAGCACAAAATACCTAAGTATCTCCTTCCCCCTCTTGTGGTGTAGAAGGAAATGAAAGGTCTAGTCCAAGAGGGATTGTCATGACAAGGGAAATACACCATATGTACATTCCTATCTGAACCTGTCCAAATTACTTTAGGTTATGTGAAAAACTGTCCAATCCTAGAGAGTATTTCTAGTCCTACATCCAGTGTAACTTCATTCCTTCATTCTACTTACATTCATCTACTTTAGTACTGGAATATATCTTAGGGATGGGGGAGTGTTGCTTTTTAAAGCCAAAATGCAACATTGTAGTAGGCAGTGTATAAACAAAATAATTCCTGAGCCTTTCATATTAAGGAATATATATTTCTTCTCTCTTTCTTTCAGTAAGATTAACCTAGTCCAACTATAGTATGAACTAAGATTGCAGAAAATGACAAATTTCAGAAAGGTTAACTCAGCTCTGTTTTAATTTCCAAACAATAGTCTGACACGACAAAATTTGATGTTGATTTTTCTTCTCCTGAGGCAGGTCATACAGGCCAACTGAAGTTCCAAGTCTAGGGGAAAGTCACCAGGAAAGTACCTCCTTTTTAGGGTTGATGTCCTACTGTTTAGAGGGAACAGAGACTACTATGTATAATCTTCTTTGGCTCTCTTACAGTGAAAATTGATAGTAGTTTCTTTTCTTCTTTTTTTTTTTTTTTTTAGCTGGGCCTAGAACAGAATCCATCAAAAAAATCTCCAATGCAAGGCTAAAGGGCAAGAAAAATCAATATACTCTTCTAATAAATGTAAAATATCTGCTTCGTCTTTATAGATTGCCATATATTGCTCCAGAAGAATAGCTGAGTAGAGGCAGATATTAAATTGATGTATAACAAAAAAAACATTGCTATTGAAAGTAATATTTCTTCCTTTGACATTAGCAAAAAATGCCATTTTGCCAATGGATAACACACGTTGTCAGGAGCTTGCAAAATGCAAAAAGAGAAAATCCATCTGCTCTTTCAGAAGTTAGATAGATTCATTAGCATATTATGCAAATTAAAACAAGACATGGTGACATACTTGTTGAGCAAAATGATCCAATACTGAAACTCCTATCACTAGGAACAAGCTGGAACTGAATAATGAGTTGTAGCAGTCCACTGTTTTGTCCACTCTGCTTTTCTTTCATGCTATGTAACATTTACCGAGCAAAGGGTTCAGTTGACTAATTGTGTGACCATATTTATCAAAAACAGAAGAAAACCCACACCCCTAAACAAAATGAAGAAAAATGTTAAAGGCAGTCTTCTACTTATCACAGGTCTTCCTAAGGTCCACTGAAGGTAGTAACCTTTTTGGCATTTTTTTGACCAGAAGGACTTGGATCATCACCTTATGAAGTTGCACCCTTTACTCTAGTGCTCTCGTTTGAGCTTTCAGCTCACTGCTGTGATGTTAAATACAGCTTTTAGTATAACTGATTAAAGCAAGTACTGTTTGTTTGCTGTGCTGCCAAGGGAGCTGGGAGCTCATTTCAAATACAGGAAGACGGAGATGAGGGACAAAAGAAAGATAATTCTCTCAGAGACAGTTTTCTTTAATCTATTTACAAATAATAAGTAGTCACATTCGGATTTGGATTCGAAAATCCCCCCTTTAAAAATTTCCCAAGCAACAAGTGATCATTTTATCCTAATACAACATAAACATTTCTCCAAAGCCAGGAAGACTTTGCAGATTTATATGTTGTAAAATTATAAATATCTTTTGGCTAGAGGTCTTCCACACATGCTAATAAATCAAAATGAAAGAGGGGGAACAGATCATGTGTTTTGACTGTTGAAGGAAACTTGTCATAACACTTGCCTTCCATTGTAACTGGGAGAGCACTAGAACTTTGGGTTGGATAGTTTATATCACTGACAAAATGTCCAACTTTGAAAATAGCATTTACCATCAAAACTCAATTGTAAAAGTCTTTCCTCAACTAACTCTTAATAATGAACAAGCTCAGAAAGTGAGCTGATCAAGAGTGTACAAAACAAAACAATAAAACCATCCAATTTTATAAATTTCCTATGATGGATTCATTTCCTAGCTTTGTACAGCAACTCAGTCCCTTGCAGTCCAGTAGGGTGCCCATATCTTATAACTGAAGATACAAACAAAGAAAGAAATCAACATAATTTCAGTTAGGAGAGCTCTGGAGTAAGCACAATGAATGAATAAGCAACATGGTGCCCTGCCGGTTTGGATTGTTAGAGTTTCACTGGTTTTTGCTTTTATATCAACTGGATATAGTTACTTCAGACATAAAATATCCGTTATCTTTTCAACCAAAATTTAGATATAGCCTTAGAGGTGAGTTAAAACACTATAATAATACAGAGATTTGGGCAGTAAAGACCATTTTATCCTACTGAAAAATTCAAAGTGCTTCTTGAGTACTGTAATTTTGGTCAATTATAAGCAAATCAAGGACTTGTATTAAACAGAATTTGGAAAGCGCATAAATGAGATGGCCAACCTTTCATCAGAATGGACCGAACTAACTAGGTCAGCTTTTTCTATGAAACATAATGAGGTATCTTACCAACCAATTTCCAATAGGGTTTTTGGAAGCCAAGCACTAAAAATTGGAAGAAGGAAAAAATATTTAATGGAAAACAATTTAAATCTTGATGTAGTAGCAGTCTCAAACAAAAATTATTCAAACCAACAATTCCATGTGCCTCAACTTTCACAAAGCATCAGAAAACTACAGCCCAACAGTTTCCTCTCCCTCTTTAAAACCAGGCTGCATTAAGAAGGATGTGGGTTCTTCTTCAATTCCCTCATTTCTATATTATTTATTAACCATGTAGTATAGTCATCTTGCCAGCTATGATATAGCAAAGCTAACTCTTTCTCCCAAAGATTTTAACTCCTTCATAAATAAATAATACAGCCCACATCTAATTGTGGTTTCCTTTGCTCTTAAAATACTATTATGAATAGTTATACAAGCAAGAAAAAACAAGGAAAGACACTTCTGTTCTGTCCAATTTATAATCTAAGTCTCTAAACATTACTTGGATGAAGTAAATGTTACACTACTTTCATGGTCTCACACAGAGTCCAGGAACCTCTTCAACCCCAAATTACAATCTGTATTACAGACCTAAAAGATGTGTTAACTTTTGTGCTAGAACTTCTGTACTACTGTGAAGTTTTACTCCAAAACAAGCAAACAGAAAATGTCAATATTCTGACCAATGAAATTTCCATTTATGTCAAAATGTTGTCATACAGCATCCAAAAATGCTGTATGATCTGTCCATCCTGGAGAGAAGAAAAGCCTTCACTATTTCATTTCACTCATGCCACTATCATCTGCTTAGCTTATGTTCTCAGCACTTCTATGTTGAAATTCTGGGGATAGCACTGGCTACAGCTACATCACCACCAGGGGATTCAATTAGTTACACAATCATCAAGAGAAACAGTCTGTTTCGCAACTCCAAGGCTCCAAACACCTGCAAAAACTAAATGCACATTTGCAGCTCTTTGACAGAAAAGCCAAACACCTCAATCTGATTGTCAAATTGGTCACCAAGCTTTAGAAACAGGTGAGCCTCAATGGTGCCGTAAATCAGTCCTCTAGAGACACTGTGCTCCATGGAGACAACAGCAGTAGTCATACTTAAATATGTTTTGAAATTACTATTACTGGCAAATCAAAACAGTTTTGACAAAAGTGTATATATAAGACACATTTAACTGAATCAAAGTACATTTGAAAGACCAGAATTGCAACATCTAATTGCAGGTCTGAACCTACAGAAATAACCACAATGAGAGAATATGGAGCCAAAGCAACTGTCTCTTACTCTCAATTCAACTCCGGTTCAGTTGCATGTATCACTATACAAGATAGAGTAGCACACGACAATTTTTGTCAGATCCCCATACCAAATCCTATCAAGTGAAAAATGCAATGGCTAACCTCAAATGAATAATTGGGGGGGATGAGCGGGGGTACGTATAAAATATTATTTGTGTTTAATAGTTTTGGGTTTAATACATATTTACAAACTTAATAATTGTGAGTGACTGTGAATTCCAGATAGAAAAACATGACCTATGTTGCAGGGGAACATTTTAACTTTAAGGTACAGAATTAAGTCCCTCTAGGTGAAGTCTGCGAAGTCTGCGTAGTTTCACATGCATATTTTTCTATGCAAGGAAACTGATCCTTTAATTTGATTGTTAGGACAGTCATGCAGAAGAGGAGAAACAAGTTTAAATTTATTTTTCTTTCTTACCTAAACTGTAGATGTTATTCTATAGTTTCCACATCCCAAGTATGTGTAATAATACTCTTTTCAATTGTGCCAGTGGTCTTGTTTTCATTCTAAATTCCTGTTCAGTATCAGAATATATGCAACTATTCCATATTTTCTTGTCTTCTTTTTACCATTGTTTTAGGTGTCAGCAGGTAGGAAAGTTGGGGTATAGGCAAGACAGGACACTAAATTTTTTTCTATTTGTTTATTTTACAGATCTGCACAAATAGCAAACTGTGCTGTTTAAATGAATTTCACAGAATATTTTCTGTTTATAAACAATGGTTTCTTCTGATGGATAAAATTTTCCCACGATCTTTAATGTGTGAATACATAGCAGTATTCTCTACATGAGAGTATACGAAAAAGATGTGGCTTTTGCACTTGGCCTGGACATATTACACAGAACTATGTAACATTTAGAAATTATCAAAGTAACTGTACAAAATGGGCCACAAGAAAAGAGCAAGTAAAACAAACTTCTTATTTACCATTTTAAATCAAAGTTCACTTCATAGGACAATTTTCTAAAATGACAAACTACTGTTAAAAGCCTCACCCACCTTACAAGATTTTGCAGAAATTTAGTAACAAGTGAAATAGTCAAGAAAAAAAATCAAACAACATGAAAAAACAGACTTACTAAGAGTTATATCAAGCTGCTGATTTTTTGCAGTGATAGAATCATCCCTTGGACTTGTGGCCCCTGCAACCACAATGTATAATATAAAACCAAATAAACTACATGTAGTTTGCAATTAGGAAGAAGGGCTACCACTACCTCCAAGAAAGTTCAAGTTTATTGTACATGGGAATCTTTAGTTTAAAAAACAACCGTCTCAGTTTGAAGAGACTGGAAAGTTTGCTAAAGAGGATGAGTTATGAGACAAACAAAACTCCTCTCTTTCAGCAATTGTGAATTCAAAATGAAGGGGCTTTAATCAAGGAAGTGTGGAAAAAAACTGAAGAAATAACAAAAAAAACAACAAAAAAAAGTCTGAATGAATACTTCTCTGTCCTTTACCGCAGTTCTAATCACGGTTGGCGGGGGGCACTGTTGGATCACTGGAGGAGCAGAGCCTGCAGTTCTCTGTGTTGACCTGCAGGGGGCGCTGTTGGGCTCTGGCGGTCACTGCGCGGGAGAAGCCGAAAAGGAACAATGGGGGGCCCTTCCCCCCATGGAAGAAGGGCAGAAGGAAAAGCAGTCCACCCCCACAGGACTCACTGTTGTTCTACGGCACCCCCAAAATTCCTCCTTTTCTCCCAGCGAGCACAGAGACTCTCCGATGAAAGCCCAGTAGGTCCCGGTTGGAGTCACGAGGCAGCGTGCGAGCCAATCGGGGCCGGTGGTCAGGCCTCACAAGGACCAAAAGCCAGAAAGACCAGCTTCCAGGCCCCCTCTCCAAAAATGCCTGGATACAGACCGTATCTCCGTCCCAGAGAGAGAACTCTGCAGTCTGATCTCTCCCCTCTCCCCCCAGCCTCTGATGGGCCATTCAGTAGGAATGCAACTTGGCCAGCTAGATTCTTTTGTAAGGGTAATTGACTTTTTTTTTCCATTCGGACTCCATCTTTCTTACAGTGGGGGGCAGGGGAAGAAAAATTCCACTCCTGGGATTTATAGCCTGTAACAACAACCATGAAGTACTTCACAAACATCGCATGCTTGAGACCCTAAATTCCTGCTAGTTGTGATAAATCATCTTCTTGTCCCGGTACTCTTAAAGTAGGCCACCTATCTGCTTCAGTTGACAGCTGAACAGCGCAGCACACGCACCATTTTATTCATCTATTATTCAGTCTATTATTAATTAAGAAAATATACTTATTTATATATATTTATTTCATGTTGTCAAGATAGAGGAGGAATCTTAGAACAGAGGTATTGAGTTGAAAGGGGCCTACAAGGACCTTTGAATCCAACTGCCTGACCACCTCAGAGCTGATCAAAAGTTTAAGCATAGCTTAAGGGTGATGTCCAAATATCTCTTAAACATTGATAGGCATGGGACATCAACCACCTTTCCAGGAAGCCTGTTCCAGGGCTGACCAAGGTACAAATTCAGCATTTAGTCTTTTTCAGTTTTATGCTGTTGATGATTGCCCAGTGCTTCAGCGTACCCAGATCCCTCTGCAAGGCCTCTTGTCCCTCAAGAGAGTCAGCAGCTCCTCCCAGTTTGGTATTATCAACAAACTTGGTAATCGTGCATTTGACTCCTGCATTCAGATAATTGATAAATATTTTGAATAGAACTAGCCCTAGAATTGAGCCCTAAGGAATGCCATTAGTAACTGGTCACCAGCCAGATGCAACACCATTCACTACAACCCTTGAGCTCTGTCCTACAGCCAGTTCTTCACAGAATCACGGAAACATTTACGTTGAAAAAGACCTCTGAGATTGAGTCAACATTTGGTTGAGCTACCTTGTCAACTAGACCATGGCATTAAATGCCACATCCAGATGTTTCTTGAACACTTACAGGCACGGTGACTCCACTATTGCCCTGGGCAGCCCATCCCAATGTTTAACAAACCTTTCTATGAAGAAGTTCTTTCTGATATTCCAAACACCCTCTACCTGCTCATCCCACAGCTGGACAACTTGTCCGAAAGATGTCATGAGGAACAGTACCAACAGTACCAAATAGTACCCAAACCCTTATTAAAACCTAGAAAAACTACATCTAGCACCCACTACAGCAGTGACAATATTGTAGAAGAATCCAATTAGTGAAACAGGACTTTGTGAACTCACATTGACTCTGCCTGATGATTGCACTGCTCTTTAAAAGTCTTTCAATAGCACTCAGCATGATCTTCTCCATCATTCTGCCAGGTACTGAATCAGTTTTGCACAGAGTTGCACATTAGTTTTAGGTCTCCACAGTATAGGAGCTGTTACAATGAATTAGGTGAGGTCTAATGATTCTAACAGATGTCACAGATCACTGCACTGAGTTTTGTATTCAGTGGATTTTTGCTATCATTTGAAATTATTGACCTGAAAACAAAAAACTGCAGATAAAAAGTAAGTCTTAATATTTCAGAAAAGTATGTAGTGGTGAAAGCATAGGTGTATAAAGAAAGCTTCTTTGTATAACAATGAAATAGTAGTTTAATTAATTAATTTTAGATTATATGAACAGGGTTGCAGTCTGTGTTTTCAGTTAATCTTCATTTATATGACTAATTCAAATAAACAGACATATATGTGTAAATCTAGAAAGAAGAAATTTTTCACCAGGGCAGGCAAAGAAATCATTTTATACACCAAACTTTTAAACTCTATACTTCAATTGTTGCAGTAAGCCATAAATCCTGTAAAGGCAGAAAAAACAGACATTCAGAGGACAAACAGCATCGCACCTTATTCTCGCAGACATTCTGCATTTGTTTCTGATTATTCCATGTGATTCCATATGAGAGTGAAATCTATTGTATCTGACTAATCTAAAGTTTTCAATGCTACTATTGAATATATTTTGATTTTGGTAGGTCACAACATGGTCAATTCTAGTAAGTGCATCTCTCTAAAATCAGAAATTTTTATTTTGCAACCATCCCTTTCCATAATTTCAATATAAAATCAAAAAAGAAATCAATAAATTCAACTCTACAGATGAGGAATTGTAAGCAAAAGGATACTACAGAGATGTATCCAAGATAAATGTAAAGATGATGTCATAGGTTTACTTGTTCTAAAAAAAACACGGAGAAATTTTTTTCTTTCCCCTGTATCACTGTAAAAGAAAGATGTTGAACGAGGGAGGGGGAAGGTGTTTGCCTAGGATGATTGACACATATAAAGGAACTAGCTAGCAGACCCACATTCCATGATGATAGCCCTCAGAAGACTGGGGGGGGAGGGAGTGAGGAGTTTTTTTTCCTTCTCTCCTCAGGAAACGGCACTTCACTTTTGCCGTAACTCAGGGAAGGTGTTTGTTGCAGGGGTCTGAGGTTCACCTTGTTTTCAGCCTGGTCACCTGGCTGCCTCTGGCTTTGGTTTGCCTCCACTTTCCTGCGCTCTGTTCTGCCCCCAGCACAGATCTGCTCGGACTTCATCGGAGAGGCTTGACAGCCCTGCAGAGGAATCTTTTGGGGAGGAGGTCGCCCTTTTCCTCCTCTGTTCCCATGTTGGCAGTGGCTTGTGTCAATCGATGAAAGGGGGGAAATCCCAGCCACAGCCAGCCACAGGCAGTATGAGTTTCGAGGGAAGAGCCCCCTTTTTCCCCTTTTCCCCTTTTCCCCTTCACCTTCTCAGTGGGGGGGGGAAGATCTCCATCGTTGGCTTCTCCTGTGCACCGGATCCCCCACATGGTGACCACCAGAACCCAACAGTGCCTCCTGCGGGCCACCAAAGAGCAGCTGCAGGCTCTGTGTCTCCAGTGATCCAACAGCACCCCCTGCTGATCATGGTTAGAATTGCACGAAAAGGTGGAAAGTATTGAACTGTTTCCTTTTTGAAGGGGACTTTTGGGTACAGGATTATTGTTTAGTTGTTTTTGTGTTCTTTTGTTGTTCTGCCAATATGCCTATATCCTTTAATAAAGGGCTGTTATCTTTTCTTTCTCCATACTTCCTCGACTGGAGCCTCTTAATTTCGGATTTACAATTGCTTAGAGGGAGGAGTTTAGTCTTCCTCATAACTCATCCTCCTTGGCAAAACACTTCAGTCTCATTAAATTGAGACAGGTGAATAAAGAGGACTTGTCTGATTGAGAATTTAGGGATTACAGATATTGATTTTCAATACAATTGCCATTGATGTCTGTCCTAATAGAATACTTTTAAACTTTCCAAGTAATCTGTAACTTATGTTAGAAAGTCTGGTTTTCTCTTCACTTAAGGATATCCAAAAGCTAGTTTCAACTAGATAATCACAGTTAAACCTAAATGAAATCAATGAAAATACTGAGAAATAGATAAACACAGTTCTCAACTAGAGGCAACACTAATGCTCACTATTACAATATTGATTTGTATTGTCTTTTGCTGTCCCACAGGCAATAAGAACTTCTCCTTAGTGTGTACACCCTATATGGTCATGTCTCAGTTTGAAGAGACTGGAATGTTTGCTAAAGAGGATGAGTTATGAGATAGACCAAACTCCTCTCTCTCAGCAATTGTAAATTCAAAATTATGGGGCTCTAATCGAGAAAGTATGGAAAAAAAACATTTATTAAAAGATAAATGAATGTTGGCAAGAACAGTAACAGAACACAAAAAAACCAACTAGACAATAGTCCTGTACCCAAAAGTCCCCTTCAAACAAAAGAAACAGTCTGAATACTTCTCTGTCCTTTAGCGCAGTTCTAATCAGGGTCAGCAGGGGGTGCTGTTGGATCACTGAAGGTGCAGAGCCTGCAGTTCTCTGTGTTGGCCTGTAGGGGGCGCTGTTGGGCTCTGGTGGTCACTGCGTGGGGGGTCGGGGGGGGGGGTCTTGGATCACGGGAGAAGCCGAAAAAAAAAGAGGGACCCTTCCCCCAATGGAAGAAGAGGAAAAGGAAAACAGTGCATCCCCGCGGAACTCACTGACGCTGTTTCAAGGCTCCTCCCTTTCTCCCAGTGAGCACAAAACTCTCCGATGAAAACGCAGCAGGTTCGAGCTGCAAGGAAGCCGAGGCCAGTGGTCAGCATTGACCAGGTCAAAAGCCAGAAAAAAACAGCCTCAAGGCTTTATTTCTCCAAATGCCCGCACACAGACCCCGTCTCCATTCCAGAGAGGGAGATCCAAAAAAACTGTTCTCCCCTTTGTGAGGAGGGCCAGCCACACAAGAAAAACTCCTCCCCCCTCACTCCAGTCTCTGATGGACCATCAGTTAGGAATGCGGTTCTGCTAGCTAGATCCTTTTTAAAGCTAATCAACCCCCTTCTCCCTTCCCATTTGAACTCCATCTTTCTTACAGGGGGGAAGAAAAATTCCTCCTTGGATTTTATAACCTATAACAGGTCAGCAACCTGAAAATATGTCTTATTTTTTGTAGACAATCCATTTCAAGAAAATCCAAGAGAATTATGCCAATCAAGATCAATACAGTTACGGAGGCTACTATAAAGGAGTAAATATGTATTATCATACTGGACCACAGCAACCTACCTATATTATAATTTTCTGATATTTAAGATATTCTTTCATATATTCTTGCTTTAGATTTTCAAAATAAATGCTGTTGAGTTCTCAACTCCAGCTGAACTGCAAAGTGAAAGCAAGGTACTCTGGATATTTCAAGAAAAACTCTCAGCTTTGGTTTGGGCAGTGCAATAGAATCAGCACTGTCAGAGGAATGGTCTTCCTTTTCAGAATTGCCAGTCTGGCACCAGGAAAATTTCCAGTATGTTGTTCAAGCATAAGTAATTAGTAAGTCCAGTGTCTCTCTCAACAAGCATTCAATACACAACCTGAGAAACTGACTGCTAAAAATTATAGTATTAAAATTTTCACAACTACTGGCAAGAAAAGACCTGGTCAGAGACACAGTCCTCTGTTTTCTTTAACCTGAAGATCAGAAAAAAAGGGACACAATGTCTTATGTCAATAGAAATTGTGAATAGCTTGATATTCTGTCTCTGGGTAAAGAGACAAACTGTTGCCTAAAAGACCGAGGAGGAAAAAAGACTCCAGGTCAATTTAGGATAAGATAAGGAGAGCAGAAGCTTTAATAAGCCTCCAGGCCCCAGGAATACAAACCACCGCATATGCATTCGGACACAGGTTCTATGATTTTATAATAAGGTCCATCCAATCCCAATTTGCCCACCCCCCAGTTCTGCCCCCTGACACGCTCCTTTGGGAATTGAGGCTGGGGGCATTTGGGACCCTTTCTTCTTCACCTTCATCTTCTTCAAAACGCGTACACTCTTTGGAGTTCCTCCAAAGTTCTGGGTTTGAAGGTCACTGTGTCTGTGTGATATCTTCTGGTCCAGGCCTTAGGGTGGACCACAGTGGCCTGTGGTAGGAGCTCGGAAAAACAATGCAAGAGTTGGACAGATACAGAGCTTTTTTCTTCCAATACACTTGTCTACCAAACTGCAGCTCAGGGGGCTACTCTCTAGTCAGTGGAGCAAAATAAGTCCCCAGGGTCACACCGTTCACTCATTCCCAATGTCTTTGACTTAAAAGAATATAAATTAATTCTTCATATTTAACTGCATTTAATAATTTTTCAAATGTAATTGAATTTTCAAATGTAATTTTCAGCACCTGCAGTGGGCAAAATTGCTGTACCTTTGCTTTTTAAGTTCAATATCTGGATAATTCATTTGATACCCATAGGTTTTGTGCTGGGAGATGAAGTAATTCCTTCTTGATCTTCTCCACACTATTAATTATTTTACAGAGTTCGGTTTCTACTCTATTTTTTCATTTCCAGGTAAAATAACCCTAAGGCATACAATGCCTTTTCCAAATGGGTTAAAATCCCCAGATCTGTAGGACTAAAGATATAGGTGTATTATCATATTCTTGGAATGACATAATTTTTGTTGTTGTTTACTATTAAATATTAAGAATTCTTAGAAAGCACTTGTTTGACCTCCAGTGATTATTAAGCTCATATATATTCAGTAATACAGAACAATTTTATTGTATGAAATATTTTTTCATATTTCTATTCAAAATATGAAGCTCACAAACCATAGAGTAAACATCAGATATTTTTATTTATATATATTTTTATATCTCATTATATAAACTCATTATTTACCAGCTAGTATCTTTGATTCTCTTTTGGTCCACTATGGGTTTCCCTTTCCCCATCCTCGACGTGGGGGAGCCCAGCTCTAGTTCCTTCTCCGTCTGAAGAACCATTTCCGACGTCTTGTGGGACGGGGAAGGGGAACTCCAGAAACAGGGTTTTTCAGGCCCTGAGCCTGGAGGGGAGAGGTGCCCTCCCCTCCCCCCAGCACCCACGTGGCTCCATGGCAGGCACAGAGACAGCACACCGAGCGTGGAGAGGAGGCAAGAGAGAGTTTATTGTTGGGAAGGGGTTTATAAGGCTTTTAGGAGGGTCAAAGGGGAACCAATCACGAGTTCAGGGTCACACAGAAAAAACCATCAGGTAAAGGGTCAACAGCCAATAGGAAGGGGTTAAACAAAGGACCAATGGGACGTCTCAGGACACCTTTCCCAGGACACTCCTGCATGGGAGATAACAGTTGCTGTGGGGGGTGTTGGGAAGAAGAAACACGTGTTTGCAAAGGGACCACAAAGAGCCATTTTAAGACATGTTTAAACAAGTTTCTCATCAGGTATAGTGCCACAGTCCACCTTTCCACAAACTGTTCTAACAAGATGGCATGATCTTCAGATTTGATGTTGATTTTGCATTGTGTTTTTAAACCTTTAATGTCTGAATAATTTGATAGCATGCAAAATGAACCCCATCATCATTATTATCTTTATACTCATTTGGGCTATCTTGTAGAGCAGAGAGAAACTGTTAGACAATTCCTGCTTGTCTATACTTTTGTAGTAAATGAAAGACAATGAGTCTATTTTTCATGGGTTTTTTTTTCTGTTATTAATATGATTTTTAAGTGAACAATGAAAGAACAAACAGCGTTTAAACAGTACTGGAAAGTTTCTAAGCTAACAGAAATTGTTGCTCCAAGTGCTCCTTATTAATTCTCTGAAAGGTTATTGTTAGACAAAAGAAGTAGAAAACAGCTCTGAAGGTTTCTTAGAGATGTTTCGTTATTTAGCTCTTTATAAAGTTGAGTCATCCAAGGAGATCCTGGTGAAACACTGGAACCTTGCTCATCTGGAGTCTCCTACCAAGTGTTTCAAGGACAATTCTCATTTCCGGCATTTAAAAATGTCCTGGGTCTAACATTTCCAACTGACTAGGCACCTCTGCAAGTCTGAAGCCAGATACAAGAAAACACTAGATAATGGGATTTTGTTGACATTCAGGAAGTCTGAATGCAGTCACTCTAAGGCCTAATGAAGTATTTTCTGATTGGAAAACCACAACTACACCTGATTCAAAATGCAAATATTACCATTCTAGAAGCTCTTAAATACAAGACTTCCTGAATCATCATAAAAATATTATTTCAAGGTGGAAAAATATTATTTCAAGATGGTTGTTTCTTGCAATGACAAATTCATTGATACATAAATCAGGAAAACAGTTCACTAAAGGAGTGCATTGAGAAGAAGTTCTACTTCCTTTAATGTAATATGACTGCAGTATTATGGTTTTTAGTCTGGATTAGAATGAAGGGGAAATCAATTTTTTGGTTTTAAGCAGTGATGTTTAACATGGTCAGATTTCAACAGAATAAGTTAGTCAATTCAGTGTCTAAAAAAAAATCTTCTGTTTCCACATCTTTATGACTAGACAGGATTTACATAATTTTTTTTTATACTCCTGTGAATGATCACAGGTCACATAATTTCACAATATTATCTTTGTATCCAGCCCTATCAATTAATGACCTTACTTACTTAAAACCTGGACCTAGAAAGCATCAAGAAAAACATCAAAAAACTTGAAAGAAAAAGTCAATCCAGTTTAAAATTATAAGATAGAGAGAAGAGCTAGGTTCTGAGTTACTTACATGTTATAAATAAAACATTTCCTTATATTGTACTGTATATTTCAAAAACTTTTGAGAAATCACAGAATCTTGCACTCATTATATTATGGTCAAACTATAATTCTGTTAATCTAAAGAAGGCGTATATGTAAAACAGACATAGAAGGACTACAAGTCAACATCATTCCCTACATGAAGTTGCATGCATGTTTATGCTGATTTTTATGGTCAACAGTTTGAATAAAGCATTCATCTTGCCCAGTGGGATTCTTATACATTTTGAGATAAATTTATTTTGTCTGACTTTCTAGTGAATTAGCTTCTCAGAAAGTAAGGTAATACATTAGCTGAGCCATATTTACTCCTCTGCTGCCTCTTACCTACCTTGTGCCTCTTTCTCCTTGACATCCATCTTATAGCAATTTATTTTGTCATTATGTTTCATGATTTTTTTTTACATGAGGTTTTTCCTGACATGTACATAATTTACTGACACATTTTTCCTGATGTTTTTGTCTGCCAAAATCAATCACTGTCATCCTTACTAAGGCCCCTTGAGGTTCCTTTTTTTTTTATTTGGAGCTTAAGACTCTTGTTCTTCAAGATGGTCACTGTGGAGGACCAAAAATCAGAATGGAAATGGTTTCAGGAGTGGAAAAAGATATACAGCCATTGAAAGGACTTTATTATATGGACTTTACAGTTCTTATGTGTTTACAAATATATACATTGTATGATTCCCCCTAGAGTTGTAATTCCCAGGCTTGCCCAGGCATGCCTGGTACCTGCTTCCCTGCTTCCCCCTCTGATTGGCTGAGAAGGCTGCAGAGAGGAGAGAGTTACCATTCATCCTTTCCTTCCCTGGTTCCTCCCTCTTCACCTGCGTCCCTATCCCTATTTGTTCCCTGGTTATCTGTCTCATGCTCCGCCCCATTTTCTGGTGCATTCCACGCCGGATCTGATAAAACCCTTGTGCACCCCCATTAAAGGGGCATTGCAACCTCAAACCTCGTCGAAACCCCTTTGTGCAGTGCCGCGGCCCTTTGCCCCTCCCCCACAGGCCATGGCAGACGGCGCCCACCGCGTGGTTCGAGGTTTGAGTCTCTCCTGCATTAAGAAAAACTCCCTCGCTACCGCAAGAACTCAGGCGGCACCTGGAGAGGTACCCGCTCCGCCCGTCCTCCCAAGCCAAACGGCAGACGGTAGATCACTGGATCAGCGCCGGACCTCGCACCGGAAAGCTGAGTGGTTTTGGGATGCCCCTAATCCCTCCCTGAACCTCAGTCCCCACAACAGAAAAATTTTAATGCCAACCGCAAACTACCAGAAGCCACAGTAACACCGCAATGGGCCTCTGGCTGTCCACTTCTCAAAAATTCGTATACCAAAAGCTTAAAGACTTTATTTTGGAAAACAGACACCCCCTAGACAAAAAATCTGCCAAAGCCCTTGCTAAATGGCTCGAAAATGGTGGAGAAACAGTCTCCAACACCACGTCTGTAAAAGACTGGAAAAAAATTGGATATAATATTTGGAAAGCGAAAGACAGGGGAGACCGAATTGCTACTGAAGCATTAATCACTTGGAGATTGGTTCTGATGGTGCTACAGCATCAGATAATGAGTTCCAATTAAAGTCTCCAAGAATCACCACAAAAATCTAAAAAATCCAAGTCCAAATCCCCAGTAAAAGACAAGCCCCGAAAAATCCTACGTGACGGGAGGGAGAGAGATGGCACAGGGGACACACGGTCTTTGCAACATGGCAACGGTGATGGGGGAGGGCGCTTGTGTGTGCGCGGGACTGAGGCACACGAAGGGTGAATGCGGGAGCACACGAGGTGTGAAAAAGCAGCACAGGAAAAGTTCACGCCTGTCCCGTCGGCTCCACCCCCAGCCCACCTCTGCGTCCACCCCCATACACCACCAACACGCCCACAGACCTTCCCACAAGAATGCCCTCTCCCTCCAATGCCGCCTTTACCCCAATGTCATCGCCCTTCCGGGCTAGACGAGAACTAAGGGGCGGGGCCAGGGCCTCTTCCAACAATAACATCTGGAAAAATGGCTGCACCCATGAAGCATTTATCGCCAAGGCTCCTGGCAGCTGCCGGACAGCAGAAACACCCCTGCCCTGCAACGATATTTGGAAGGCTTTTAGGACAGAGGCCACCCAGGCTCATGACGCTGAATTTTTAGAAGCTTTTCCCATACACCTGGAAAAGGGATGCTCTCCGAAATGGAAGCCTATATCGTACCGTATGCTAAAGGACATTAAAAAAGCAATTGTGGAATATGGTCTCGCAGCACCCTTTACCGTAGGGCTACTCGAATCATTTTTACTTGCCTGTCATTTAATACCATACAATATCAGAGCTGTGCTTAATGGACTGCTATCTAGTGTACAAGCATCTGTTTTTGAAGCAGAAAGGAAGTGGCTCATAATTAAATTTGTTAATGAAAAAATAGAACAGTGAGGCATTCCAACTAGTAGTGCAATTGACATGCTGTATGGAGTGAGCAACTATACCAGAGCTGATAAAACCCTTGTGCACGCCCATTAAAGGGGCATTGCAACCTCAAACCTCATCAGACCCCTTTGTGCAGTGCTGCGGCCCTTCGCAGCCCTTCGCGGCCCTTCCGCCACGGACCGTGGCAGGTCACCAAGAGAATTTTATGCCTTCAGTATCGTTGTCATTTTTATTAAGATGTATGGACATGATCTTTTCATTTACACCTTTTTATGCTCCCACTACTCAGTCATTTTGACCCTTTCTTTGTTGTTCTGTTCTAGGTCTATGTATCCATAGATGCAAAATAATTTCAAAAACATTACAGCAGGGATTCAGTACCTATGGAGGTCCCACTGCCATAAGAAAGATTTTCTAGATACTTCCAAAGAAAGATAGGACACTTTAGGCCACAGAAATTAATTAGGGTCAGAATCAAAAATGTTGGAAAGTTTGAGCTGAGGCAGTAAAGACCACATTTAAAGTGACAAAGTTCCATAATTTAAAATTGTCTTAGAACAAACCTATAGTTTAATCTTAGGTCTGTTTACTAAGTCAACCTCCCCGTCCCAGTCTTCTCTTATGTTTGCAGCCAAGCCCCATTTGTAAACAAGTTCCAGCATTGAACAAAAAATTAGTTCAGTATATTTCCTAAACTGTATACATATGTCTGAGTGTACGATTAATCTATCAAGGTAACACCCATTATTCAAAATTTACTATATACAAAGTAACAAACAAATTGAGTCCATCATCAGCAAATTTGCTGATGACACCAAATTGGGAGGGAGTGTCGACCTGCTGGAAGGCAGGAGGGCTCTGCAGAGGGATCTGGATAGACTTGAGAGATGGGCTGATTCCAATGGGATGAAGTTCAATAAAGCCAAGTGCCGGGTCCTGCACTTTGGCCACAACAACCCCCTGCAGCGCTACAGGCTGGGCACAGCGTGGCTGGAAAGCAGCCAGGCAGAAAGGGACCTGGGGGTACTAATTGACAGGAAGCTCAACATGAGCCAACAGTGTGCCCAGGTGGCCAAGAAGGCCAATGGGATCTTGTCCTGTATCAAAAATAGCGTGGCCAGCAGGAGCAGGGACGTGATCCTTCCCCTGTACTCTGCGTTGGTGAGGCCACACCTTGAGTATTGTGTTCAGTTCTGGGCCCCTCAGTTCAGAAAGGATATTGAGGTGCTGGAGCGGGTCCAGAGAAGAGCAACAAGGCTGTTGAAGGGACTGGAGCATAAGTCCTATGGGGAGAGGCTGAGGGAGCTGGGGTTGTTTAGCCTGGAGAAGAGGAGGCTCAGAGGTGACCTCATCACCGTCTATAACTACCTCAAGGGAAGTTCTAGCCAGGTGGGGGTTGGTCTCTTCTCTCAGGCACTCAGCAATAGGACAAGGGGGCACGGGCTTAAGCTCCGCCAGGGGAAATTTAGGTTGGATATCAGGAGAAAATTCTTTACAGAGAGAGTAATCAGGCATTGGAATGGGCTGCCCAGAGAGGTGTTGGATTCACCATCCCTGGAGATTTTTAAACGCAGATTGGACGTGGCACTGAGTGCCATGATCTAGTAAATGGACTGGATTTGGACCAAGGGTTGGACTCGATGATCTCGGAGGTCTTTTCCAACCCAATCGATTCTATGATTCTATGATTCTATGATTCTAAATCATTTGTCAAATAAGGAACAATAACACTTTGACATCAATTTAAAGGAATTTTTCTTACAGATATTAAAGTTTACAAGTTCAGCTATAGGTAAAGCCTCAACACCTGAAGTCTATACAAAAACTTTACAGATTTTTTATTGTTTTCAGAATATCCATTGAAGCAATCATTCATGTTTAAGTTGGCTGCAGCTACCCATCTGAAAGTAGAGAGGTGAGTGAACAATTTCACAAATCAATGGGTACTCACTGAGTGGGTGTGTTTCTTTTTTAATCCCTAGACCAAGTAGAAATGGAAAAAGGCAAAAATCTCCTTATGTACCCTGCCTCTTTATAGGTGACACTTCTCCTTCCTGTTTAGCATATCTCCCTATCTCTATATGGCTTTATATCAAGACTATTATCGTTCACACATCATTCACAGGTATTTGATATCTTACCTCTAGGGTCCCTCTTAGGACATGGAGAATCTCACTATTCTGTTCCCAGTCTATAATTATCAGTGTTTATTTTGTAACCATTTTTCCTCATTCCCATTATTAATATTTAGTTTGTAATCATTTTTCCTCATTCCAACTCTCTTGCTTGAATTTTTCCTTTCCTCTTGGTTACTTCCCAGATTCATTTACACCTAACAGTCATATTCCTTCTCCATACACTTGCCAGACTAAACAGCCTTTAGTTTCCCATCTGTTCCTTTACCTGATCATTCCAATAGCCCATCCCTATCAGTCCCCATTTGGCTTCTTTCTTCTTTGGGTTCCACAATATCCACATGACTATAGAAACTCAGAAGTCACAGATATTCCATGAATACGCAACCTGAATAAATTGTTCTAGTATGCTTATATGAAGATACATCAGGTGGAGGAAATAGAATTGATCATCTTATTTTAGAAGAAATGCATATTCTCCACAGATGTTGAAGAGAGAGAAAAGAGAACAGAATAACTCTTCCTGTTCCCAGAGCTGAGGCTAATGTCAAAATTCAAAGTAACTTGTCTAAGACATTGCTGGGGTGGGGCCTCAGTTCAGTGTGGGACTGCAAGAGCAGGGGGATATCAAGGGTATTCACATCCTACTTTTGTGTTCTCTGAAAGGGTCTTACCAATATATATCAGATTGCACTCAGGACTGATTTTTGTTGCAATTAAAATAGCAGGATTTTTGTTCTAATAATGCAGTGAAATTAAAGCATGCTCCATCCTAAGCCATGCATCAGACTGATGCAGTACGTATGAAAGCTGTTATCCTACCCACTTACACTCAAAAATCCACAAAGGTCAACAGAAAACTTTGAATGTCTTCAACAAGCTCAAATGAATTCCTACATAGAAACATTTTTTGTCGCATTTCCTGGCTGGGGTGATTACTTGAATGACACCAAACACCCTGTTTTCTGTCCAAGATTTTTGGTAGGTTAGCTTTAGTTTCTTAAATTTGCCCCAGCACTAAGTGGCCATACTATTGTGGGACCCCCTAGGGCCAGGGCACCTTGCTATAAATTTCACAGGTGATCCAATGGTAACCATTCCTTCCTCTTCCCCCCAGCTCTCACCATGCTTGAAGGTTTTCAAAAGGGGCAAAGCCACAGGTGATCCAGTGTAATGGTGGCAGCAATCCTCTTTTGATTGGAAAGTTGGACTAGATGACCTCCAGAGCTCCCTTTCAACAAGAATTTCTACCTTTAAATGAACCATTTTCCTCCCTGAAAAATATAGCCCTGCTGTGCCTCTCTATTATAAGACCAGTACTCATTCAAGAGTAGACAATGGGCATGGACTAGTCTCTGCTTAGTATAAATGTAGCCATTGAGTTTAGTTCCCTCAATAAATCTATTTGTGCTGAGCTTCAAATACACTTTCTTCCTCACCTTGGGGCAGGAGTTTACAATGGGGATAAACAACAGTGTAATGTGTTTCCACTGAGCTTCCCTGGACAAGTTTGTTTTCCAACCAAGCTGGAGCTATTGCTGTACCTCCAGCACAATTACTTACAATATTTATGTGTTCTTTCCCTGTCTCAGTGTGTTGCTTCCTGTGATATTTTCCATAACATCTTCAGCTTGTCCTTAGCCTTGTGGGAAACAGAAGCAAATCATCTCTCTGAACTCAGACCACACAAACAGAAGGCTGAAAACATTGCAGTGAAACACATCTCTGAGAAAAGGCTATTCAACATAAACATACTGCCATTTGGTTCCAGGCACCAAAAAAAAAAAAAAAAAAAAAAAAAAAAAAAAAAAAAAAAAAAAAAAAATCTTTTCCCCTTGTTCTTTTTCTTCTGGCCTCCCATTCTCTTGGGGAAAAAAAAAACAACAAACCAAAAAAAAACCAAAACCAAAACAAGAAACTGTTATTTCTGGAAAAAAAGAAAGAACATATCTGGGTCCAAGACATAAGAATATGATTTCACCCAAAGATCTGCACATCTGGGAAATACAAATTACAAATTACATTACTGAACATAATGGACGTGCACATAGTATAAATATTACTAGTTAGAGACATGCAAACTGTAACACTTGAGTGTCAGCTGGTGTCAATTATCAAAGCTCCACCAGTTCCAGTGGAGGTGCAGTTGAGACACCAGACCTCAGCCACTGAATTTCCACACTACACAGCTAAAACATTAGATATGGCACATGCTGCTGACCGTGATTTTGAAGTAGTACACTTTTGGCTCTTGACTCTCGGCTGATCAAAACAGTCATGCATTCTGGGAAAAGCAGCAAGTATGGCAGAAGGGACATTATCATCCAGTGACCTACATACACATAGTACAATGAACATAATTATAAGATGTAATCTCCCATAGCAAGATACTGACCTTTGGAGATCAACTTACCATACTACTCACACAGCATTATCACCATTATCCCCTTTACCCAAAGTCAGGAAAGTCTTTCAACCAGGAATTTTTGGAATGGGTGAGGAATTTTGCTGCCATTAAGCTTGGGTCAAAAATACGGTCTCAGTGCTTGAAGCGTAAAGAAAGATTTAATTCCATCAGTGTTGGTGGGCTGTTTTCATGCATTAGTCAATTTTTGTGGGTTATGTAAGAAATTATTACTGAGTAATATTATGCAGAAAGATAAAACTACAAAAGTCAAGACTCAGGGCCATTTGCTTGTCAGGGTAATCACCATCAGAGCTGTGCAGTGAACCAGCCGCTCTGCAGGCTTAACAGCACGAATCCAAATGTTCAGCTCTTAGAAGGGCAAGAATGCAAGTGTTCTGTACTATCATGCCAGCTCCTTTTGACTGATGAGAACTATGTATCTCAGGAATTGCTGAAAAGATCCAACAGTCCCCCATTTACCTGCAATCAGAGAGAATTTATTTCACATATATCCTCATCGTAAAAATTCTGAGAGGGAAGGTAAATACATTGTGAAGTAAAATTCATAGAAGGTACCCCAGCAGATATTTAAACATCTCCTTTGTGAACTTTAAATTAATATATAAAACCCATCATAACAAAAATGCTGGCTAAAAGGCAAATCTTAGAAATTCACTGGCAAATAATCATTCTCTCTCAATACTTTTCCTGACAGAAGGCTTAAGAAATCTGCAGCCATAGGATGGCCACAACAATTATACTATTACAGTGAATATGGAAAATGCTCAAAATCTGTTATAGAGACAATTGGCACTCAAAATCATGTCTTATAAGACTAGAAAGATGAAAATTGTTCAGGTAGGAAGTGACCAGATCAATTTAATAGGTATAGCCTGCATTCAAGCAGCAAGATTTATGGGAGACTAACATATTACCACTTTTATTTGAACTTGTACAACACAGAAAAGCAGATTTAGAGAAAACAATCTGCAAAGTTAACCTTTTTCTTTCTTCATTTGATTCACAGAGTTGTGTTTTGCTTAACCCTATCAAAGGATCACACATTGCAAACTCGGGTTTGCACCCAGGATACTTAAGAGCAGTAGCTAGTCAAGTCCAGCATAGCCATAGCATATGGCTACCTGCCATATACAGTCATAGCTGCTTCCAAATTGCATGACTTGATGTACACAGAAGCAAGCACTAATCCTAAAGAGAAAATACACCTGTCCTCTTAGCAATCCACTCTCATGTTATGCAATTGATTCTGAAACAAAAGCACTTAACAAGGACTCCCAGGTATGGAAGTCATTATACAGTTGATTGCGCTTGTGCTTCTAAACACTGGGGGCTGTTTGGGTTTGGGGGTTTTTTGTTTGTTTGTCTGTGGGGTATTTTTCCCCTCCTTTGATCTGTATTTGCCTATTTGCCAAATTATTTTCTCTTTGAGTAAAGTTCCTTCAGTTTTGGTTAACAATCATGATTGTAGCTTTAGCCATTTAAAAACAGTCTGCAATTTTCATCATTTGACAAGACTACTAGTTCTTAATATGCTCTTGAATCATCATTCCACAGCCTCTGCTGATATCACAAAAATGTATTATGTTTTTGCATGTATTTCTATTTAAATATTTAAGTCACTAGGTTTAGAGAAGAGCGTAAACCTAGTAAAAATTACGTTCACTTTTAAGAAATTGTTTGACACAATTCTCTCTCTGCCAAAAAAAAAGAAAAGAAATAAAACCAAACCCAAAACACAAACAAACAAACAAAAACAAACTCAAGAAGGAAAAGCTTTTGCATACAAAAACAAACTTGAAAAGACAGAACAAATTTGAGAAGAGAAAAGCCAGACTTTTAACAGGAACTGATTTTTGATTCCTATCTGTACCTGCATCTCACACTAACATTTTTCTAATTTGCAGTAACTGTGCTTACATTATGGTTTAGAGTTTTTTTGTTTGACAAGCCATATCACTTTTAACTTAATCCTGTAAACAATATACTACTCACAGCAAGGTTTACTGTGAGGAATTGATTTGTATTTTGTTTTTTTCCCAATGACAGACAATCTTTGGGAGGATCAGGTAAACCTATGTAATATAAAACTTACTAGTACGTTCTATGATAATTTCTATATAAATGTAAGCCAAAAATGCTAACATTGCCATGTCATTAGTGTAAAAAGTAGCCATTCTTATCATCACATTTTTTGACAATACAAAGTTACATTTAGATATAGTCACTGAGATTCAGAAACAATTTCTATGTTCTCCTGAACAGGAACTATGTGGACTACTGAAACAACATGTTTATTTTTAATACTGTTCTTCTGAAACAATGGAAAAGTTCCTTTCCTTTTTCAGCTGTGGATTTGCCGTCTGGTCTGTGTGGTGACTGACTACATCTAATAATGTATTGGAGGGACCAATGAAGTCTGAAAAATGCTAATACTTCTACCCAAGCAGCAAGAAGAATATTTGAAAAGTTTCTTTCACTGATTTTATGAACAAACTTCCCTCTCCAGTGTGAGAATTTTCTGTCCTCTTATACCCTGGATAGGATCTCCATGATGTGCTTGCATTTGTGTATGATTGTGAGGCAGAAAGTCAAATATTGCATGTGAAAAGGCTCAGGGAAACTTGTTTGGAGTCAAAGTAGGGAGCAAGGATGTTTGAATGAATTGCACATTGGGAACTGATGACTTGCTTTTCCTCCCAAGTAACTATTTCTATTCCATTTTTCTAGCCAGCAGAGGCCCAGTGGTTTGGAGGAACAGTTAAGCTGCTCACTAGCATCATGAAGCTCAAAAGCCACATGTTGGTCATCTCTAGTTCTTAGCACACTCAACATGGAATACTCTAGACTTGAGTAACAAAGAGGTGATATAAAACATGCTATTAAGAATTACATTTAAAAAAATTAAAATGAAAGCTTGCTTTCTTCACAAGTAGGAAAATACAGGGTTTAATCTTTACCTTATAAAAGACAAAGTTTAATGATGCAAATAAGTTTAATGTTTTTACCTTGAAATTCCACTTAACAAAAGATTTGAAATAGAAAATGAGGGCCACGATTTTTTTTATTTGAAGAAAAAATAGCCACGAGACTGAAGAAAATTAGTAATCTTAAAATATACATGAAAACAAAACAGGGGGATGGATATTGTTTACTTTAAAAACAATTACTTTTCAAGAAATACTTTCTGGAACTAATTTCCTAAAACAATGTGACCTTCTCTCATTTTTTCCCCTTTGGAAAAAAAATAAAGATTTTAAAATAGGAAAAATATGGGCAGCTGAACTAGGCAACAAGACTTTAGGATTAAAAGGAACAGTATTCTCCAGCATATTCTGTGATGTCAAATATTTTCCAAGGCCTAAAACCAAAGTTAACCTAATCCAGTCCTTAGGTCCATCCACTAATCTATTGCATCAAACAAATAATTGCATATAATTGAAGGTACCTGGCTAACATCTGAGAAAAACAAGTTTTAGTGTAAACTTTTTGTTTACCCATATTTCATAGTTTTCATCCAGAAAGAGGCAAATAGATCATTTATATCTCATCTCCTTTGTAACATAAATCAAAATATCTATTATTTTGGTTTTGGCTGGGTTTATTTCAGATCATTTAGTATATCTTGGTTTTCATCCAGTTTTGACCAAAAAAAAAGCCCAAAACATAACATGGTAGTAAATTCTCAGTTGCCTCAGATATACAGTTCTACTTCTACTTCTTCCTGACCTTTGGGATTAGACACTGACTTTGGTTTTCCAGTCTGGATGTTGGTTTTTGTTTTTTCTTTGGGAGTATTGGACCCTGTCAGGCTTTTTCTATTAAGTTAAAGTTCATTAAATTCAAAAACCTCCTAGGCACACAGGTCTAAGTATCTCATTTTTTTTCTTCTTGACCAAATTAAATTGGACTGTAAGACCTATTTTTCACATGCTCTATTGGTCCTGGCATTCTTTTCTGAACCCTTTTCACATTGAAGTATTTTTGACCTTTCAGCTTGCTGATCTTCTTAATGACAAGGTCATAACAACATAGACAGTGATAACATACATTCATATTCCTATTCAATAGCCCCCTAATTATAACAGCTATGCTCCTTCCCTACAATGTAGCATTGTGGTTTTTCATTCACCACCTGAAGACAATTCTAGTGCATTTGGACTACAGTACATAGATTTTTACACTTTACACAAATTTCCATTCTTTGCTGTACAAACACCTGTAAATTCAAGTAAAAAAAGTGTTTTTTTTCAAATTGGCCAAGCTGATGAAATGCCACAATGAGAATATCCTGTAGAAATACAATTCCCCAGTATTTTCAGGCCTAACTTTTAGTCTCTTGCAAATTTAATCATCCGAATACGCAATTTATTGGCAAGAAAGTATTGAAACTAAAATGTGCCTACAGATATCTACATACAAGCTGCCTCTACTTATCTGGCATAGACAATTAACTGTAAATCCATTTAACATGTTCTGAATCAGCTGATTGTAGTGTTATTTCAGTATCACATGTGACACTAAGGGCTGAGGAGAGGAAATCAATTACTATATTTCTTTCAAACCACAAAACCAAAATTGTATTTGTTTGGCATGGCATATTTTCATTGAGTATTTAAAGCTTATCCTATCTCCCACCAAAATTTGTTAATTAATGTCCCATACTGGCATTTGCAGGATTTTAACCATTAATAATAATAAGTAAAATCTTTCTTAAAATTCCCTATTATTCTAAGGTGGCAAGTTTTAAAAACTCAGAAGTAGTTAATACCTGTAAGACATCGAATCCAAGTTATGGGCTAAATTTTGACTTCTGGATGAAATATAACACTCATTTGCCATATTATAGTTACAAACCTTTTAAACATTACAAACAATCTGAATGAAATCTGCTCAATGACACCAGGTTCACTTACTGTTCTCAGTGATAACACAGTCTTTTTCTCTTCATATTTGTAGTTTAGGGATTCCCACAATTCTCATTAAGTTCACCTGTTAAAAATTGTTAATTGAACTAGAATTATTTCTATTGGATGGAGCTTGTGGACAGAGTCACTGTGAACAGCACAGAAGGCTCATTATTTCCTCATCAGTTTTGGGCTGAGACTGTGTTCCAGCATCTTTGAATTTGAAACAAGCCATCATGGTGCTGTGAGTCTCCACCTGTGTGTTATCACTATTGATCTCAGAGACTCTCCCTTATTTTCTTGACTTTCTTAATGACAACAGATCTCATTTAGAGTGTAATTTGCTCAAGGAACACTTCCTACTATGCAGCAATCCCAGGCAGTGCACTTTCATATGCATTCAGAGGTGAGGAACTTAACAGAGCTTGATGCAGTGCGTAAGTGCTATGTGACAGATATAATCTGAACCATACAGCTTACATTATAATTTTTCCCTAACCAAACAAAACAATGTTAACGTAATACAGGATATCAAGCACACAAACAAAATATGCTGAAATCACACACTATCCAGTTCGCTTCAGCAGTGTCCTGTGTTGACACATAAATGTTTGGATGTGTCATGGCCTTCTATTCTAAAAGTCTGCATTACGTCAAGGCTGCCAAACCCAACTTTTCTAGTGAAATACTTGAGGTGCTAACCAGAACATACATGGGTTTGAGAAAACCATGTCTTCCATAAACAGTACTCAATGTGCATATAAACACATACATTCTTTAAGGCACAGCTTACAGATTCCAACAAATGCCAGACTTAACAGTATCTTTAAGACTTCTTTTATTGCAGGTAATGATTTCTTCTGCCATCAGCTGAGACTAGTTCTGTAGCAGAGGTCTTGAGTTTAAGTTTGCAGCAACAGTGCAAACTGAAAGTATGTGCATTATTCTTTTACTGTTGAGCATTTGAAAACTGGTGTTCAAATACAAAAGAAAAACTATTACTGTCATGCAAAATCATACAGATAGAAAACCTGAGGCTCACAGTAACATCTTGTCTTTTAAAAGTCCTATGATTAAAATAAATTCAGTGTTACATAGAGAATTAAAAAAATATAATTTGAAGCTATGAATTAATCATATGACAAATAGGCTATACTTCATGCTCTATACCTGAGGTACATATCATGCTCATGTATCTGAGGTCCACCGAGGGGGCATAATACGAGGAACAGGCAGCGATTTAGTTGTAGAACTGTTTTTCCTGCAATTTCAATGAAAATATTTTGTTTCTGTCCTGTTTTTAGAAAGACTCAACACAATCATTGTGTCCTCCCAAAATATCATTTTTTGTTAAATTCAAAATAGAAAACTGAAGTCTCAGTCAGAGAACTCCCACACAATAATCAGATGAAGAGTCTAACCCTACCTACAAACAAAACTTGGTGAAAGAATCCTGGTACTTTCTTTGAATCAGATTCTTCATTCCACAGCTGAAAAATAAGCTGGTTTGAAAACTAGATAATTGCTCAATAGACACTACAGAGCTGGTTGCAACTGCAATTTAGAATACAATTTACGTCCAGCAATTTTTCATAAATTCAGATACCCTTTCCAGCTCTGGAGTTGGGCATCATATGCACCCTTGGTAGACTGCAAGTAGGTGTGTCTGTTCCACCTGCAGCCTGAACCATCAAGCAGAGTGATATAAACGCAGTTTGAAGCTCAGAACCTGAGTAGTTTCAACATTGCTCTCAATGAAACTGTTCAGCTTTCAACAAACTGAACATCAGTTTATGTAGCCAACTCCTCATGAGTGGAATCTGTCACAGCATATACCTTGCAGGACCTAAAAAGGTAGATTTGAACATTTTAAAGAGAATTAATTTACCAATCTCTTTTGAATCTTCTTATAGTAAGATAGACGTTAGAAAATAAATTTGCATTTTGAGAACAACATGGAAGGAAAAAAAACCTGACAGACTAGGATTTTTGGAGGAGGAAGACGTTAAACATATATAGCATCAGACAGTAACATTTCAACATGGCAAACATCAATCTATGACATCATGCATCCATTTCTGGGAACCAAAACTAAAAAATTTATATTTTTATGGAGATACCAGCATTTCCTAATAACTAGACATTTCAAAGCATCCTACTTTTTCAGATTCTGATTTTTAAGCTGGGCACCAACAGTCTATGTAAATCATACAAAACCAATCTATAAGAACATTGTTTCTGTTGAAAACTAATCTGATCAGGGAGGATGTTAGAGGCGGATGTTTTCCACAGGATATCCTATTTATTGTTGAAAGCAGGTGCTACTAGAGGTCTTTGTTCAGAATATAAACAAAGCTGAGACTTGTACAGTTCACTGAAAACAATCACGAAAACCTGAACAAAACACAGAATGACAAATTTTTACTTTAATGACTTTGAGTGCATTTTTATAAAATGGCAAGATCCATTTTGTTAAATCATCTTATACAGCATTTTCTTTCAATAGGACACTGAGTTTTTGATAATTTTAGTTGTGCTAGAGTAGAAAAACAAAACTGTTCAGTAACTACTTTGAATAAACATGATTGCAAACACCTAGAAATTTAAAAGTTTCAACTGCATTATGGTAATTTCATATCAAAATCTTGGTCAAAATATTACTGCATACTGAAGTGAGAACAGCTCTGAGGAGAAAGACTTAGGGAGGTTGGTGGACAAGAAGCTCAATGTGATCTGGCAATGTGCACTCACAGCCCAGAAAGTCAACTACATCCTGAGCCACACAAAAAGAAGCGTGGCTTAACAGATCAAGGGAGGTGATTCTTCCTCTCTAATTTGTTCTTGTAAGACCCTATCTGGAGTACTTCATCCAGCTCTGAGAACTCCTGAACAGGAAAGCCATGGACCTGTTGCAGCAAGTCCAGAGAAGGGCCACAAAGATGATCAGAGGGCTTGAGTACCTGATAGAACTGGCATTGTTTAGCCTGCGGAAGAGAAGGCTGTGGGGAGACCTTATAGCAGCCTTCCAGTACCTAAAGAGGCCTACAAGAGAGCTGGAGAGGGACTTTTTACAAGGGCATGCAGTGATAGGACAAGGAGGAATGGCTTCAAACTGAAAGAGGGTAGGTTTAGATTGGATATCAGGAAGAAATTCTTTGCTATTAGAGTGGTGAGATGCTGGAACAGGTTGCTCAGTGGTGGATACACCATCTGTGGAAGTGTTTCATGCCAGGTTGGATGGGGCTTTGTGCAACCTGGTCTAATGGAAGGTGTCCCTGCCCATGGCAGGGGGATTGGGACTAGGTAATCTTTAATGTCCCTTCCAATCTAAACAATTCTATGTTTCTGTGATACTTCTTCAAGTATGATTACCACAGTTGATGGCATCTCCTGTCATTCTAATTCCCAAGTAGTAGAAAACAGCTGAGTCAAAACCCTGATTTTTTTTCCACAGATAAGAAACAAGTCTGATATTTGCCTATCCTTAAACTGTTATTCTAGGAAAGAAAAATCACATACATATATATGATACCAACTTGCATGGCTCCTTTCAACCAAATGACCCCATCTTACTCATAAGTTGAAAACTGCATCACTGGTGAATAATGATGGACACAGTATGGTTTATTTATATTAAACTAGTTTTCCTAATTTAGCTTTCAATTACCGGCTTACAAAGTAGAAGAGCAATACAAAAGAAAGTTTTATGTAAGTCCCATAGAACATCCTGTAGCATAACACTAAAATGTCGTGTGATCTATTCCAATTTCTCACTCAGAGCAAGGCCAACTCATATCTGTTGTGAAGGACCTTTTCCAAGTTAGTTGGAATATTCCCAAGGCAGGAAATTTTGCAATCACTCTGGGAAATATGCTCCAGGGACTGGCTACTCTCAAGGTGGAAAAGCACTCTCCTAATATCTAAATATGCTATCAAATGTTCCACCTTCCATCTGTTACCTCTCCCCTATCACTGTGTACCTTCAATAAGGGTTTGTGTGCCATCCCAGTAGGAGTTGAAGTCAGAAATTAGATCTCTCTTCAAGACTGATGTAATCCACTTCTCTCAGTTGCTCCTTATGTACTGTGTCCTCCTGCTTCCATTTGTATTGGACTTTCTCCAGTATGTCACTGCATGTCTAGTATGGGGGAGCCAGCAACTAGACACAGTACTCCAGATGTGGTCTCACCAGTGCCAAACAGATGGGAAGAATCACTTCCCTGGACCTGCTGGCTACTCTCTTAGTAACATATCCGCTGTTGTCCTTTTCTGCTGTCAGGCAACACTACTAGCTTATGTTCAACTTGTCCACCACAACCCTGTGACTTTTTCCCCAGAGAATTGCTTTCCATCCAGCTGGTCCACAGCTTGTCCCACAGCACAGGGTTTTTCCATAACAGCTTTGGGACTTTATTTGTGCCTTTTTTGGACTTGGTGAAGTTTCCCACAGGCCAATCTTCACCCCCATTGAATTTCCTTTTAATAGCAACCATACTACACCACACTGAATGCATAATACCACGCAGTATGGGTATTAGAAACCTACAATGTTCAGAAATTACTACTCACAGAAGTTCATGTTCTTTACATACTCTTGTATAAATAAAGTAAGGAAGGAGGGAAGTCCCACTGAAATAATTTGGTTTCAGTATTGATGTTTGTGAGATGAGAATTTGGAGAATCTTGAGTTTCTTGCCCACGTTGTATAAAAAGTCTGAAGTAGAGGAAGCTCTCAGACAAAAAAGTCAGATATGCCAGATCTGGGAGTTTATTACTTAACAGACTCAGCTGTGCAATCCCACCCAGATATCATCCTTCTGTTGGAGGAGAACAACATTCTTTTTCATATGTTGTTTCTGACATGCTGTCCGTGAGAACTTCTTTGAGGAGAGGCTTTTACAGAGATGAAGATTATATGTGTGTTTCGTTCAGCCACTGGCTTTTCAGAATTTGTAATTCCTTTGCTGTGTCAACAAAAAAGTCATCAAGCAGAAATTTTGGACCTTAACAAGGTGTTCTTTCAGATTTATGAAAAAAATTAAGGTATATAATGTTTGAAGAGCTGCAGAATTGATTACAAGATTGATTAAAATGGTTCAGCACGAACTAGTCTTGGCTAAAAAAAGTGCCTGCAGTTTACTTACCTTTGGGTTTAAATGAAAAGGTTCTTTTTTTTAATGAAAAAAGCTAGATTTGCCAAATTTGGTAAAAATAAGTGCCAAAATTAATGTTATGATCAACAAATGAATATTAATTCTCCTTGAACGTTGTGCATGTCTCAAATAATAATCCTGAATGAGAAAGAGTATGCTAAAATCCCCATTATTCATGAATTGTGTGACCAAAAGCTAGATAATGAAATTTGCATTTCTCCAGGTTCATATCTGAAGAGTTAATTTTTAGGGAAAAAAAAAAAAAAGTAAACATTGAATATTTATTCAAGTCTCTCTATCTTGCTCAGAACCTAAAATTTTTTTAATCCCTTTTCCTTTCTTCTTTTATAAGAGTTCAGTGAAAGATAGTTGGGACAATCGAAAGTATTCAATTTTAAAATGCACTGAAGCCTTAAGGTTGACTACAGACTAACTGTAGGAAATTCAGTTCTACAGATATCACGCCACAGAAGAGTTCTTAGAAGGTAAAGGAAGACTGGAAGAAAGAAAAAATGGAAACTATACGCCATCAAAAATTCAAACATTAGTAGCAATGGTGTTAATAGTTTTAAAAAGATAAAAGGTTTTTCTCTACGTACTGTTGCTTGCCTCACTATTTTATAAATTTTTAATATAACTTTTTAGCTCTCCATACAGACAATATTATTAACATTGTAATTTTAATTTTACATATGCAATAGTGTCCTAGTTTTGAGTCTACACAGCTGTCTAAAGCATGCTGTGTAGCTGGGAACTTTCCCCTATTTACTGCCTCAAAGATTATTCAAAAGAATCACAAAACTGCTGCCAAGAGAACTATATTTACAGTGCAGCAGCAAAGTGAGAGTGGTAGCAATACTTTGATCTTTAATTAAAAGGTCAATAAGGCCGTATCTTCAAGATCCTATCTTGTCCTGTCTAATGAAAATATCCTCCTACTGACTTTATACATACTTCAATAACGAAGGATGTGCCTTATAACGGGAATATACAAAAGGGACAAAGCACTCAATGAAAGATAACAAAACTGTAATTAAACAGTAATTAAATGCAAATAAAGCTTTTAAATTATCATAATCAAATTTATTTCTAAAAACATAAAATTTGCTGACATTAATAGTATAATTAAGAATGAAGATGCCAAAACACCACTACATATTAAAATAAATTTAAAATATGTATTGTTCTGATTTGCTTTTTTATCAAATAGAAAATCTAAAGTCCCAGTTTCAGTAAAGTCTGTTGAATGTTTCAATGATCACATGCAAAAAATGTTGAAATTAATGTACTGAGACTTCAGCAAGTGTTCACTTGCAGCTTGGCCCTCCTGGAAGCAGCTTCACCTCTGTGATGGAAGTGACATTTCAGTAAGTCAAGGTTGGATTTTTTGGAAGATCGTTGAAAGGCTGGTAAGAAGGAGGGATTTTTCACATTGAAGAAATCCTTCCAGTATATTGGTAGAAGATAGTTAAGAAAAGTGATCTTACTCTCTATAGACTTTTTTTTTCTATACAGGAATTTTTTCAGCATTTTATTTATTTGTTTTTTTGTTATTTTTAAACTTTTCATTTTTCATTTTCATTTGCTGTACAGGGATTTGCAGGGTCTTCTAAGTAAGCATATCAAATTTGTACGCTACCCCTATACAATTTTTTTCTTTTTCTAATTACCTGTAATAGCAGCACTAGCTTTTTTACTGCGGCATTTTGCAGATTCAAAATTATTTTTTCTTTTAACGGGAATGTTCAGAAACTAATTACTTGATAAATCAGATGTTTGGCAAAAAAGTAGTCTTTTAAAATTAAGAGAGCACAATGTTTTTGAGAGAAATAAATCACTCAAGCACTGAGCAGATACATGTGCTGTTATCTAACCAGAAACCAACACAAAAAGTTTAACACAACGGTTGTAGACCTCTCGAGAAGAGAGAAACCAGCTGGTTTTGTGTATGAAGAAACTTCAGTCACCAAAATCGTGGGAATGGGTTTGTCTGCTTCAAATAAGACATTTATCTTAAAACTCGGAGTTGCCCTGTTGAGGATGCTGGAGAAGAGGGCCATGACATTAAGCTATGTAGCCTGACACATTGAAGTGTCTTAGTTACTAGCTGAGGCCACTTGAACAAGGACCTTCGCTAATCTGAAGGGAGCCCATTTTTCACCCTCACTATTTAGGCATCTAATTTTAGTCAACTCTGTTAGTACAACACCTCCCTAAACAACAATTAGGAGGACAGACACTTAACATAAGACCCATTCACAATTGAATTTCTGGCCACTGAGTAGAAGGATTGCTAGAATGTCAGGTAATGGACTGTTAGTGACCTTATTAGACTACAAAAACTAGTAGATTCTCATGTTTGTCTTGCAGAATCAAACAAAACCACAGACTTGTTTGTGATAATGTAAACAAATAACAAACAATATTAATGTAGTTTTAATTAAGTCAAGCTGATAAAGCTTCAGCTGAAGTCATTACACACATGGAAGTAAAAAAGTTCTTCCATTTCAATTCTGGTCATTTTCTCTCCATCTTTCTTTAGCAAAAGAGTTCTGCCTTGCTTGTTGTTTTACATAGCTACCAATCCAGTTTTCAAACAATATATTATTGTTTCAGTATGGGTAGTGACTTACAAAACAAAAACCAAAATATATAGTGTTAAAACAGGGGCTTTATCATCTTATTGATTGAAAGCAAATTCAATATTAATTCATTTCTCATTCCAGGAGACAATGGATATTGCAGCCAACAGGTCACTGCACATAGCTCAAGAAACCTGACTTCAGTTCTAACCACAGTCTAAATCTTCCTTTGCACTATGCTCTTTCTAATGCTATTTAATGTCCTCAGAAATGTGATTAGGACAAGTTACTGCTTGTGAGGTGCCTAAATGCAGTAGTTAGTTGCCACAAGATTTGGATAGCAGGGGCTATGTTATACAAGGGCAGTGAAGCACAACCACATGTATCAAAGAAATCTAGCATCAAAACAGCTACATGTTTCTTCTGCTTTTTTTCAACGTTTTTCAGTTTTCTGACCTTCATTAGACTAATTCATTGTAACTAATCCAACTGAACCCCACTAGTTTATCCTAATTGGTTAATAGAGATAAGCATACTACTGTGGTGATGAAACAAGTGTCACATGTTACAATAAAAACTTTTACAAAACTTAACAAAGAAAATACAAGAGGAAACAACATTGTTGCCTCATTCTGGGAGTGAATATTAATGTATATACAAGTGTACTGTAAATACATGAAGATGCAAATTCCTTTAAATTCAAATCATCCTGAATGAAGCCACTGCCTTGCAGGGACACCAGACCTGTTCTATCGAGCAATTATTTGTTCAATTTTTATATATCATAGACTACATCTTAGCTTGCATTGATAGATTAGGAGAACTTTTATTCAGTTTATACGTAAACTTTGTGTGACAACTAGGAAGATTGTCATGTCATAAACTCTCCTGAAATCCCTCTTAATAAGAAATTAAAATAGTTTCCCCCCACCCAAAACCAATCAACCAAACAACAAAAAGGCAAACAAAAAGCCTCATGCTTGTCTTACTGTTTAAAGGTCACTCACACACATAAACAGGAAGACTAAAAGGTAAAGGTAACTAGACATTTCTGACTATGCAAAAGTAAAAAGATTATTTGGCAAGTTCATATGCTATCACTTCTTCTAAATAGTGGATGGCAAGACCAGCAGAAAATGCTACAGGCCAAACACTCATGGTCATTGCTACGCAGCTTATCAGGAGACTGTTTTGCCTCCAGGCCCCTTCCTGACACGGGTTTTAGAAATGCACACAGTCAAGGCACAGAAAAGGATATACCTTCTGTATAATGCTGACATAGCCATGGTTTCCTGGCCTGCTACTAATCTCTGTGCAACCTGAGGTTCTCTGCATGCTACCAAAGATTATTTATTATCAGACTTGACTAGAGGTCAGATTGCTAGGGCTCTGAATCAAAATTAGCCAGTTACTTAGAGATGTCTCCCAGAAGCTCATAATTTCTTCATGTTGAGACTGCTGCTGGTTGTCTGAGACACCACACAGGTAGTGTGGTTGCACACTACTATTTCAAAGGGATGTCAATGGGCAGAAATCACCCTTGGAGCACCTGTTCTCAAGATACCCACTGTGATAACAGTCAATTACATACTCATCCTTTATTGAAATTGAGGATTAACTGCAGACTATTCTTTAAGCAGGTCCACTTCAGTGTTTCTGGACTGAGGAAACTACTATTCCTTTACAAGCAAGAAAACTGTAATCATCATCATCAACTAGATTTCATAACATAGCATTTGGGGTTTTTTCCTAGTGCTAAGGGTCCAGCCTTTAATGGTCCTGAATTCACAACAGGATTGACAAAGTCCTATCACTTCTGAAAAGGATATGATTGTCTCCATTTTTGAAATCATGACACCTTCCCATGATAGTCTGAGTGCTTATGACTCCAGTAAACAGAATGACTATTTCAGCAGCACACATTTGAACCACGAGAGACAAGGTGTTTCATCAACACACAGGACATAACGCTTCATCAGTTCCAGATGTAACTACTGGTTCTGTCCTACTTGAGTTTATTACAGTAGAACTAATATTGTAACATTTTGTGCTCTTCCCTTCCCGTTGGTACACTGCAAAGAATTGTCATTACATTGTGTCCTTCCATCCACCCCAAGGGGTGAGGTTATTGGATTTTTGGGGAAAGCTATGTTGTCTGATCTGTTCACTCAATTGTCACAGCTTTGTGGGATTCTACAGTAGCCATGCTCTCTGCAATGCCAACCAACAGAACTCTTTTGTCTGTATCACAGTTCAGAAAAGAGGAAGGTAAAAAGTAATGGGCTTGCAAATTTCTCTGGCATCCTGATGTTATTCATAAGAGTGCTCTTATGAGCAACTGCTGCACATCAGGCATAAAAAATGAGGAACAAGAAGTACACACTGTACTAGCACTAGTTTCCATAGGAACAGTAGGGAAACATCGCACTTTTCCAGTTTTGGAAAAACATTCCCAGTTTCCTCCCAGTCTGAGAGTGACGTTAGAAATAAGAAAACACTTTCTCAGTATCAGTTTATTTTGTACAAACATTTCTTTATAATCATAAGCAGATAGTGTTCAGACTGTCCTATTTGACAAGGTTAATCTTGTGCTTGGTCTCAAGAGGCAAAAAAGAAAACTTAAAAAATGCAATGAGCAGACAGGCAAGACACAAAATACTCTCATTCACTGTCCCTGCAGAAGGTCTAAATGGACAATCACAGCATTGTTTTCACTATTTTCACAGGCAGTAGTTTGATACTGATTTGTCCTGCAACACTGTGCTAAAATCTACTCAATTTATTTTGAAATAAAGAAACCCGAACAAGTGAAACTACACACAGCATTTTGCACATGTCATGGTTTAGGAATGGTACTTTCCAATTTGGTGCTCCCACTGAGACTCTCCAAACCACGCTGCCATTTTCCTCCCCCTCCCCCTCTCCCTTCCCCATGTGGTAGACTGGAGAGAAGAATCAGAGTCACAAAATATAAAGATCGCAGGCTGAGATAAGAACAATTTACTGGAAACAGCAGTGAGATAAGAAAATGAATGGTAAGGGCAACAATACTAATAGTAAAAGTATATAAAAAAGAGAGAGTGATTCACATGCAAATGCTCACTGCAGACCCTCATTTGACAGAAGCCCCACTATCCCGACCACTCCCTCTGTCGCGGAACCAGTGTTACCCAACTGCTCTCCCTGGCTCAGAACTGGTGCCACCCAACCACTCACTCCACCACACTTATTCCACAGGAAGGAACACCTTCTCCTCAGAAGATACTCTCTTCCCCCCCCAGCAATGATTTGAGTTAGTATAGAATAACCTCCAGGTCCTATCCATGCCCCCTCCTGGCTACTCCTAAAATTAACCTTATCCTGGCTGGAACCAGGACAGTGTACTTCTGCAGATGAGGCTTGAACAATAGTTGTTCCAAATAAAGAGGTTTAAGCTTAAATTCTCAATAATACTGATTTAAAAAAGCAAATAAACAAAAAACCCAAACCCAATAAATGAACAAAACAAACAAAAACACAAGCAAAAAAAAAAACCAACAAAAACAAACAAACAAAAAAAACCTCCACAAAACAATAATCTGTATTTTACTTTTTAAGGAAGAACAATTTTGGGAAAATGTCTGAAGCACACAATCATGCCAACTGCTGAAAAATACCAGATGATTTTTCAGCGTACCTGATAGTGTTTTGGGAGCCTGTGAGGCCCAGGTATGCTTCACTCATGTTGGATGGAAAGGTATTTCTTCATCATCGTGGCTAGGTTTTGCGAAAGAAGATTTGGGAAGGACACTATTCATGTTTGTTGCAAGTGCGTTGGTGGCTAAAAAGGCCAATACGAGATAGGCATGTCCGGTTGCAAAAGGCACAGCAGAAAGACTCCTTAGGTGGTAAATTCTGCAAGGTACAATTCTTTCTGCATTGTCTTTTCTCCTCAAAAGCATCAGTGGCAATAAAGATAGTGTGTCTCCAGACCTCCCGACTGGAGGCCAGAGTAGACCAGTTATGTTGGTCAATATGACCAAGGCTGAGATGTTGTTTCAGGGAGTCCTTATATCTTCTCTTTGGGGCTCCTCTCTTGCGGCAGCCAGTGGCAAGTTCACCATAAAGCAGGATCTTAGGGAGGCGGTGGTCCTTCATCCTGGAGAAGTGCCCTGCCCAACGCAGCTGTGTTCTCAGTAACATGGCCTCAATACTTGTGATTGCTGCTTGTTCTAGAACAGATGTATTGGTCACATAATCTGAGCAGTGGATGCTTAGGATTGTGCGGAGACAGCGTTGATGGAAGTGTTCTAGGAGACGCAGGTGGTGGTGGTAGGTGACCCACGATTCAGATCCATATAAAAGAGTAGACAGCACAATGGCTCTGTAAACACTGATCTTTGTACTTTTCTTCAAGTGTTTATTTCTCCAAACTCTTTTATGAAGATTTCTGAAAGCACTATATGCCTTTGCTAACCTGTTGTCTATCTCTCCATCAATCATACCATCCTAGGAGATGAGACTGCCTAGGTAATTAAACTGCTGGACTGATTTGAGCTCTAATTGGCCAATGGAGATATGGGGATGAAGGAAGACTTCCTGAGGTGCCAGATGATAGAGAACTTCAGTCTTCTTTAAGCTGACTTCCAGCCCAAAGAGCTCAGCAGCATCTGCAAAGCAGGATGTTAAACGCTGCAGAGCTGCTTCTGTGTGGGCAACAAGGGCGGCGTCATTGGCATAAAGCAGCTCCCGGACAAGATGGTTTAAGGTCTTGGTGTGGGCCTTCAGTTGCCTTAGGTTGAATAGGCTTCCATCAGTACAGTATCAAATGTAGATACTGTCCTGATCATTGAGGTCTACCGTGGCCCTTTGGAGCATCATGCTGAAAAAGATTGTGAATAGGGTTGGTGCAAGAACACAGCCTTGTTTCACATCATTAGTTATTAGAAAGGGTTCAGAAAGTGCATTGCCATATCTGACTTGGCCGTGCTGATCCTCATGGAGTGAGATGATCATTTTAAGGAACTTGGGAACAACCTAAGCGTTCCAAAATCTGCCATAGACCTTTCCTACTCACAGTATCGAAAGCCTTGGTGAGATCATCAAAGGTTGTTCTGTTCCCTACACTTCTCTTGCAGTTGTCTGAGAACAAATACCATGTCTGTGGTACTCCTGTTGGCTCTGAAACCACATTGGCTTTCAGGTAGAATTCCTTCTGCTATAGCGGGTATTAGTCTGTTCAAGAGTATTCTTGCCAGGATTTTACCAGCAATGGAGAGAGGAGTAATACCACGGTAGTTTGAGCAGTCTGATTTAATTTCTTTCTTCTTATACAAGGTGATGATGACTGCATCTCGAAAGTCTGACGGTAGTTTGCCTAGTTCCCAACAGCGCACCACAAACTCCTGAAATTTAGCATGGAGTGCAAGGACCCCATGTTTCCAGACTTCAGGTGGAATTCCATCAACCCCAGTTGCCTTGCCGATTTTCACCTGCTGTATGGCCTTGAGGGTTTCTCCTAAAGTGGGGGCAGTATCCAATTCATACTTCACCGGTTGTTGTGTGATGGACTGAATTGCTGAGTCTTGGACTACATGGTTGGTACTCAAAAGAGTCTGAAAGTGTTCAGACCATTGATTCAGAATGGAAGTTTTATCTGTTAGAAGTGTTTGACCATCAGTGCTGAGTAGAGGGCTTTGGACTTGGTATGCTGTTTTCAGGGCCTCATAGAATCCTTTGTGATCACCTGTATCTGCACATAATTGAGTTTTTTCAGCTAGATCGATCCACCACTTGTTCTGGATGTCACAGAGTTTCTGTTGGAGCTTGTTACATGCAAGACGAAAGGCCGTTTTTCTTGCGTGACAAGATGGCAGTGCAAGGTGTGCTTGGTGGGTGGTTCTCCCTCAACAATTCCTGGATCTCTTGATTGTTTTCATCAAGCCAGTCCTTGTTCTTCTTGAAGGAGAACCCTAAGGATTCTTCAGAGGACTGCAGGATGCTGTTTTTAATATGGTGCCAAATTGTTTCAGGAGACGAATCTGTAGAATGGTTTCTGAGCCTAGTTTGAAGGTTTGCCTGAAATCTGTCTCTTACTGTGGCTGATTGGAGATTGTTAACTTGGAGTGTCCTCCTTGGAATACTGTTCCTTTTAGGTTTGAATTTGAGATTGAAGTTGATTTTGCAGCGCACAAGCAGATGGTCTGTTTGGCATTCTGCACTGGGCATCATGCAGGTATGGTGGACATTACGGACATCTCTCCGTTGCACCAAGACATAATTGATGAGGTGCCAATGCTTAGATCTGGGGTGCATCCAGGTTGTCTTCAGACTATTTTTCTGCTGAAAGATAGTATTAGTGATGGTGAGTTGTTGCTCTGCACAGAATTCTGGCAGAAGTCGACCATTATCGTTGCAATTTCCAACACCATGCTTGCCTAATATTCCTTTCCAGGCTTCAAAATTCTTTCCTACTCTGGCATTGAAATCACCAAGGATAATGATCTTGTCATCTGCAGGTACCATTTGGGTAAGGCAGTGCAGGTCAGTGTAAAATTTATCTTTTTCAGCAGGGTCAGCTTGGAGAGTTGGGGCATATATACTAAAGAGGACAACATGTTGCTTGTTGTGTAGTGGAAGGCGTAGGGAGATAATGCGGTCAGAGTGGCCTGTTGGCAGATTTTCAAGTTTAGGCACAATAGAGTTTTTGATCATGAAGCTGACTCTTGAGAGATGTTTTTCAGTTCTGGGCTTACCTGACCAAAAGAGTGTGTAACCAGTACCATGTTCTCTGAGGCTGCCTTCCTTAGGTGAGATGCAGTATGCGTGGAACTGAACCCACCCTTTAATCCTAATGTTCATCTGCCGGGGCCAATTCATCTTTGGGTTAGAAAGTTTATTACACTGATTCTCAGCATGTTCTTTGTGAAATTCTAAATCCTAGAATTTCCTTTCCTCACAGGTCTGAAGAGTACTAGAACTTGGGATGCATCTATTAGTCAAGAAGATATTATATAATTAGAGTGCATACTTCCTCATTTTGTCTTCCTGAGCTGTCTGCTTTTGCCATCTAAAGTTATACTGTATATATTTTTCATGGGAAAGTTTACTATATTTACTATAATATTCACAAAAGTGTCACATTTCTTAGTAAACCAGAAAGAACAATCTGTCAAGCAAAGAAACAGATTCTTAGTGCTTATTTTAATAAATCAAAATGCAGAGATGGCTCAGTTGTATAAACAAGCTTGGGGTACAAGGTTAAGAGTCACACACTAAAAAAATAATTTTTATGCATCTTCAAAACAGAGGAATATATTGCTCAAACATGAGAAAGATATTTCGTATGAAAATCTTTTATGTTTCCCAAGAACCAGAAATCACACTGGGAATTAACAAATGAGAAACAGAAGTTGAGTGTTTGAGGTATTTTCTTACTGTACTTGTTCAGGTATACTAATGCTAACCATTTCATGAAAAAGAGATTTGGTTGTAATTTCTTAAGAGGGGAAAAATACCTCAAAGCTAAATTCTTGTGTGATCATCAAATTACCTACTAAGAATCATTATTTTGTTACTTATAAAGAATGGGCAATAAAGCAGAGATTTGAAAACTGTTAAATTGCTTAGAATTTTTGCCAGAGAAACAAGTCAGGGAAAAAATTAAATCAAGTTTTTTCAGAAAAAAAATTATAGCTATAGTACATATACTTATAAACAGATCATTTGAAAATTGCTTTCAAAGTCGACTTGAGAAAACGTTTAACACTTTTGTTTCTAACACACATAACAACCAAATAAAAAGTAGAGAGATAAAGAATTCTAGATCGTACTGAAGAGTGATTTTGGTTTATGTGGTCTCCTGTATTAGAAAGAGAAAAATCAAACAAAAATGTCTCAAAAACCAAGAAGATACTTCCCTACCACTGGTAGTTCAAAACTATGGGAAAATGAATAGTTTCCAGACACAATGCCTTAGCTTATCCTTTCCTGCTGTCCTCTCCTGACTGCCTGACTCCACAGGAGATTCTGGTCTCTTCAGGGGGTGGGGGAAATTCTAGCTTTTGCAGACATCCTGTGCCATTTCACCTTCTCTGGATTAAAATGAAAGATCAGATCTACCCAAAGTTCTAACGCAGATCAGATCTGCATTAGAACTTTCTCCTCTAGAGAAGAAGATATGAGAATGCTTTCAAGAGTACAAGGTATCCATATATTAACAGAGTTAGATAAAACTCTTAAAGATCTTTTCAGGTGAGAACTCAGGTATGGAATTTCAAAGCTGACTGTGTGATTGTCAAAAGACAAGACAATCCAGAATTTTACTAATTTTGCACATTGATTTTACTGTCTAACCAGAGACATACAAAATCTTATGTATTTTTATGGTTATTGCCTGTCATTTCTATTCTGATGTGAACCAGACTGAGACATCACCACATTGAGACATCAGTGTACAGCTCTTTTTCTTTTTTTGATAGATTTAATGATCTGCCTCCACAAAAGACCCCAGAACTAACCAGAACCAACACAAAGTATTATGGCACACATTCATTTCTCTGTTCTTCAAAAGTGATTTATTGCCCTCTACTCCCCAAAGCACACTGCATGTAATTAATCTAAATTCAATATACAGAAGAAACTCAGGACTGATCTTGCCCTATATTTTCCCAGCTCAAACCCACATTAGCATCTAGAAACAAGCTCAAGGGCTATGTTGTAACTTCGCAACTTTTTCTAAGTAAGTTTATGTCTGAGAACAGGTGCTACCAAAGAAATGTGGACTGCTAAAAGGGAACATTCTGGCAGTTTGTCAGAGGTTTACTTGTTTTAAATATCTAAGCAGGAATTTTTCTTTCCCCTGCCCCACTGTAAAAGAAAGATGTTGAATGAGGAAGAGGGAAGGGGTAATTGATCCATACAAAAGAACTAACTGGTAGACCTGCATTCCGAGCTGATGGCCCTTCCTAAAACTGCAGGAGGGGTGATGAGTTTTTTTTCTTCTCTTCCAGAAACAGGACACTTCACTTTTGCCTTATTTTAGGCAAGAGGTGTGTGTTGAAAAGGCTCCAGGGCCGTTTTGCTCTCGGCCTGGTCATCTGGCTGTTTTCTGGCCTCAGCTTGCCTGTGTCCTGCTCTACCCCCAGCCTGGACCCAGCTCAGACTTCATTGGAGAGGTTTGGCCCACTTGCAGAGGAACTTTTTGGGGAGGGGATCGCCCTTTTCCCTCCTCCACTCCCGTGTTTTGACAGCAGTTTGTGACCTTTGATGAAGGGGGGGAATCCCGGCCACAGCCAGCCACAAACAGTGTGAGTTCTTTTTGTGGGAAGAACCCACTCTTCTTTCCCCTTTTCCCTCTCCCCTTCTGGGTGGGGGGAAGATCTCCATTTTCAGCTTCTCCTGTGAACCAGGGCCCCACACAGTGACCGCCAGAGCCCAACAGCACCCCCTGCTGACCAACACCGAGCACTGCAGGCTCTGCTCCTCCAGTGATCCAACAGCGCCCTCTGCATATCGTGATTAGAATTGCATCAAAGGACTGGAAGTATCAAGCTGTTTCCTTTTTGAAGGGGATCTTTGGGTACAGGTTTATTCTTTAGTTGCTTTTGTGTTCTTTTGTTGTTCTGCCAATACACATATACCCTTTAATAAAGGGCTATTTTTTTTTTCTTTCTCCATACTTCCTCTATTGGAGCCTCTTAATTTCAGATTTGCAATTGCTTAGAGAGGGGAGCTTAGCCTACCTCATAACTCATCTTCCTCAACAAAACATTTCCATCTCATTAAACTGAGACATAGTTGACAACAGTAACTTTGGGCTTGCTGTCACTATCAATTCATGATGACTGCCAAGAGATCTCAACTACAGGTGAGGTTGTGTTCTGCAATTACAACTGTTGTTCTGTCAAATACAGATTGACCAGTGAGAAAATGCTGCAGCATCAAGTGCACACCTTATCCAAAATTAGCATAACCCATAGGTGTCATGTCCTGACAACCCCTATGTAAAAGAGTTGTATCTTTGTTTATACACCTGCCCTGCCAAAGAAACCCAGGGTTCAGTTGACAGCTTTGTATATGCTTTTTTTCTTCTGCAGAGTTTATTCTTGATTATTTTCATCTACATTAAAAGAGTAGATTAACTCAAAGCAAAATGAAAAAATAAATATATTTTCTTTTATCACTATAATTAATTGTATCTTATGATGTATCTTATAATCATATATTTATCAAGTGCTATTTTGCACAAGCTTTCTGAAAAATCTCACACTTTTGCACAGGATTTCTCCATCTGAGATGTGATCTTATTAAGGTTCCTCCAGTATTTCCTCCTTAGCGTAAATGACCATAAATAAAGGGATTTTTTTCCCTAAAGTGGACATTTTTTAATATAAAGTAAAATCCTCTTGAGAGAAGACCTTATTGTTTCACATTCTTTAAAAATAAAAAGTTGCAATACAGATGAATCATAATCAAAACTAGCCACTGATAGCTGTCAGATGAATTGCACTAAACAGAGGGAAATTACCACTAAAGACCCAAAACTCATTAAAAATGCAGCACTGTCCATAACAAGCAATACACTCAGAATGTCTTGACCTCTCTTTCAAAGCCAGCAGAAGCAACACTGATTAACAGTACTCCTGCCCATTAAATTCAATTTCAGTGTATATGAAAGACAGTGAAAAAAAAAGGGAAAAAAAACGCATTTGCAAGGGAGAAACAAAAGAAAACTTCCATTCCTTTACTTTTTTGGGACAAATAGAAGCAGGATCAGGCCAGGATGAAGGAACTGTTACATGAATTAGCATTACACAGAATACTCGTGTTTTGGTCAGCCCTCAGTGGGGAAAAAAATTGCAAGGTGTTTACTGTTTCATAATTCACAGTAGCCTTTAAGCAAGAATTCCACTATTTGAGCAAGTTATGCACACCTCTCATGAAGAAGAGGAAATATATATGAGATAAGCATGTTAATCCTACACTACGTAAATTCACTTAAACCATAAAATCCTTAGTTATTCATAGGACAGTTGTATAGGCTGTAACAGAAAGAAAAACATAAATCAAACATGGAGAACTTTTTTTTGCCGAGATTTAAAAAAAACTTGAAATTAAAAACAAACAAACAAAACACAAGTCCTAAATGGTCATTTCAATATCCTGTACACAGAATACTGTAAGTATTCTTATATGAATATATATATGAATATATGAAGGGTGATTACTTCCAAATCCCATAGGTATTCACCAAGAATCAAACCTTCAAGGTACAAGTAAACAGATATCTACTGTATTACTTATCTCAGTGAGGTTCTAATATCCTTCAAGATCCTCAAATTTGACTCACCTAGTGCAATCATCAGAAAAGTATCTCCACCTATTGCCAGTATTTGATGATTCTGTACAGAAATAGGATGACAGATTGATTTTCTTACCTCCACAGGGAGAAGTAGTTTCATTAAACCAAATCCAGTATTTTATTGCCCACCTAAATGTACCACACTCTTCAATACCTGCGTGGTTAGTCTACTATTTTTTAATTTTTTATATACTGGATAAAACTAATCATTTGTTAAAATGATGCAAGAAATGAAGCATGCATACATATACTTCAGGCAAGCTCCTTCAGCAGTAGAACATATGAAAAGCTGGATATAATTTAAAAGAAATAAATCTGTTTACATTTCAGCTCAGAAAGATTTGTGCAAGCAATGCAAAGTCAAAACTGCATTTCTTTTGCTAACTGTGTATTATGAAGTGCAATGCAATGCAAAATACAAGGAAAAATAATCTCATCAGTGCACTTTCCTTAGGATTCCTTACATGGTCTTGCTTTCCAGGGCACATGTTCTTCATTTGACTTTGAATATGTGACAGGAGGAGATCGGAGTTTAACATCTTCATATCAGTTATTCTACACCATATTTTCCCATATATTTCCTTACAGTCACAGTTATCTTCTGTAAATATCTTAAGATATTAAAAGAAACCAGAAACCAATTTCAACATAGCTCAAGTAACACTTAGGTGCAGAAGCACTTGGCAACAACAAAAATTAGGTAATTATTTCTCTCATCAAACTTTTTGCCATCAAGTGATTTTTATAGAGTGACACTGCAGATAGTTTGCAATTATGATATGAACATTGCCCAGAAATGTTTATCCTTAAAACTTTATTGCCATAGAGATTAGGAAAGGGTACAGTTGGGAGGCTATTTCTGAGGTTTTATGAGAAGTGTGGACTTGTCAAAAAAAACAAAAACAAAATCAAAAAACCCTTTATCAGAAAAAAAACCCTCATGACTATGAGAAAAATTGGGATTATGTAGATATCAAAAATTCTCACATATTAAGAATATTCCCAGCTGAGAAAATAAAACAGCCAACAACTCCTTAATTTCAAGTGATCTGAGCAGCCCCATTTAAAATGGGGTGCTTCTTAACCCGCATCTCTCAGAATCACTGTGATCATTAGGATTTTGGCTTCATGAGGTAGGGAGGTTTAATCATTGGTAGTCAAAATTTGTATCATGCCGTTTGTATCATGAAAAAGACATGACGGTCTTTTTCAGTTACCATGTTTTCTCATTTAGCATAGTCTTCCAAAGGCTACTTGTACAAATAACATTTATTAGGTAGCGTTTTACTCACATAATAGTAAATATAAGTTCTTAAGTGTGAATCAGACCGTGCACAGTGAGAGCTTTGCCATATAATAGTAACTGGGATTCTACAGATTTTCATATTGTTTGGACAGGAAACACACGGAGTTATGATTCTGAAAAATAACACTTCTAGAAGAGATACTTTACAGGCAACATCCAGCACGGTACATACTTGCTCCTCTCCTAAAGACTATCTTGAAATAATTCATGTCAAGGGACAGTATTAATACAGTTTTATTTCTTGACCCATGGGGTTTACTGCTCCTAAGCTCTCAGGGTCGCCTCATGTCATGGTTTGAGATAGCCCCAACATCCAATTCTCTAGCTCCATTCCCCCTCCCACATCTCAACCTAATGTGAGATGGGTTTTTCCAGACAAAACACACCAGACTCCAAAGTGGGGGAAAGGGAAATATATTACAATGACTGTACAAATAAATACCATATCACATTATACACATGATCACAAACTATCTCTACCATGACATATAGTATTTACAATGATCAGATCTCTTCTCCCCTCCAAATAAAAGTCCAGGAGGGAAAGAAGGACAGATCCCTTTCAGTCCTTAAACAGCAGCATCTTCTGAGGCAGCAGGTTTCTTCTTCTCATGCATGCAGCAGCTGATAGCTGGCTTTCTGCCAGCACTCCACGAGGGAGGTATCCAAGCCCCACTCTCGGCCCCATCGCCTCACAACCGAGGGGTCTTCCGTGGTCTTCGTAACCCCAGACAAGGTCGTTTCACCACGTCATATCACGAAGACACAGGGGGGTCTTCGTGACGGTCTGGTATCTCCAGGAGATTCAAGCTCCTTGCAGGGCCTCTGTGCCCTGTCTCTCAGGCTGCCACCGTGCCAGCAGTGCAAGGGGGGGAAGCCAAGGTCGCCCCCCCCCACATTCCATCTGGCCGTCCCGGTCCAGCTGCGGGACGCTGTGAGCTTCTCAGCTCCTCTCTCTCCGGTGCTGCATGTCTAAAACTGCTCTCCAAAATAGGAGTCCATGTCCCTCTTCTCCAAGAGGGATCTCAAGGGAGTTTTGGGGGAGTGTGGTACAGTCTTACCCTCAAGAACTCTGTAGCTCTCAGTTGTTGGCTCTCCTTTCCTCGGCTCTCCTTCC